>NC_058373.1:58251666-58577222 GCF_018350175.1 Felis catus
AGTAAGCCTCCTTTTGGATCCTGGCCCCAAGTCTGGCTGCTGCCCTCCTTCCCTCCCTCGCAAGCAAAATCAGGCAAGGGTGGGGAGTGTGTCCCCGCTTCTTCTCCTCCTTTTTGCCCAAACTTATTAGACTTTGGATTTTACTGCCCCCTCTTGAGCAAATCTCTCCCCCAAGGTCACCAGTGCTCTTTCAAGTGACATCACCACTGAACATATTTCAGCCTTTTAAGTTACTAGGTTTCAAGCTTTCTCTTTATTTTCATAAATATCTTTTTTTTTTAACGTTTTATTTATTTTTGAGACAGAGAGAGACAGAGAATGAACCGGGGGAGGGGCAGAGAGAGAGGGAGACACAGAATCGGAAGCAGGCTCCAGGCTCCGAGCCATCAGCCCAGAGCCCGACGCGGGGCTTGAACTCACGGACCGCGAGACCGTGACCTGAGCTGAAGTCGGCCGCTTAACCGACTGAGCCACCCAGGCGCCCCCTCTTTATTTTCAATACATAAACCGGCATATGCTTCAAACATTAAAGCCAGATAGAAAGACACACGGCAAATATCTGTCTCCCCCCAATCAGTAACCACCTGTTTTAGCTCCTTGGGTGTCTTCTTCCAGAACCTACTCCCCGATTTGTCTCCCCACCCTGCAGAGCACACACAGTGCTCTCTGTTCACTGATTTTTCAGGCCGGCAAGCCTAGCACTCCCTCAGGCTTTTGTTTGCTGACTCTTCACTGAATGGGCAAGGGTTTTTCTTAAGGCTTTATTTTTTCCTAGAGCAGTTTTACGTTCACAGCAAAAGATTTTCCATCTTCCCTAATGCAAATTAAACTGAGGTGAAGTTTTTTCTTCCTAGTGGGTAAAATCTGAACGACTTGGGAGACTGGGGTTTTTTGTTTTGTTTTGTTTTGTTTTAGTTTTCAGGCTTCCACCATACCTTGGCCTTTCTCCACCTCTCTTCCTCCTCCAAGAGTCTAAGAATAAGAAGTTGACCATTTTTCATAAATTCACTGTCCACTGGATATCCTTTTTTACTAAGTGCCTCTTTACAAGACTCTTGCTCCTTTTTCTATTGCATTCTTTTTTTTTTTTTTTCCGAGAGAGAGAGAGAGACCATGAACGCTAGAAGGTAGAAGGGCAGAGGGAGACAGAATCTTAAGCAGGTTCCATGCTCAGCGCTGAGCCAGACACAGGGCTTGATCCCACAACCTTGGGATCATGACCCGAGCAGAAATCAAAGTCAGAGGCTCAACTCACTGAGCACCCAGGCGCCCCTCTATTTATTGCATTCTTTATGTTAACTTTTAAGAGTTCTTTATGGATTCTGACACAAACGCTTTGTTGGTTACACGCGTTGTTGCACACACCTTTTCCATCTTTAACTTTCAAATCAACTCATCTTCACCTGTACACACCAGAGGCTCAAGGCAAATTCAATTTTGTCATACTCAGAAGTTACCAGCAGATGGCGCCCGAGTCTCACACCTGAGCCTTCCACCGACTGCCTGAATTTCAGCTAAATCTCCCCAAATTGCATTTTACAAGTAAGCAATATTAAAGAGAGAGAAATGAAAGAGAAAATTTAAACCACTATGCAGCTACACAGAATACATATGGAACTTAGTTTCTTGGAGGAAACAACACACTAATCTTTTTTGCTCAGAAAAAAAGGAATAGAAAAGGTCTTTACCACCAGGCAGAAAGGCAGGGGTGGGGCTGTCCTCAGGCAGGCGGGCACCAAGCAGAATCCATGGAAACACCCTCCGAGAGTAACCTGCAGGCAGATAAAAAAGAGAATAAGTACCAGCACAGGGTCTGAAATGACAGAACAGGGATTTGTCAGGGGGTTATAGGTGTTTTTCCACCTCCTCTTCATTATTCCTTTTTGTTTTGTCTTTTATTAGTTATAGTTTATGATTGCTTAAAACTGACTTGGTGGGTCTCAGAAACCTCGAGGGAAACCAGCCCACCCGCTGTGATGGAAATGGTGTCGAAGAGTGAACATGTTTGAACCCTGAGGCCCCGTTGGTGATGAGCAGCCTGCCCACTCTGCCCCTCTTTGTCCCTCCATTCAGAATGGATGCTCCCCTTGAGCTGGACCCTCACTTAGTCTTGGACAGACCTTCATCCTCCTTCTCGTCCCCAGCCCTGCTCCCCACTGAACGAATGAGAATGAATGAATGAGCGAATGACAAGGTCCCAGCCTTCCTGATCTTAGAAATCAGAGCACATAAACCCCACACCCAAAGGAAGACCCAAGGGAGAATGCAGAAGCCCTATAAGTAGAGGCAGCTCATCTGAGAGGGAGCTAGGAGGAAGCCTGGTGTGATAGGTTGCCTTGTGACGGGCTACGGTTATGGACAAGGGAAAGGCACCTTCAGTTGAGGGACAGACGTGAACCAGGGCCTGAGGCATATTTGGGATGTGGTGGGAAGGTGACCTCTTTCCTCCAGCCTTCACAATGGTCATTGACAGGAACACAGGAGCATCAAGCCAGAGACCCAACTCATTTCCTGGGGTAGCCAAGACAAAGTTTTCACTGCTGTGTGTCACCACCTTTGACATCGCCAAGACCTAGTGCAAACTCTGGCACATTCAGAATGTGTCAAGTAGACTCATCAGTGCTTTTCATTCTCAATGAGGCTGGGTTGAGTTGAAGCCCTGAAGCTCTCCTCTATCCCTTGTTTGTTCACACCCAGCACTATCCCAATTGCATTGCAGCCCAGAGTAAAGAAATACAGGCTCTGTCCTCTTTTGTTTTCGTCATTGCTCAGAAAGCAGTCTTGCCCAATCATCCCCAGCGTGGAAATTCCAACCCTCACAAGATTTCACACATTCAAAGGAGAAGGGCATGGCTCCACTCAAATTTCCTGGCTCCGGGCTGCCAGGGTAGGTGTCCAGAGGCTGGGACCTGGGCAGACACAGGGTCCAGGGATCCAGGCCAGGAAAGCACAAGTCTGCAGGCAGGAGGGGTGCCCAGGGCCGGGCTCTGCTCCTCTGGGTCTTACTGTAAACAGGGACGCTGAGGCTCACTGCCCACCTCCTGCCATCCAGACTGACATTGCCCACAGCCTGGACAGGGAAAGGATGCCAGAGGAGATCCACATCCATGGAAATGTCACCCCCTAGAATTTGGGGTTTGGAGTCTCCCCCTTTTCTCATGGCCCCGGTGGCACTTAGTGGTTGCTGGAGCCAATCTGTACTACTTGCAAAGCTTACTGTTAAACTTTCAAAAATTTGGCAAAGTGGTTATTAGACATTACTTTATTATTATTAATTTTTTTTAACGTTTATTTATTTTTGGGACAGAGAGAGACAGAGCATGAACGGGGGAGGGGCAGAGAGAGAGGGAGACACAGAATCTGAAACAGGCTCCAGGCTCTGAGCTGTCAGCACAGAGCCCGACGCAGGGCTTGAACTCACGGACCGTGAGATCATGACCTGAGCCGAAGCCGGCCGCTCAACCGACTGAGCCACCCAGGCGCCCCTATTATTTTTTTTAAGTTTGTTTATTTTGAAAGAGGGCGGTGGGGGGCGGTGCCTGGGTGGCTCAGTCGGTTGAACGTCCGACTTGGGCTCAGGTCATGGTCTCACGGTCTGTGAGTTCGAGCCCCGAGTCGGGCTCTGTGCTGAAAGCTCAGAGCCTGGAACCTGCTTCGGATTCTGTGTCTCCCTCTCTCTCTGTTCCTCTCTCACTCATACTCCGTCTCTCTCTCAAAAATAAAATAAAAGATTTTTTAAAAATTTAAGGAGAGAGAGAGAGAACGAGCAGGGGATGGGCAAAGAGAGGGGAACAGAGGATCCGAAGCGGGCTCTGTGCTGACAGCAAAGAGCCGGACATGGGGCTCGAACTCACAAACCGTGAGATCACCACCTGAGCCGAAGTCAGATGCTGAAACAACTGAGCCACCCAGGCACCCTTAAACAGCCATTATTTTAAAAGTTACATTATAAATACTTACAAGAAAGTAAGTTATACTCTTAAAAAGCAATAAACACTCAAACCTCATCACTTCCTAATTAATTTGCCACCCTTTGTGATCACACACTCTTGAAGCTGTCCACACCTACTGTGTCTATCCAGCGGGAATGTTACATGAGAGTGTGTTACTTACACGTCTCGTCCCAAGTCTGCATTCGGTGACGTCATGTTGGTAGCTTGAAATTGGTCACAGCGGGAATATTGACACCACAGGAATCAATAAATTCTATCAACCAAGGGCTTTTTGCCCCAAGCGCCTGTCACACATTTGCTGGCTCACCGCTGCACTTGGCCTCTGGCCTGTGGAAGCTGGATATGCAACGGCCGGGCAGGCGGCCAGCCCTGGGACTTCCTTCCCTCGCGGCAGCCAGCTCGGGACCTTCCTCTCAGCCAGACCAGAGGGAGGAGAGGGAAGGGGAGGAAGGAGAAGGAAAGCAGCAAACACCTTTGGCTCCTCGACCAGGGACCAGGACGCAGCAGAGAAGGGCCTGGCTTCCTCCTGGGTGAGCAGGACTAACTCAGGAACTCAGGAGTGTGAGGAGGGTAAGGAGGGGGACAGGCAGGAAGGAAACATGTGACTGAGTGGAAGTGAAAGAGCTCCACCTGCCGGGGCTGCACCCTGTGGAGCTGGGGTCTCTGGAAGGCCCTGCTGGACTGGCACCTCTCCCCGGCTGTAACGATGGGGTAATAATCACGAGGAGGGTGGTGGAGCCCTGAGGAAGTCACAGGACTCCCAGTGCTGGCCCTTCTCCGTCCCTAACTCACACCTCTGCCCCCTCCTTAAAATTCCCTTTGTCTGGGGCATCGCAGCCCCCTCCCTCCACTTCCTGCCACCCACTCACCCTACATCCTCCCCCTCACACCTAAGGTTTCCAGAATCTGCCATTGCTGGAGACACCCCAACTTCTGCCTTGAACCGGATGTCCCACAGGCACCCAAAGTCATCACGGACTCCTCCAAACCTGCCGCTCCCCACAGACTCCCATCCCAGGGAGAGGCACGTTGGGCGCTGGCTGCCAAACCTAGGAGGCCTCCTTTGCTCAGCAGTCCTCATGGCTCAGGGGGGCTCTCCCTGCATCTCCCCCGCCACGTCCCTCTTCCTTCCCCAACCCACCTCCCAGGCCTCAGACCACTGCTCCCCAAACTTACAGGACTTCTTCTTTGTGCCCCATGTTTTAAAAGATGCTAGGACACCGCATTTATTAAATAGTAATATCAGCCACCCTTAAAGTTGTGCATACAATTTCCAATCACAACTTCATCCATTAAACACCTACTGAGCAGTTACTGCGTACTGGGTGCTGTGCCAGCCAGGCACGAGGGATGCCACCGTGAATAGGGCCAGGCCCTGGCCCTCCAGGGCTCATGGCCTACTGAGGGGAGAGTCACAGAAAGAGATCATAAATTGTAACGATGCCTTGGGATAAAGCCAGCGATGGGATGTGCACACAGTCCTACAGCACCTCAGTGTCCTTCGCGCCTCATGTGCATGTCCCTTTAAAGTCTCAGTTTAACTCTTTAACTCTCCGGAAATTGTATGCAATCCCCTCACCAACACAGCCATGGCTGGAGATTAGGTCACCAGACTCCGCCACTTGGACTCTCTGTCCCCAGCCATTCTCCAGACCAGAGCCAAAAAGGGATTCCCAGAGTACAAAGCTGACTGATTCCCCTATTAAAAACCTTCAGTGGCTCCCTACTGCCGCTAGGATAACATCCAAACTCACAAGCACAGCTTCACAACCCTTTCTGATTGAACTCACGTTAACATGAGAATTCTTTCCCTTTAACTTGTTCACTTAATACCAGTTTAACTGAACACTTGCTATGTGCTGGGCATTCTGCTGTGCACGGGAATCCCGCAGAGAATATTAACGCACACCATTCTCTCTCCTGGATCTTGTGGTCTAGCAGGGGATACAGATATTAAAGAGACATACAGATCATTGAATTGTTACAAGTGCAGGAAAAGGAACATTTCCTTGTCAACAGTCTGCTCCAACCACGGTCAGCATCTCTGGTGCCTGCCTCCCGGCCCCGCCTAGGCTGTTCCCTCTCCTGAAATGCCTCTCTCCTTCAGTTGGCCAAATCTCTCCAGCTGTCTAGGTCTCGGCCCAGGGTCCTCCCCTGGTGGGGAGTCTTCCCTGAACCTCCTAGGTGGTTTCATGAGATCCTGCCCTCAACTCCGCGAGAATGCAGCATACAGACCGGCATGGGATTCAGCACTGTAAACGCTCAGTAAACGCTTGCTGCGTGAATGACTGCCGGGTCCTCTTTAAAAAAGTGGATTAAAAAAAAAAATCCATCCACTTACAAAAGTCTGTGTGTTTTAAAAAAATTCATCATGAAATTTACCTCGATATCTACCATACATTCAGAAAATGCCCGGGAGGCCCCAGCCCATGTGGCATGGCAGCCAAGGGGAGGCAGCCCGCTGCCCAGCCCCACGCTGTCCATGCAGGGCCCTCATCTTTCCTCGGGCTCCTGGCCCAGGGGTCCCGCTGACCTTCCACTATCACCCAGCACCCCAGCCCCTGGAGCCCTGTATCTATCTGCTCCTGGGCTCCCCTCCTGTGGGCTACACTTTGCTGAGGGACAGAGGGGCATCTGGGAAAAGAGGGGAACTTCCAGGGGGGCTGGAGCCGCTGGACCCCAGCTGCCTTCTAGCACTTTACTACCTGCGGCAGCCTTACCAGCCTTACCGAGGCGAGGCATCAGGACTCCTGTCCTAGTCGTGGCAGGGAGCTCCACTTCCTGCCTCCAGTCAGGGCCTGGGGGCTCAGACCAGGTCTCCCAGCAGCAGAGGCCCAGCAGGGAGGTGACCCTGACCCCCACCCACTCTGAAAAGCCTCCCGTCCTCTCTAGAGGAGGCTTTGTTCTGGCTGAAAGCCCCCACCTGCCGCAGCTCTTCCTCCAGAGCCCCAGCGGCTCCCTTGAGTTTTCTCTTTCCCTGGAGTCAGAGCTGGAAGATCACCTGGCCCACCCACTACCTCTTACAGCTGATGAAACTGGAGGGAATTAAGTGTCCGAGGTACCAGATCTGGTAAGGGCAGAGTTGTGCTTTTAAACAAACAGGGCAGCGCCCTGACTCCCGGGCAGCGGGGGCCCCCCTCCATGACGCCCCGCTGTCGGCCTGGTTCTGGTAGGCTGCCCCAGCTTTGCCAGTTGGTCTGAACCCAAAAGTTAAGCCTACACCAAATGACACTCGAAGGAATCATTGCCACCCCCAGCCTACACCCTCTTCCACACCCACTCTCCTTCCTCCCACCTTCTGACACACAAGTGAGGGCAAAGCTGGACCCAACCTGATGGGCCTCTCCCAGGCAGGGACCCAGAGGAGGGACGGCACAGTCACTCAGCCTCAGGAGTCACCTGCATAAGGAGTGGCTGCACAGGTGTGCTCAGTTCACCTTCCTGGCCCACAAGCACGACCCGGGCTCTCACAGCCTGACAGGATAAGGCCCTGTCCTCTTAGCCTGGCCCTCAAGCCTCTGCCATTCCGGCTACAACCTGCCCATCCAGCCTCATCTCCCACCGCTCCCACCCCAAGCTCTTTCCTGTCACATCAAACCATCCTCAGACCCCACCACACTCTCCAGGCCTCGCTGGCTTTGTAGGTGCTGTTCCTTCTGCCTTTAATGCCCTTCCTTGCTTCTCCATAGAGCAAGCTCCTTCTCAGGAGACCCAGCTCCGAGGTCATCTCCCACCCTCCGTGTAGAAGCCTCCCTCCTCCTCAGTGTGTCTGCAGGGCTTCTGTGCCAACTTTATAGGACAATAAAGAAAATACAAGGTCACGAATCTGTGTCCCCACTGGACTCTCAACTCCTCAATGACAGCAATGTGTCTTTGTCTTCAAATTCTTGGAGCGTGGCACAGAGTAGACACTCGAAAGACAAAACAAAACAAAACAAAACAAAGGAATAAATGACTAAACTAAATCAATACGTGGACCCTGCATTTATTCCAGAGCTAAATTAGGAAGCAAGTCTCAATGTGACACAAGAATCCCCTTCCAATTCATTTATTGGGGACGGTTATGTGCAAAGCACTATACAAAGTACTAGAAACTCAGAAGCTGGAGTAGACACAGGAATGGACAATTTGGGGGTACAGATGGGGAGAGAAGAGTACTAGCTGTGGGGAAATGTCTGGACTGACAGACCAGTGCGGGTGTAAGTTTATTGCATGTAATCCGACGTCAGCCCTGGGACGTAGGCACTTTTGTTATTAGTCTCACTTCACAGACGAGGAGACTGAGGCTTTCACAAGTGGAGAGACTTGCTTGTAAGTCATGAGGGCAGGATTTGAACCCAGGCTGTCGTTCCCCCAGACATCACATGCTCAAACAGAAAGGTCTGTTACAAGTGTTTTATTTTCTCAGTCGTGGCCCTCAGCATTGTCTGCATTCTGCAAACACCGGTGGGGGGGGGGGAGGGAGGGGGGAAGGGGCTTTAAAAAGACTGGTGCCCACCCTGGTCCCACCCAGAGATGCTGATGTAACTGAGGTGGGGTGCAGCCTGGGCATGGGGGTTCTAATGTGCAGTCAGGGCTGAGTCCCCCCACCTCTGCTGAAATGAGGGAGGCCAGTGTCAAATGTGTAAGGGGAGACCCACCTGCCGCCGAGACGCTCCCGCTCGTGTCAGGGTCCTGTTTGTGGAGACACGAGCTGTCCTGTCCTCCTGGGAGGGGCCCCCGGCAGCGTAGGCAGGACCGGCACTTCCTCCCTTACATTCTCTCCGTGTCTCACCAGTCCTGACCTTCCTGTGGCATTGGAGTTGCCAAAGACAACGTGCTGGGGAAATTCCATGGTTTCCATGCAAGGGGGCGTGGGCTCTCCGGGGCGCCGCCCAGCTTTCCGTGTGAAGGAGCCAAGATCTGTGGGTCACAGTGAAGACCGCTGATGTGAGGAGCCTGGGTGGGTGGCTTGTGGGCCGCAGGCAGGCAGGGAGGGCAAAATGCCACCCACTACCACACGTCCCCAGTAGGCGGGCTCTGTGGGAGCAGAGTGGGCCCACCATGTGACTTTAGCACGCGGCAGCCGCTGGACCCCCTGCTCCCGCAGGCCCTGAGGGGCAGTGAGGCTCCCCAGAGCTAGTGGAGCCGGGCTGTGTGGCTGCAGGCAGCAAGGCTGGGTTTCCCCTTCTCAGGCCCGGGCAGTGACTCAGGGCACAAGTATCGAAAGCAAATGGTGACCTCGGCATACTTGCCCGGTGGGGAGCATGACCCTACCCCAGAACATCTGAGGAGCAGTGAGTCCAGGGCCCAGTGGGATGGAGACTGGCAGCACGGTGCGCGTGTCTGGAGTACCCCGGACACCGTCCTCATTCGCTGGCGAGGACCCTTGAGACCCTGCTCCTCACAGAGGTGCTGTGAGCACAGTTTCATTGGCTCTTCGCCACAGAGCTTGAGGTGCAGCTTTTCAGCGCAGTGGGCATGGGGCTTCCCAGGTCACACGGGCCCTCGGGCAGCAGGGCTGGGCTCCCCCCCGGGGGCTCAGGGCGAATGGACTTAGGCCGTCTCCCAGATGTCCCCCGATGTCAAACTTCTGCCTCTCTAGTTCTAAGTCACGAGTCACGACCGGCTGACTATGAGAAGCCATCGCTTAGGGTGGCCATGTCTGTTCTTGGAATCTTGGGGGTTAGGGTGTGCCTCATGGCTGCACCCCACCGTGACCATACGGGAACTGGCTTTCCGTGCAGGAGAACCACCGGTGAGGCCCCAGAGCAGCCATGGCAGAAGGTGGGTCTCACCCCCAGCCTGCACTCATTAAGGGTAGAGGTCCCGTTTTACGTTTACCTAAGCCCCTTCCTCCCCATATCGCCTGGTACGATACCTGGCATGTGACACACGGTCCTTAAAAGTTTTCTGGATGATGAAGCCCAGTGACGAATCATTTTGCAAAGACTCATGCCATGGCGGATCCCTGGCATACGTAATCTTTGGCGTTTGAGGTATGCATTTATTCAACACATAGATGAGTGCCTTCTATGTGCCAGGCACATGCCAGCCGCTAGTGATCCAGCGGCTAGTGATAAAAAAAAAAAAAAAAAATAGCTCCTCGTGGAGCTCCACTTTTGTGGGGGAAGAAATGAGTTACTTTCACCAAGGCACATCAAATGACACTACATAACGTTTCTAAGGCAAGAGCCCCAGGACAGCGGGAGTCCAGGGGAGAGGGTCTGTGTGGGGGTCAGAGAAGGCTTCTTTGAGGAAGAGGTCTGCACATCGACCCACCAAACCACCATTATGGACTGTGCTCCAGAGTTTGCTTAGCAAGATGCGGGGCACACGTTGGCTGCTTGGGTGATTTCCCCCCAGGACCCTGAAGGACAAGAGGAAAACCCGAGGCTTCTGACTGCCCCGTCCTTCCTCATGCCACCTCACGCTTCTAGGGCTAAGTTTTCTGGTCAAGAGGAAAGAGGACTTTTGTTTTTTTATGCAAAGCAGATTAAACTGAAACTGATCTCACCATGGGCGTCTGAGGTTGTTTTCAGTCAGCAAAGAAGGAAGTGAGCCAACTTTCCAGGAACCTTGAGGCCACACCCGGATTGCCCAACAGTGCAGGGCAGCACAGGTCAGACACCTCCCAGGCCCCTTCCCCAGCCGCAGGACCCTGGGGGGACATCCTCCTTAGTGCCAGCTCCTCTAGAGCCAAAGGTCCACAGGGGATGACCCCAGACGGAACCTTCTCCAGGGTCAGCACAGGGTGAGATTAAGGGCAGGCCTGGAGGAATGACCCTCGGACCAGCCAGATGAGACTCAGAAACCAAATAGTGTGTCAACAACCAGGAGATGGATGAGGACTCTGTTCCCTCTGATGCTTTGCCCCTGAATTGCCCTCATGCCTTTTCAGGGCTCGTAGCTCATGCTAATAATCCTACTGGCCCTGGACAGGTGCTCTGTCCACTAGGCTTCTGGCTTTCTCCTCAGCTCGCTCTCTCTCGCTCTCTCTCCTGACTGGCTTTCCTCCATCTCTACTCCCTCGGTAACTTGGGGTGCAAGTGGCCCTGTTACAGCTTCTCAGCCCTGACTCTTCTCCCCAGGTTGTGTGCCTCTAACTGTAACTCCTGTCTGTCTCTTCCTTAAGCTCCAGAGAGGGTCTGAGTGGCCTAGTAAGCCTTTGCAAGCCAGGCCTCCTGGGGTCTTTGAGAAGGGGACTGAAAACACAACAGGCCCCCTAAGATCTAAGCTCACCCCCTCTCATTCTCTCTCTTTCCTGCTCATCAAACTGCTTCTCCCTTTGGATGTACAGATGGCTACTGTTCTTCCCGACTCCATGGCTTAGAACATGAGCTCTGCTGCAGCCTGAGCTTTGTCCCTCCCAAGGAACACTCTTTCTCTCCTACCTTATGCTGCATACATACGCACCCTGGCTTTTGGGCTATGGTCTCAGCTGTGGATTTTGAAGCTTCTATGCTGAAAATTCCTTGTTCTAGACCAGAGCGTTTCAAACTTTAGCCACATATAATAACCTGAAGGGTTTATGTGTTAAAACACAGAATCCTGAGATTCAGAGTCGGTCGGCCTGGGGCGCCGCCCCCCAGATGCTGCCCATGCTGCCCATCTAACCCAACTGCCCTAGGAGTGGGACTGGGCTCACTCACACCTGAGCCCTCACCCTGAGGCAAGGGATGCTCCTGCCTTAAAACCGGAAGGAAGATCAGTGAGGAAGTGATGCAGGAATGTAATATCTCAGTGAAAACATTTGTAAGTATTAACCCAGCCCACAGGCCTACCCCTGAGATGAATCCCCCTTTGCAAAGCAAGGTTCTAAGAAGTTAGAAAACTTGCCCAGGGCACCCAGCTCCTAACTGACAGATCCTGGAGTCAGGTGCTGGCCTGTCTGCTTGCCCCTGGCCCGCCGTGTCAGCTGTGAAGCTGGATTAATGTTTGATTTGATTGTCACAATGGCAGAACCACTGTCATCGGTCCTGATACGGGTGGTCAGCAGTGTCATCTCTGCAGAGAAATGATGTTCACAAATGCAGATGCATTTACGCACATGCCCGATAAATCCACCGCTCCTCAGGGTAAGTCACCCGACCAGAGTGACTAAGCAGGCAATCAGGGCAGCCTGCCTGGGAGAGGCGTTCCCGCCCTTGAATCTTCCATGCCTGGCCTGACCCTGCTCTCCTCACAGCGAGAGTTCAACTGGTGGCTAGGGACTGGACTAAGATGTTACTGAGTGGGCAGAATTCCCCACTAATTACCAAATGTTGTAAGGGGCAAAGAGCTTCAGCACTGTGCCCAAAGTGTGGTCCCCCAACCAGCAGCATCAGTCTTACCTGGGAACTTGTTAGAAACCCAGATCCTTGGCTCCCACCCCAGACACACCAAAGCAGAAATTTTGGGTTTGGGGCCCAGCAATCCACATTTCAATGTGCCTTCCGGGAGATTCTGATGCACGGCTGAAGTCTGAGGACCGCTGTCCTACTGACAGAATTAGATTGCTAGTGGAGGACTTGATCTGGTGCCACGGAGGGCTCCCTGCTCTCTGGGCGAGCTCTGACGTACCCCAGTGGCACAGGAGTTGGTGAAGCATATGCTAGTCCAGCTGTGAAGTCAACTATACCTTCTCCTGCTTCACTTGGTTACAGCCTTGCCCTACAGAGGATTTACTGCCGGGATAGCCTTGTTGCTATGGGGACTCTTGCACTCTGCCTGGGCCCTTCCTCTGCAGGTGGTAATATTTGTATCACTTAGACACTAGGTAAACCCAGTGTCCACACTTTGCTCCAAGGTCTCTCCACACCACAGCCCAAGGAAGCCTGTTTGTTGTCCCTGCAGGGACAGACTGAACTAGGAGCCCTGGTCCAGGTGATCTTGTTAGTGTGTTTCTTACAATCTTCAGCAATGTCCAATTTCCTGTTTCCAGAAAAAAAGCAAATCAAGTGTAATATATAGGCTAGAGGATTACTTCATATGGAGGGAAAAAATTATGCCAGCCTCTCTTATTTCTGAAGGTAAGAAAGCAAGTAAATGTGCAACAGATTTTTTTTTTTTTTTAGAGAGGGGGGCAATAATTCACATACAATAAAATTCACCCTTTTTACGTGTACAGTTTGGTGGTTTTTAATTTAAAGAGTGTCGCAGGAGAACCTTCTGGGGTGATAGGAATGTTCAATAGCTTGTTTTGCATGATACCTTCATGGGTGTATATAATTAGCAAAACTCTTATAGGGGCGCCAGGATGGCTCAGTCGGTTAAGCCAACCTCAACACAGGTCCTGATCTCATGATTTGTGACTTCGAACCCCGCTTCGGGCTCTGTGCTGACAGCTCAGAGCCTGGAGCCTGCTTCGGATCCTGTGTCCTCTCTCTCTGCCTGTCCTCTTCTGCTCTCGCTCTGTCGCTCTGTCTCTCTGTCTCTCTCTCAAAAACAAACATAAAAAAAACCAAAACCCTCTTCTAACTGAAGCATTAAGACCGATTCATTTTGTTATATCTAAACTTAATGCACTTGTCTCCAAATAACAAGCAAACTACAGGTCACATTGGTCTTGTGGTACAGATTCATTTCTCATTTATGTTGAAAAGGAAAATTCAGATAAGCAAAGGCATTATGAAATAAGTCAGGCTAACTTTCCTGAGGTAATATATCCTTAACCACCACCAAGGAATAGTATCAACATCATGATTACACACAACTATGTAAAGGAAAAATCATATACATTACTTGATGTAAATACAAAAAAGTGGAGTGTAATTTTTTAAACAGTATGCCCACTCTCCAAACAAGCAGTTTATTATATATGTGTTATAAGTCATACCAGCTGAATGAGAAAGTTGGTTTTAGCATGTCTTCCAGAGTTATAAAATTTGGGGTTTTCCTTCATTTTATTCTAATTTTCATTTTAAAGCTAAGTAACATTCACACAGGCAAAGGATGGAATAAAACACCATGAAAACCAAAACAAAAGCTTTAGTTTCTAGAGAAAAATTACATAATTACCTGAGGCAACTTTCTAAGCACGGGGAAAAGATGCTATAAGGGCCAATGACCAGAAAAACTAATTTGATTTCTTTTTTTTAATGTTTATTCTTGAGAGAGAGAGAGAGAGCATGAGCAGGGAAGGGGCAGAGAGAGAGGGAGACACAGCATCTGAAGCAGGCTGCAGGCTCTGAGCTGTAAGCAGAGCCTGATGTGGGGCTCAAACTCAAGAACCGCGAGATCATGACCTGAGCTGAAGTTGGACGCTTAACCAAATGAGCTACCCAGGCAATACCTCCTGCTCCATGTTTTTAAATTTCTATAGCTGTCTTAGGTACATGCACTCAACTTCACCTGCCTTCCTTGTTCAAACCACATATCATCACTTTTGAATGTGAGAATATATGTAATGTACTTGTGTGAATATAGCGATTACTAAAATACAGACATTTGTCTCTATGGAGGCATATATGTATATATGTATACATACGTATTTTAATTTTAGAAAGAGAACATGAGTGGGGGGGAGGTGCAGAGGGAGAGAGAGAGAGAGAGAGAGAGAGAGAGAGAGAGAGAATCTTAAGCAGGCTTCATGCTGCCAGCACGGGGCTTGACCTCACCACCCTGGGATCATGACCTGAACCGAAATCAAGAGTCAGTCAGATGCTCAACCAACTGAGCCACCCAGGTGCCCCAGGATATATATATATATATATATATATATATATATATACACACATATGTATACATATATATAATATATATTATAAATATATACAGATATTTATATATATATTCACATTATATATGTATATATAATAAATGTTTATATTTATATATAATATTTATATATGAATATTTATATTTATAATGTTTATAATATATATTTATATATTTATAATGTATATTTATAATATTTATATATTTACATATAAATATTTCTAATATTTATATGTATTTATCTATATATATAAATATTTTTGTTACTATGTATTTTCTGGATGTGAGCACATCTATGTGGGCATAAATGTAGGGATTCTTATCTCCAGCTAGGTATCTATGTAGATGAGAGCTGAGGTGAGATGTATTTATCTATGGGTGTGTTTGTGCTCTCCCAAAGGTTTATAATTGGGGCGTTGTGCACCCCAAGCAGACCAGTTACTACAGGTAGGTATGTGTGAATTTCAAACAGGCAATGTTCCCAGCCAGGGAAGAATATACTTTTAAATACATTAAGACCCTTCTACTTTACAGAGATAATTTTTTTTAAAGAAGGAACACTTTTTGAACAACTAGCCCTGTACATGCAAAACACCTCTTTCAGTATTTTATTGTCTCACCCGATTTTCACAACTAACCTAAGCAGGTACAAATTAACCCAGTTTTATAGATGAGAAATCTGAGGCTTGTCCAAAGCAACACAAGTAGTAAGTGGCAGAACAATCTGGTTTCAGAGCCTGTAATTTCACTCTCTACCAGAAAGTCTCAACTAAAATGTGACACAATCTTCCAAAGGGGGAAAATATGATGAGTGAGTATTTAATTAGACCCCAGGCCAGTTGTTAGTGATATCGAATGTGATTTTAACGTTTTTATTCAGAAAGCTTACTTATCTAGGCTTCACATCTAATTTTTTATGTAAGAGAAAATAATAGATGTTTGCTTAAGGCTCAAGGCCATAAAGTTGAATGGACTCTGGTTTAATTGCTGGAAAAATCTGACAGGGAAGAGCACTCCTCCCTCTCTGGGCCCCTGGACACATGTCTCAGTCCTCCTTCCCTGGCCATGACCTCTCAGTCCCCGTCAGGGATCAGATCCTCCTCCTCTACCCACGCCCTTCATGATAACATGCCTCTCTCTTCGGTCTTCATTTCCCTTTGATGCCCTCTGCCCGCTGTAGGCACGTCCTTGGTCTTACCGCCCCTGAACTGCCTCCAGCTCACACCTCCTTGCAGTTCTCCAGAAGCAATCTACCTACATAGCTCACTGGGTTTTCAAAGGCAACAATTCCAAAGTCTAACTCATTTCCCTCATTATCTACCTTTCCCTCGAATATGCCATTTTGTTTCCCTCCTATATTCTCTATCTTGGCACCACCCCCCACCCACTTCCTCAGGTGAGAAACTGGGGAGTCATTTTGGACATCCTCCATCTACCTTCAATGAGCCTTGAAGTCTTCTCATCAATGTCCCTCAAACGCACCCTCTCTTTTTCTATTCTCTCTGCCATTGCTTTAACCAAGGCAAAGGTTATGGCCCTCACTACCTGCACCCTAGACCGTTGGCAGCAGCTGGTCTCTGGCCTCCAACCACAAAGTCCCTTCCAGCGTGCACGCCCTACTTCTACTTGCTGTAGCCAACGCCCCATTAAGTAAAGTGTATTCTCTCCTTCCACAGCTTAAAACCCTTTTCTGGTTCCTTTGTGCCTGCAGGATAATAGCATAAAGGGCCCTACATGTTCCATGTATCCCACTCTACACTCCGATATTAAATTCCACACATTAACCGACTTCAAGTTCCCAGAAGATAGGCTATTTTAGCCCCTCTGTGCCTTGGTAAACATGCCCCTCTACTTCAACTGAACTGCTGACTTCCAATGATTGGTTTTTCAAGAAGCCAGACTGATCAGTCTTTCAGCGATCCGCGTTTTTTGAGAAGCTTTTTTTTGTACCTTATGCTCCGTTCTATCCTTGCTGTGTGGTCACTGTATTGCTTTGATTTGTTCATAAGTGTGAGCCTTTCCTATGCCAGATTCTTGAGGCCAGCACCATGCCTACCACATAGTGGATGCTCAATCACGTGCAATTTCTTAAATTTCTTTAAATTACATGAAAACATTATTATATCTCAAATTTTGAAAATTCAAAGTCCACATCCAGGACTATTTTATCCAGATCAAACTCTATAGAGATAACAGTTCTACAATGCTCCTATGGAGTCATTTTTATGACCACGTATTTGTCAAATACTCAGTACAAACGACCTAACAATCATATGCAACAAGCGAATCTTGAGTTGGATTCCAGACATAAAAATACAGCTATCTGGCACAAAAACAGGCACTCAGATCATTGGAACAGAATAGAGAACCCAGAAATGGACCCACAAACACGTGGCCAACTAATTTTTGACAAAGCAGGAAAGAATATCCAATGGAATAAAGACAGTCTCTTCAGCAAGTGGTGCTGGGAAAACTGGACAGCGACATGCAGAAAAATGAACCTGGACCACTTTCTTACACCATACATAAAAATAAGCTCAAAATGGATGAAAGACCTCAATGTAAGACAGGAAGCCATTAAAATCCTCGAGGAGAAAGCAGGCAAAAACCTCTTTAACCTTGGCCGTGGCAACTTCTTCCTCAATACGTCTCCAGAAGGGAAACAAAAGCAAAAATGAACTCTTGGGACCTCATCAAAATAAAAGGTTTCTCCACGTGAAGGAAACAATCAGCAAAACTAAAAGGCAACCGATGGAATGGGAGAAGATATTTGCAAATGACATGTCAGATAAAGGGTTAGTATCCAAAATCTATAAAGATCTTATCAAACTCAACACCCAAAAAACAAATCATCCAGTGAAGAAATGGGCAGAAGACATGAATAGACACTTCTCCAAAGAAGACATCCAGATAGCAAACAGACACATGAAAAAATGCTCAACATCACTCATCATCGGGGAAATACAAATCAAAACTACAATGAGATACCACCTCACAGCCGTCAGAATGGCTAACATTAACAACTCAGGCAACAACACATGTTGGCGAGGATGTGGACAAAGAGGAACACTTTTGCACTGCTGGTGGGGATGCAAACTGGTGCAGCCACTCTGGAAAACAGTATGGAGGTTCCTCAAAAGGTTAAAAATAGAACTGGCCTACGACCCAGCAATTGCACTACTAGGTATTTACCCAAGGGATACAGATATGCTGTTTCAAAAGGACACGTGCATCCCAATGTTTACAGCAGCACTATCAACAATAGCCAAAGTATGGAAAGAGCACAAATGTCCATTGATGGATGAATGGATAAAGAAGATGTGGTACATATATACAATGGAATATTATGAGATCTTGCCACTTGCAACTACGTGGATAGAACTAGAGGGTATTATGCTAAGTGGAATTAGTCAGAGAAAGACAAATATATGAATTTACTCATATGAGGACTTTAAGATCTAAAACAGATAAACATAAGGGAAAGGAAGCAAAAATAATATAAAAACAGGGAGGGGGACAAAACATAAGAGACTCTTAAATATAGAGAACAAACAGAGGGTTACTGGAGAAGTTGTGGGATAGGGGGTAGGGGGTGATGGTGTGGGTTTAATGGGTAAGGGGCTTAAGGAATCTATTCCTGAAATCATTGTTGCACCATGTGCTAACTAACTTGGATGTAAATTATAAAAAATAAATAAATTATAGAAAAAAAAGACAGAAATAAAATGTTTTCATTTCTCAAAAAAAAATACAGCTATAAAGGACATTACAATTAGAGAAAATAGAAATGGATTGTATGTTGGGTGATACAATTGAATTAGTGTGAATCTTCTTAGGAATGATAATGGTATTCCAGTTAGCTATAATGTCTTTCACTTAGGTATAAGAAGCTTTATGAGGTGTATACTCATTTTCAAAGAGCTCATTTTATTTATTTATATATTTAAATTTCTATTTATTTATTTTGAGAGAGAGAGATCACAGCGGGTAAGAGGCAGAGAGAGGGAAAGAGAGAAGAGCGAATCTCAAGCAGGCTCCACACTGTCCCAGTGTGGGGCTCAATCTCATGAACTATGAGATCATGACCTGAGCCAAAATCAAGAGTTGGACGTTTAACTGCCTGAACCACCCAGGCACTCCTTCAAAGAGTTCATTTTAAAAGAGCATAATAATATGCGGAGAGATACAGCGAATGTGGCAAAATGTTTGATTAAAAGTTGTATTCCTTGTACTGATTTTCCACCTTTTCCACATATTTGAAAATTTTCAAAATAAAACATTTGGGGCAAATGCTAAGAACACAAGCAAAAATAAAATCAGTCAGTGTTGAAATTTAATTATCAATATTGCTCTTGGGGTTTCTTCCTCCCAAACCTGCCACCCTCCATTGTCATGTCCATCCCTTAAAGCTACTGCATTTCAATCAGGTTTGTGTTTTAAAGTTGAAAGGTTACCCCTCACAAAACACTCTGCAGTTTGTTCTCCTAGTTGGCCAAACTTCACAAAGTTGTTCATTTTTATTTGCCTAAAGGGTACCATAGTGCACTTTAAAAACTTAAACAAATAAAATTTTGCTTCCTAATTGGTACAGGTAATAACCTGAGATCAACCACTGGAGATTTTCATCTGGGAAAATGAGGTGATAAGGAATCACAAAGGTTGGCGGAAGTAGTCTTGTTTTAATCCTTTCGGAATCGCCAAGTCTCTAGCAAGAGCTAGTTATTTTTTATTGCCGGGAAGGTGATAGGAATTTAGCCCTTCCCTCAAATTTCTATTATATTCAGATGGAAACTAAAGCAATTTTTTTTAATTATTATTTTTTTTTTTTGAGAGAGAGAGAAAGAGCTGCGAGGTATGAAGAGGAGCAGAGGGACAGAGAATCTCAAGCCAGGTCCATGGTCAGCGTGGAGCTTGATAACGGGCCTCAATCCCATGACAGGATCATGACCTAAGCTGAAATCAAGAGTTGGATGCTCAACTGACCAAGCCACCCAGGTGCTCCTCAGGTGGAATTTTTTTATTAAAAAAAATTTTTTTTAACGTGTATTTATTTTTGAGAGACAGAAGGAGACAGAGCAGGAGCAGGGGAGGAGCGGAGAGAGGGAGACACAGAATCTGAAGCAGGCTCCAGGCTCTGAGCCATCAGCACAGGGCCCAACGCCAGGCTCAAACCCACGAACCGTGAGATCATGACCTGAGCCAAAGTTCGATGCTTAACTGACTGAGCTACCCAGGAGCCCCTCATGGGGAAATGGAAAATTTTAAAAGCATGTATCATCTTTATTTAAAAGATGTGATGAACACCCAAGAGAACTGAAAATGTATGGCTACACAAAAACTTGGACGTGGCTGTTCACAGCAGTATTACTGATGTAACAACCAAAAAGTGCAAACAATCCACATCAACTGATGGATAAACAAAATATGGTACATCCATACAACAGAAAATTAGTCATAAAAAGGAATAAAATACTCACACATGGCACAACAGGGATGAATCTTGAAAACATTATGCTAAGTTAAAAGAGCTAGAGACAGGGGCGCCTGGGCAGCGCAGTCGGTTAAGCGTCCGACTTCAGCCAGGTCACGATCTCGCGGTCCGTGAGTTCGAGCCCCGCGTCGGGCTCTGGGCTGATGGCTGGGAGCCTGGAGCCTGTTTCCGATTCTGTGTCTCCCTCTCTCTCTGCCCCTCCCCTGTTCATGCTCTGTCTCTCTCTGTCCCCCCAAAAATAAATAAACGTTGAAAAAAAAAAAAGAGCTAGAGACAAAGGCTACATAATGTATGATTTCATTTATGTGAAATGTCCAGCATGGGCAAATCCATAAAGACTAAGTTTATCAGTGTTTGCCTGGGGCTGGGAGCAGAGGGGTCAGGAATAGGGGAATGACTGCTAATGGGTAGAGGGTTCTCTTTAGGGTGATGAAAATATCCTGGAGTCAGATGGTGGAGGTGGTTTTAGAATTTTGTGTGAATACACTAAAAACCAATGAAGTGTGCACTTTACATGGATGAATACTATGGTGTGTTCATAGCTCCTTTTTTTAATAAATTATACCTCCTTTTTTTAAAAATAACTTAATGAAAAGCAATTCCTAGTTGGTCCCATTTTTTTTTTTAAGTTTATTTTGAGAGAGAGAGAACAAGCAGGCAAGGGGCAGAGTGAGAATCCCAAGAAGGCTCCATGCTATCAGTGCAAGAGCCCAACTTGGGGTTTGAACTGACTACCTGTGAGATCATGACCTGAGCTGAAACCGAGAGTGAGATACTTAACCAACTGAGCCACCCAGGCGCCCCATACTTGGTCCTATTTTTAAGAAAAGTCAACGGGGAGCCCAGGAGCATGTGGGTTTGGTTGCACCTTTAGTCTCCAAGTCACCATTGGCCAGAGTCAAGAGTGGCCCTGGACTCTATCATGCATGGGCAAAGCTCTCCATTCTCCCCTCCCCCACCCTCACGGGAGAACCATGTTATCCTTGGCATCTGCAAGGCCGGTTTCAGCGTGCCCCACCTTCCTACGTTGTAATCCCAGCACTTCCTTCCAAGCCCAATTGTCATGCAAGTCTCATCCCCCATATCACCTTCATTTTCCTCATTGTGCTTACCATCTTTTATTCATCTCCTTCCAAAGTTTGGTTTTATTCACTGCTTTATCTCACCTGCACAAGAACAGGGCATGGCTAACAGCAGGGGCTCAATAAATTTCTGGTGAATGAATAAACTTGGAAGAAAAGTTTACACACAAATTTGCACTGTATGTTGTTTTAGAAAATGAAGCTCCATGCTTCAAAATAGGTTTTTCTTCCATAAAAAGACTTTCTCCTCTATTTAAATATGTATCTTTAAGAAATCTTGCACAAATAGTATTTTATTATAGACAATCTAGTTCACAAATCTTTACACACTTTAGGAAAATATTCAGGCATCATAAACATAAAAATTTCAATATGCAACATTAAATTTACAACAAGAAAATAAACACAAACTTATTTTTGAACTACGTGGTTATTGCTGCACTACCTTTATAATTCCTATCCAGAGTCCAAAAATGTAGTCAAGCCCTAAAAATGTAGCAGAAGCATTTCCGCACACTGGTATCCATAATCTAGTTTGTGCAGAAATGTTTCCACTAGATTCATAGAGTACTCTTTGGAAGAAAGAAGCAAGAGCTGGTCATTTGGTGGCCCTTCGGACCTTCTGCAACTCTTCAATGGGCTTCCACTCTTGGTTGATTGTTATAAGCTTGAAAAAAAAGAAGGAAAATACAAATGTTTTTCAGGATCTGTCCTTCATCCTCATGTCCCTTTTTAGGGTTTGTCCACACTCCCTTTTGGAAAGAGCATCACCGTAGTATTTGTAGTCAAAGAACCATTTCTTCCCATCTCTAAGAACATGCACAAAACAGTAATATGAGCTCTAAAAAGCCTTTGGGTTCCTGAGTGTTATAGGATCATCAAGAAAGGTCATATACATTTGCCCACTTTCACATAACAGGTTGTAGATTTCTAAGCTTCCTATGGCTTTAGGTGAATTGTAAGTTCAAAAAGTGTGTCTGCTCCCGGTGAGTGGATGTAAAATGCTCTAGCACAGGGCTTGGCACACAGTAGGCTCTTAACCAAACTTCCTCATTGTAATTACTCAACAAAGGTACACATGATCTAAGTTATGCAGTAAGGGAAAAGGGATAGAGCTGTGGATAGTCCTTGACTTCCCAAAAACTCAAATTCAGAGGTTCTCATTTATCGTCACAGTTACAGGACATAGGACATACCCTATACATATCATACCCCAGGACACAGGAGATGTAGATAGGTTTTTTTTGTTGTTTCAAAAATTTTTTGGAGGGCGCCTGGGTTGCTCAGTTCGTTGAGCAACCAACTTCGGCTCAGGTCATGATCTCACAGTTCGTGAGTTGGAGCCCTGCATCAGGGGCTCTCTGCTGTCAGTGCAGAGCCCGCTTTGGATCCTCGGCCTCCCTCTCTCTCTGCCCTTCCCCCACTCTCAAAAATAAATAAACATTAAAAAAATTTTAATTTCAATTTCAGTTATAGTTAACCTACAGTGTTATATTAGTTTCAGTTGTACAATACAGTGATTCAACGTTTCTGTACATTACTCAGTGCTCATCATAAGTGTGCTCGTAATCCCTATCACCTCCTTCACCCATCCCCCGACCCGCCACCCTTTGGCAACCATCAGTTTGTTCTCTATAGTTAAGAATCTGTTTCTTGGTGTCTCTCTCTCATTTTTCCTTTGCTCATTTATTTTGCTTCTTAATTCCACATATGAATGAAATCATATGGTACTTGTCTTTCCCTGACTTATTTTGCTTAGAGATGTAGGTAGTTTTAAAGATTCTAAATGTCCCTCACTAGGTCAAACTCTACTATTTGAAAGTTTTGTTTAAAAAAAGCTTTCCTGACAGATCTAAGTAGCGTTGATTCCAACAGACTCAGATATAAAAAAGTCTTTGCTATAGTCTTAAAAGAATGAGCGACTGTTAGGTGATTTTGCGTAAAGAGAACGCCACTCCTGTTTTCAGGAGCTCCTGTTATTTATCACAATAGACCTTGTATTAACCTTAGATAAGCAATGGATACAATGAGATAATATATTACAATAATGATGAAAGTTAATATTTAAGTACGTACTATGGGCTAGGCACTATGCTAAAGGGCGTTATGTATTTTACATTCTTTAATCCTCTTAACTCTGAGGTAGAATCCTATTATTGAGCCCAGTTTAGAGATTCTGAGAGCCTCAGAAAGGCCAGGTTGCCCAAAATCACCAGTGAATAATGGAACAAGGATTTGAACGAGATCTCCATAATTCCATAGCACTCCCTTTACCACTACACTCAAAGGCACGCTGAAAGTGAAAGGTATTTTTTAAAGTTATTTATTTATTTAGAGAGGGAGAAAATGAGTGTGGGAGGGGCAGAGAGAGAGAATCCAAAGCAGGCTCCACGCTGTCAGCATAGAGCCCAATGAGGGGCTTGAGCTCACCAACCACAAGATCATGACCTGAGCCAAAATCAAGAGTCAGCTGCTTTACTAACTGAACCACCCAGGTGCCCCAAAAGGGAAAGGTATTAAATCCATTTTGCTGACAAGGGTGCTAAAGCTTGGGGTAAATGTGAACCACTTTTTAATTTAGCAATACCTTGCTAGGTACGTTAGGATCCACAGTTTCCCAAGGTTCTGGATTTTTTTTCCGATCAATGCTAAAAAGTAAAAGAAAGCTGATTAAACATCAAAGTAAGTAAATTTAAACCAACTCTGACAGTGGGTCTATAAGCATGCTGGGACATCACAGGACAGACCTAGACTGACAAATAGGCATTTATCTGTTCGCTGAAATTAATGGAAGGTTACTTAAGGGAACTTCACGATTTGGCTCAAACATTAAGGATCAATTTCTCTGCAGGGTGAGAGGTCTGTATTCCTTTTATTGGGCTGAACTGGAGAATGTTCCCATAAGCTGAACAGCAATGGGGGTGGAAATGCCAGGATAAATGCAAGCAAAAACGTTCTTGCCCTGGTTTCTGGGACAGGGAGAGGGGCCGGGCTTGAACTCTGTAGATGGTGAACTCCGAGGTGCAAGGCCCCTGGGCCAGAGCCTGGCATTACCACCCTCTCCAGCCCTGCACTGGGCCAAGGTCAGTTTCAAGTTTCTTTCTTCCTCATATTCCAGGATACATGGTATTTTACCTCCCTATATCCAGAGCTGAGGTTAGGTTCACTATAGACAAATGAATCTGTAAAGGCCATTTAAGAACTTTAAATTTCAAAACTTAAGTTAAAAAACAAAAATCAAACCTTGCTGAAGAAGAGGAGGGTCAGTGGATGAAAGGATACTTAGATACAAGGAACAAACTTATTCTATTAATATCATAATTCAAGGGTCTTGCGATATCAGGCTGCTTTCTAGTCCCAACTCCAAGTTGACAATTTGACATTCTTATCCTGGGGGTAAAACTAGGAAACTGACACCATGCATTTCATATGCGGAAGGTCAATCTAGCACTGCTAAAAACGTTTGTATAAATGATGGCTACTTACATCACATCAGTCTTTTGAAGGGAATATACTGCAAAAGCCGAAGCTCCACCCGCTGCTGTGGTCATCATCAGCACCAAAGGAATAAGCTAACAGAGAACAGGTTTGAGGGTGAATATTCCCATGTTTCAGTGTGAAACATGTGACATATAACAGAATAACTATATATTATCTTACATACTTCCTTCAAAATTTGCACCATCTTTTCATCTTTAAAAATTAATATTTTAAGTCAAGAATTTCAATTGCTTTAAAACTTACTTCCTTCTTTTTCCTCAGGAGTTGGAAGAGGTTCATGATGACTTCAGTGTTGAATGCCAAATCTAGAATTAAAAAAAAAATCCAAGATGCTGCTGAAAACTTCAGCCACTAAGGACCCAAACTGGCGGGCTCCAACCGGCCAACGTCCTCCCCAAGGCAGCCTGAGGCAGCTCACCTGGGAGGCGGGGCAGAGCGGCGCGCGGTCGAGGAAAACGCCCCGAACCGAACTAGCCCTCTGCGTCCTCACTTTATATACGGACCGCAAATGATGGGCCGGGCCAGGGCGCTCAGGTCACGCGGGCCTGGCGGGGGGCGTGCGGAGCCTGACTCGCTTTCCCTTCTTGGCGCCCGGCTTCCGGGCGCCCCCTGCAGGACAGCCAGCTGGAGGACGCGCAGCAGCCGAACGCGGGAGCTGGCGCCCCCTGCCGTCCGGCGTGGTCCTTACTTGCCGCCCAGAGAGCTGAGGCTAGGCGTTGATGCTCCAGGTTGCTCCCAGACCGGCCCAGCGACGCCAAGAGAGCGGCACCGAGAGCAAGCGGAGCTCTGATGGCCAAGGCCTGGATGAAAACCAAGCCCCCTAAAAGGAGGTCTGGAAAAGAAGCCGGAGAGCCGGGGTCTAGAGGGATGGAGGGGTGTGTGGCTCCCAGGAACAGGCAGGTAAATTAAAATCCATCCAATCACATTAAAAGCTCTAAAATAAGATGTATCTCCACATATGGAGATAATTATAATTAAATGTAAAATTCACTTCAGAACTCCCATGGTGTCCTGATTTGTTCCTTTAAAAATTTTAATTTCCATCCCCCTCCCCCCCATTTTTTTTTTTTAATGGAAAAAATCAGGTGAGGGAGAAGATACAGAGAGAATCAGGTTTGGAAAGGTTTCCTTCTCGGAGACGACTCAGTCCTTGGCGTCGTCTGGAAGTCTCCTTTTAACTAGCAGTCTCGCCTTGCACAGAGCATGCAGGCAGCTGCAAAACCACGGAAATAATGCTAACAACTCCATTAAAGCAAGCCCATGTGCTAGACTCTGTGCCGGAATCGTCTTCGGCATTTTTACAAGGTGAGTATGTTATATAGAGGCTCAGAGATACTCAAGTCACATAGTAAGAGGCGGAAATGTAATCAGAACCCATGCCTGTCTGACACCCAACACCCCTGTTCTTTCTGCATGGTGGCGCTCTTAGATACTGCAATTAAGCCAAGAACACAAGCGCCGTTATTTAAAAATAGTTATTAAAAACAATTATTTTTAAATTGTTTGAGGTTCAAGCTACCAGTTAACGTTAAAAGGGAAACACCTTCATGTTTCCTGGAAATGATCAGACCCAAGATCTGTTTCAACCCCCTTTTAGTTTAAGGCTCGGGCTTTGCAGTGAAATGGCCCAGAATTCAGAGCCCACCCCTGCTACACTTCATTAGCTGAAGGACTTTGAGGAAATGAAACTTAACCTTTATGAGTCTCAGTTTATATATCCGTAAAATGGGAACAAACCTAGCAGGGGAGGCAGTTGGAAAAAATGTTAGAATGCATGCAAAGCACATCAATAAATAGTAATTACTATTTGCAAAGATTTGTTTTGTTTTATATAAGGAAGATCATAAATGTAGCATCACACCCACTTATTCTGATAAGGATTCTCCCTATGTAACCCCAGAGCTGTAACTGGAGACATTTTCTGGTTGGTTGGGTTCAGTAATCAATACATCAAAGAAAACTCAACATTAATTCTCTGTGGTTTGTATTGAATAGAATCAAACTTCTCCTGTCAGAAGTTTCTTTAAAAAGCATCATGTGTTTCCAGGAAGGAAGGGAGGAAAAAGGAAGGGAGAGAGAAGGGGAAGGAGGAAGGAAGAAAGAGGAAGAAAGAAGTTTTACAAGAATGTATTATGGCCCCCAAATTAAAATTAGAGTGTAGCCCTTGCTCACTGATGTCTGTAAACTGCTTTGCCAATGCCGTTTCCTTTCAAAATGCAGTACTGTTTTGTAGTAATCTAGGCATTAACCTGGGGACAAGGGCACAGTAAATTTAAAAGATTAATAGGATATGAGTCCCTTACTTCAAGGTTCTTACAATTTAGTGCCTGTAAATAACCCCAGGCATGATGTGGCACCAAAGGCAGGTGAATAATTCCACCAAGGCGGTCTTTGAGAAAACTTACAAAAGGTGAAGATGTTTATTTGGCAGCAGTTAAGGAAACCAAATGCAGACCATATATGAAAGAATATTAAAGAAGTATTGTTCATTTTGTTAGGTGTGATAATGATATTATGTTTATGTTAAAAAATACCCCCCCTTTATAGAGATTATATATGAAAATATTTAAGGAGGAAACATCTTTTTAAATCTTTTTAATGTTTAATTTTTGAGAGAGAGAGAGAGAGAGAGACAGAGACAGAGACAGAGAGAGACAGAGCGTTAGCAGGGAAGGGGCAGAAAGAGAGAGGGAGACACAGAATCCAAAGCAGGATCCAGGCTCTAAGCTGTCAGCACAGAGCCCAATGCAGGCCCAAACTCATGAGCTGTGAGATCATGACCTAAGCCTAAGTCGGCCGCCCAACTCAGGTAGAAAAAAATTTTGGTTTGTTTTGTTTTTTTGGGGTTTTTTTTGTGTTTTTTTTTTAAAGTAAGCTCTAGGCCCAACTTGGAGCTTGAACTCACAATCTCAAGAATTGCATGCTCTACCAACTGAGCCAGCCAGGTGCCCTGTAAGGGAGAAATATAATGACTGAGATTTACTTTATTTAGTTTTTAAACGTTTATTTATTGAGAGAGTGCAAGCTGGGGAGGGGCAGAGAGAGGGGGATAGAGGATCCAAATTGGGTCTGCTCTGACAGCAGAAAGCCCAATGTGGGGCTTGAACTCATGAACCATGAGATCATGACCTGAGCTAAAGTCGGAGGCTCAACAGACTGAGCCACCCAGGAACCCTGACTGAGATTTACTTTAAAATATTTCTGCTAAAAAAAAACAAATGAAGCAGGGGCACCCAGATGGCTCATGGCTCAGTCCATTGAGCCTCCGACTCTTGTTTTCAGCTCAGGCGATGATCTCACGCTTCATGGGTTTGACTCCCACATCAGGCTGACAGCGTGGAGGCTGCTTGGGATTCTCTCTCTCTCTGTCTCTCTCTCTGTCTCTCTCTCTCTCTCTGCCCCTCCCCCACTTGCACTCTCTTTCTCAAAAATAAACATTTTTAAAAAAACACAAATGGTCGACTTTAGTAAAATATTAATTAGTCTAGGTGGTAAGTATGTGGGAGTTTTTTATACTATTCTATGTTTGAAAATGTTCAGAATAAAATGTTTTAAAAATTACAAATTGTATACATAGATATAACGTACCCATATAACCATTAAGATCTGCTTATTTCTATTTGCGGCAATGAGAATTAGACCCAGACAACCACACTTACCTTCCTTTAAATTAATGCCATTTTACTGACCTTGTGGGAGCTTCAAGGTCAATATGTAGTTTGTTTTTTTCCAGGATTACTTGCAGGCACAGCTCCCACCCTTCAAACTCTGACAGCTCCCAAAGAAGCCACTTAGGACACTCACCAGAATCACTGTCCACATCTGCTCCAAAGACTATAATTCCTTCAGGAAGCCTCCCCACCCCACCTTAGTTGCCAGTAACTTCTAGAACCTTCTCTAGCTGATGCCCTTTACAGGGGCGTTGAACCATGGCTGCTTGGCTCCCAGTCTAAGAATTTCAACTTAGATTTTAATCAGCCCAGCTTAGTCTTTATAAGAAAAATATTTTTTGTTGAAATTCTTTCTGCCCATCCTTCAGTGTCTACCTAGTTACCAGGTTTAGTAAAAACTGCATTTGCTTAATTTTGGAATGTCTGGGAGTACACTATATTGTTTATGGCTGTTAATTGTGGCTCAGAAAAGAGTTTGGGTTCAGTGTATAGGGAAAGCTGTTCACACTTCCCAGGTGCTCAGAAGCTGAAGTATTCTTTTCTCACTGATTAAGAACACAGCTTTTACAAGTTTCCCAGAGCCATCTTCAAATCACATTAAAACTGATCCAAAGAAATCCTTGATCTGACTTCATTATTTATCAAGTTTTTCAATGAGAGGAGACACATGGTTTTTGTTCTCAGGGGGCTTCCAAAGTTTTGTTGAGAAGTTACCATTACAATTTAAAAAGACATTTTCAAATCAAAACTCAGTCTCTAAACAATGTACGGGTACTACATTTCCAGTCTGGACACTAGAAACTTTTTCTAGGGAAAACAAGGAGTCCACAGCTAGAGTCTGAGTTAAGGGCCAAGATGTCTCAGCACTAGGATGGCGAAGCCTTAATGGCTGCCTTATCCCATGAAATCAGTAGCTGAGAGAGAACATGAATGAATTGTCAGAATTCTAATAGGTTTCTGGGTGTCTTCCCTACTATTCAAAAGGGGTCAGTTTGTTAGAATAATTTTAATTGCATTCTATTTTATGCCTATAAATAAGACCGGTCTTTTAATTATTCCTAAGTAGTGAGGTTTTGCTTAATCAACAGACCTGGTTCCAGTCAGAAATAGGAAACTTTCAGGGCACTTGGGTGGCTCAGTTGGTTGGACGGCTGACTGTGGCTTGGGTCATGAACTCATGGTTTGTGAGTTCAAGCCCTCACATCAGGCTCTGTGCTGACAGCTCTGAGCTTGCTTCGGATCCTATCTCCCTCCCTCTCTCTCTCAAAAATAACTTAACATTACAAAAAACAAAACAAAACAAAACAGGGGCACCTGGGTGGCTCAGTCGGTTAAGTGTCGACTCTCAATTTCAGTTCAGCACATCATCTCCTGGTTCGTAGTTCAAACCCCAAGCACGGAGCCTGCCTGGGATTCTTTCTCTCTTCTCTCTGCCCCTCCCCTGCTCATGCTCTTTCCCTCTCTCTCAAAATAAATACAAATTAAAAATTAAAAAAAAAAAATAGGAAACTTCTCGACTGTGTAACATTTATAACTCGCATGTGTCACACACTATGCTCTCCAGTACCCTACACTTGTTTTGAAGCACATCTTCATTGTGCTTAATTCACTGCATGATTTGTCTGAGGTCTGTGCTCACAGCTGGCCTACAGCGGCATGTCCATCTCATCCATTTACACTCCAGCATCTCGTATGGCACCTCCTTGGTGAAGAAAGGCTCAGTAAGATGCTTACCAGACAGACACTGTTAAGTGAGAAAAACAAGTTAAGAGCTATACCATGCATTTTTGGTTTAAAAAAAAAGATCTACACATGCATAAGGGGCTAAAAGGTTAAATATCCAAGTATTTTCTTTGTGTTTATCTGCATTTTCTAACATTCTATTACTTTTGTAGTAAAAGGAAATAAAAACATACATATCACTAGCTCCTTAAAAATTGTTTAGAATTGCAAAAGGAAAATTACAGCTATACATGGAGAAATTGGACAATACTGTGAACAAGTGATCAAAATCAACACCACCAATATGAGTAGACTCACGTGCCTCCAGCTGTGATCTCTGACAACACAGCACTTATGTAGTGCACCACTGGTGATGCATAGCCTGAATCTAGATGCAAAAGCAGGCAAACACAAATCAGAAGCCAGTGGTTCTATTAAGTAGTTAGTCTGTACTCTTCAAAAAATGTCAAGGTCTAGAAAGACTGAGGAACTGTTACAAATCTAAAGAGGTTAAAGATACATGATAACTAAATGCAATGTATGATCTGAGACTGGATCCTGTAACTAGAAAAACATTACTGTGGAGACCATAGATGAAATTTATTAGATTAAAATATTGTATCCATGTTAAATTTCCTGAGCTTGATAAATACACCATGGTTACATAATAAATAATCACATTTGTAAGAAATATCCACTGAAGGGGCGCCTGGCTAGCTCAGTTGGTGGAGCATGAGACTCAGTCTCAGGGCTTTGAGTTCGAGCCCCATGTTGGGTGTAGAGATTACTTAAAAATAAAATCCTAAAAAATGTACACTGAAGTATCAAGGGGTAAAGGGGCATGATACATGAAATCTATTCTTAAATAGTTCTGAAAAATACTGTGTTTATGTATATGTATGTATGTATGTATGTATATGTTTATGTATATATAAAAAAGGAGAAAGTAAATACGGCAAAATGTTAAAAATTGGTGAATCTGGTTTAAGAGAGCATAAGAGTTCTTTGTACTTTCCTATAAGCAACCAACCCGGGGTGCTTGGGTGGCTCAGTTGGTTGAGATCTGACTCCTGATTTTGGCTTAGGTCACGATCTAAGTGTTTGTGAGTTTGAGCCCTAGGTTGGGCTCTGCACTGGCAGATGGAGCCTGCTTGGGATCCTCTGTCTTCCTTTCTCTTTACCCCTCCCCTGCTCACTCACTCTCTCTCTCTCTCAAAAATAAATAAAACTTAAAAAAAAAAAAAACCAACCCCAAACAAACAAAAGCAACCACCATCCCCATTACAAAAATCAACATACATATACTCTCTTCCCAAATTATGGTATTTTCATATACTTTTTAGAAATAAGATGAACTTTAGCTTATCAGGTGCTTATCCCTTTTATTTACAGGAAATGATACACACAAACTCTAAAAATGCGAAGTTGCAAATCATAGAGCAAGTTCACAGTTCAATTAATCCTTCAGCAGGGATGTAACGTAATTTTTACAAATCCTCTAAGTTAGATAATCCTTGTTCCTGAAATAAGTTTTCATATAAAGTCAAGTCCGCGTGACTTAAGGACGGTTTTATAGTCTTCAGTGATTTCAGGAAGTGCTCTTGTTTCACTGTGGTTGCGTCTAGTCCATTTTCTTGCAGAGCCAGCAAGGCAGCCTACAAGAGACAAACAATAGGAAGTAATTAATGTGCTTCATTTTTTACAATTTATGGCAGTACTTCAAAACCTAAGTGTAAAAACCTCAGTCCCACTTCTCAGAATTCCAACACTCATGACCAAATATTAAAAAGTTAAACATGGTGTTTAAAAGTTGTCTCAATGGGTCATCATTTCTTCTACATTAAACTCTAGCCTTAAATGGGAAAAAAGAAAATGCAAGTTGTAATAATAATATATACACTATGAGCCCATAAAAATATTTACAGATGAGAGACTATCTCCCTGACCTCAGAGTAGTTTTTTTTTTTTTGTTTTTTTTTAAGGTTTATTTATTTTGAGAGACAGTATGTGCACATGAATGGGGTAGGGGCAGAAAGAGAGAGGGAGACAGAGAATCCCAAGCAGGCTCCACACTGTCAGTGCAGAGCTGATGCAGGGCTCAAACTCACAAACCACGAGATCATGACCTGAGCCAAAATCAAGAGTCAGATGTTTAACTGATTGAGCCACCCAGGTACCCCAGAGTAAGAGTTTTTAAATAGGACACAACACTGATCATAAAGGAAAAGGTCAAACACATACTCTATAACATAGCAATTCTCTCTATAAGTATATACAGACACATACACAAGATTGTTCACAGCAGCACAATTTATAAAAAAAAGTCGTAACCCAAACGTTCAAAAGAATGAACACAGTATATTCATAAACCATAAAGTGATGGGCATGCACAAACTACTGTTATGCACAAAATCACAGATGAATTTCACAAACATAATCCTGAGTTAAAGAAGCAGACATAAAAGTATACAGTATGGTCCTATTTTTATAAAGTTCAAAAATATGCAAACTAATCTCCAGTGCTGGAAGTCAGAAGAGTACTTCCCTTTTGGGAGAGAGATTGGGAAAGCCCCAAGCGAAGCTTCTGGGGTATTGATAATGTTCTCTTTCTTGGTAGTTACACAGTGTGTTCATTTTATGTTAATTCAGTGAACCATATCCTTATGGTCTGTGCATTTTCCTGAACAGTACATTTAATAAAAGGTTATGGAAAAAGAAACACCTACGATGGCTTCTTTTACTCTCAAAGTCTAAATTCCTTAAAGTGGCTTACAAGGACCTGTGTGATCTGGCCATTGTCCATCTCCTCAATAAAGGCATGTTATCTCTTATTCCAGTCCGCACATTTTCTCCCCTCCCTTAGCCTGCTCAATGCTCTCACCATCCTTCCAATCTCAGTTTACACACGAGAGCCTTCTCTGATGCCCCCAAGTCTGGTTCAGTCCCACAACACCCTGAACTTCCTGATTCACCACATACTTTCAGTTGCCAACTGAGTACTACAATTTGCCTCTCTGCAACTCGCCATGCACCTGTAAGCTCTGGAAGGGAAGGGCAGTGGCGACATCTGTTTCACCTTCCACAGTGCCCACCCCATAGCAGTCCTTCAGTAAATGCTACCAAGTGAATGAAGATCTGAATAAATGAAGAAATGTTCTCAACCATATGTTCCTTCACTAATTAACTTACTTCTTTGCAAAGGTTTCCAAGATCAGCACCAGAGAAAAAACAGGTTTCTGCTGCTAGGTTTTCTAAGGAAACATCAGGTCCCATTGGCATGTTTTTGGTATAGACTTTCAAAATAGAAAGCCTGCCCTGGAACAAAATTAAAAGTAATATGTTTATAATCTTATAACATTTATGTGTGACACAAAGCTAGATTAAAATATTTCAAGGGAGTGTTTCCTGTCATACTACAGATCAAGTGTTATGTATATTTTAATGATTAAACAATAAGAATCACTTCTGAAGAGATAAGAAAAAGTACTTCACCAATGGCTCATATGACAATGGTAAAAATAATGACATGATAAATTTCTAACACTTTTATAATCATTTTTAAAATAGCTGATTGTAGATATATTTCTTTAAGAGACATGATGAATCCCCTTCTTTTGGGTACAAACAGTGTTATCAGACATGGATTAAGAAGGAAACACATGACTTATCCAGACATAATTTAAAAATAAACAGACATTTAAATATTTATTTATTTATTTTTTAGGAAGGGAGGAAAAGATTCATTCTTTGTCATTAGTCTCTCCCTATCGGTGGCTGTAGATGTTAAGGGCAAAAGATTTACTGATTCTTTGACCATGGATACATTGTGTAATCACTCTAACGTCAGATTTTCCCACTGTAAAACAAGGATACAGATACATATATTCTCCAGACATTTTAGGATTCCTCCACTCTAGCTGTAAAATAATGTTGAGTATACCTAATAAGCTCGATATTTTTTCAGTCTGCCACAATAATGAAATAAGGCAACTACTTTTAACTTTTAAGCTTATGTTTCTCTGAAAATATGCCCAGAATATCCAGCAAAAGCAGATCAAAATTATGACTTTATGAAGGGCCACCAGGCGAGGAAGAATGCAGAGCCCAGTGTAAGACACACACCAGGTACATATATATCCAGTTTGGGATTCAATGCTGCCAGGCTCCTTACAGCTCCAACACTGATGTATTAAGAATCCTAACATAGAGTAAAACATGTACAATTACCTTTTCATCTGGAGGTGGAATATAAATAATCTTATCTAATCTTCCAGGTCGTAATAAGGCATCATCTAATACATCAGGTCTATTTGTTGCAGCAACAATCATGACATTTCTATTAAACGCTTCTTGCAACTCTAACTGAGGGAAAATACACAACACAAAAGTAATGTCAATAAGTTGTTCGTTATTACATTTTTAAGAAATATAAATAAGAAGGGTCCATTTATTTTTAAATAAGCATATGCTTTTCTTGGGACGGGAATGCTTATACCCCCTTCTTGATCTCAAGGTATGCAAATACAAATTATTAACCAAAGAACTACTTTCTGTGTGTGGTGAAAAAACTGGCCAATCCTGGGGGACATCTCTCCATGTGAGAACCAATGGAAAGCCTACACCACAGCAGAGAACACCTACTGAATGTACCTGAGCCCCAGTGAATGATTGGTAGGTGACTTGAAAAGACAAAGCATATGACTAACAGGTAGAGATGTATGGCTATGAAACACCCTGGCTCTAATGTCCTAGAAGATGGAGATCTACTTTACTGTTTATTTATTTTTCTTTGCAGAGGCAGAAATATGACAACATAAGCTGAAGATGGGTAAATCCTAGATGAAGGTAAGAAATACCGAAAAGCAGTCAGGGCAAGGCCTTACACAGGCTAAGCATTCAAAATTGTTTGTTGCGAGTTCAAAAAGTCCAGGACCTGATGGCTTCAAAGGGGAATTCTACCAAACTTTTAAAGAAGAGTTAATACCTGTTCTTCACAAACTATTCCATAAAATAGAAGAAGGAAAACTTCCAAATTCATTCTTTGAGGCCAGCATTACCCTGATACCAAAACCAGATAAAGATACCACAATAAAAGAGAACTAAAGGCCAGTATCTCTGATGTACATGAATGCAAAAATCCTCAACAAAACATTAGCAAACTGAATCCAACAATATATTAAAAAAAATCATTCACCACAATCAAATGGGATGTATTCCTGGGATGCAAGGGTGGTTCAATATTCTCAGATCAATCAATGTGATACATCAATAGAGAAAGGACAAGAACCATCCATATGATCCTCTCAATAGATGCACAAAAAGCAACTGACAAAGTACAACATCCATTCATGATAAAAACCCTCAACAAAATAGGTTTAGAGGGAACATACCCCAACATAATAAAGTCCATATATGAAAAACCCACAGCTAACATCATACTCAGTGATAAAAAACTGAGAGCTTTCCCCTAAGGTCTCAGGAACAGGACAGAGATGTCCACTCTCAACTACTTTTATTCAACACTGGACTAAAAAAGTCCTAACCACAGCAATCAGACAACAAAAAGAAACAAAGGCACCAAAAATGGCAAGGAGGAAGTAAAACTTTCACTATTTGCAGATGACACGATACTATATTAAGAAAATCCAAAAGACTCCATCGAAAGACTGCTAGAACTGATAAATGAATGCAGTAAGGTTACAGGATACTCAATGTACAGAAATCCATTGCATTTCTATACACTAATAATGAAACAGCAGAAAGAGAAATTTAAAAAACAATCCCATTTACAACTGCACCAAAAATAATGAAATACCGAGGAATTAAACTTAACGAAGGAGGTGAAAGCCCTGTGTACTCTGAAAATTATAAAACACTGATGAAAGAAATTGAAGAATGAAAAGACATCCCATGCTCATGGATTGGAAGAACAAACATTGTTAAAATGTCTATACTACCCAGCAATCTACAGATTTAATGCAATCTCTATCAAAATACCAACAGCACTTGCCATAGAACTAGAACAAGAATGCTAAAATTTGTATGGAACTACAAAAGACCGCAAAGTAACCTTGAAAAAGAAAAACAAAGATGGAAGCCTCATAATCCCAGATTTCAAATTACACTACAAAGCTGCAGTAATCTAAACAGTATGGTACTGATGGTATTGGCACAAAAATAGACACATAGATCAATAAAACAGAATAGAAAGCCCAGAAATAAATTCACAATTATATGGTGCCTTTGCCTCAGCAAAGGAGGCAAGAATATGCAATGGGAAAAAGACAGTCTCTTCAACAAATGGTGTTGGGAAAACTGGACAGCTACATGCAAAAGAATGAAACTGGACTACTTTCTTACACCATACAGAAAAATAAACTCAAAATGAATTAAGGACCTAATTGTGAGACCTGAAACCATAAAAATCCTTAAAGAGAGCACAGGCAGTAATTTCTCTGCATCAGCTGTAACAACATTTTTCTTGTCTCCTGAGGCAAGGGAAACAAGCTTTCAGAGACAAAGCACAAGTGGGGAAGAAGCAGAGAGAGAAGGAGACACAGAATCTGAAGCAGGCTCTAGGCTCTGAGCTGTCAGCACAGAGCCCGACACTAGGCTGGAACCCACAAACCATGAGATCACGACCTGAGCCAAAGTTGGACACTTGGGGTACCTGGGTGGCTCAGTCGATTGAGCGTCCGACTTCGGCTCAGGTCATGATCTCATGGTCCGTGAGTTCAAGCCCTGTGCCGAGCTCTGTGCTGACAGCTCAGAGCCTGGAGCCTGCTTCAGATTCTGTGTCTACCTCTCTCTGCCCCTCCCCCACTCATGCGCTCGCTTTCTCTCTCTCTCTCTCTGTCAAAAATTAATAAACCTTAACAAAAATTAAAAAAAAAAAAAAGTTGGACACTTAACCTACTGAGCCACCCAGGCACCCCTACTATAGCATTATACAATAGCCAAATTACAGAAGCTGCCCAAGTATCCACTGATAGATGAATGGATAAAGAAGATATGGTATATATACAATGGAATATTATTCAGCCATAAAAAAGAATGAAGTCCTGCCATTTGCAACAACATGAATGACTCTAGAGAGTATAATGCTAAGTGAAATAAGCCAGAGAAAGACAAATACCATATGATCTCACTCATATGTGGAATTTAAGAAACAAAACAAATGGACACAGGTTAAAAAAAAAAAAAAAAGAGAGAGAGAAACAAACCAAAAAACAGACTCTTAACTATAGAAAACAGAGGGGAGGGGAGGAGGCAGGGTGGGTGGTGAAATAGGTGATGGGGATTAAAGAGCAATCATGATGAGCACTGAGTAATACATGGAATTGTTGAATCACCAAATTGTATACCTGAAACTAGTATAACACTATATGTTAACTACACTGGAATTAAAACATTTTTTTCTTTTCAATTGAACTGAATAATCAGAGTAGTTCACCATTAATGTGATCTCTCAAAGTAGTGAATTCCCTGTATCTGCAAAATTTTAGCAGAGGTGAGTGAACACCTGTCAGATGCTGTAGAAGGAATTCCTGTGTTACAAGAAAATTTGATTAGAAAATCTCATGGGTCCCTTCAGATTCTAGTGTCATATATTTCTCAAGAGCTGTAAGACTCTCCCGTGGAATGATTTTTCAACTGGGAAACAAGTAAAAACAAGGAAAGAATAAAAGAAAACGGATCTGTTGGGTAATTTAAGGGTATCAAACTCTATCTAGGAAGAGACTCAGAAAGGGAAGAAGGGGCTTCTGAAGGTCATTTTAACTTCATTATAAGCAGGGAAACCCATTCCTCAAGAAAATCGGAAGTTGTGAATTACTAAGATCATTAGTAATAACAATGTTTTGTTTTGTTTCATATAAAACTTTTAGAAAGGGATGAACACTGGTTCTTCAGGATATAAAAATAAGAATAAACCCCTTTTCTATGCAATATGTAACGTTAGGTTTCTAAATCTCAGGAAAAATAAAATCCACATTCATATATATTTAAGATAACTTATAAAATTTACCTCATCTTTTCTAGCCAAATCACAATTTTTAGCAGCTCTGTAAACATCCAGCCAAACTGAAATTACATAATTCCTTCTATGAGATGAATCCACATAGGGAAAGCTAGTGTATATGCACTGTATTTAATATTGGCCTGGGTTTTGTATATTCTGGCTAATAAATACCTCTTCGTTTTTTCTCAGCTCCTTGTATTTACCCTGTTGATCTGATTTACTTCCTCTTCTCTCTGTAGTCTTCAGTCCTACACCATCTAATTCATTCAGGAGAACAGAAAGAACACGCTCTTGAACATTGCATTCTGTTTTGCTGATGGATCGAGAGCCCAAGATTGAATCAATTTCATCCAAAAACACAATTGCTGGAGTATTTGCTCTTGCTTGTCGAAATACCTTTTGTTGGGAAAATAAAATTATTGAAAAGCTATACATTACTCAGTATTCAAGTGAATATATGCTTTATGTATTACTACTTATAATTTTTAAAATGTAAAAAGAAGAGAAAGATGCTACATGTTTAAGAATTGGGGAATGAATAAACAGAACAAGAAAGAATGGAGTATTATGTACAGGTTAAAAATCATATTTTCAAAACATTTAATATTATGGAGTTTTAAAAATGATGATTTTAAAAAATCGTGATAAAGATATAATCTGCCCTCAAGTTTAAAACAAAAGCAAAAAAATAAAGGAAATTCACCAAAACATTAACAGTAGGTAGAGATTACAAAGGATTTCTTACCTAACACTTTCCTATATTTCCTAAATTTTCTATAAACAAATATACATAACTTTTCTAGTTGAAAAAAAGGCCAGTAATATTTTTAATAACTAAGGTTTATCCTTAAGGCATATCATGAAAATTCAGAAGGACACTTAACTATATGGGAGAAAATAAACAAACAAACCTGAGACAAGACTTTTTCTGAATCTCCAACAAAAGGAGAAAAGAGATCAGCTCCACTCACTGAAACAAAAGAGCAATGACAGCTTGTGGCCAGGGCCCTCACCAGGGTGGTTTTAGCACATCCAGGAGGACCATACAGGAGAACTCCCTTTGGCTGTGTCAGGCCCATCCTGACAAATTCCCGAGGGAATTTTAGAGGCCACTCAATACTCTGTAAGTACATAAAAAGAGACAATTGTTTTAGTATAATGATAAAACATCATATGATCCAGTAAATTCAAGTGTTCACTCAACAATTCTCAGGTACCTGTTATGAGCTGGAAATGCAGTCCACTCTCCACACAGCAACCAGTGATCTTATAACCTAAGTCAGGTCACATCATTTCCTGCTTCAAATCCTACAGTGACTTCCCATCAGAATTAGAATAAAAGCCACATCTGAACTCCTTCCTACCACTCCTTCCTATTACAAGGCCTTATGCAGCCTCTTTCCCAAACACCCCAGTTTGTTCCCATCTCAGGGCCTTTGTTTGCTATTCTTTCTCTGCCTGAACACTCCTTCAAAATCTATGTGGCTATCCCTCATCATTCAGTCTCAGCTCAAATGTCATTTCCTTGGAGAGGTCTTCCCTAACTACTTTAATTAAAGCAGACCCCACCCCCATCCCCGCCCGCCAATCTATGCTACTGCCCATCTTTTATTTTGGGAGCACTTACTCATTCACTATCTGAAATTATTATTTTTCCATGTTGGGTTTATCATTCTGCTCGGCTAGAATGTAAATAAAGTTTACCACTTAAATTCCCATACCTAGAATGACACCTTCACAAAGTAAGCATTCTACAAATGTTAACTAAATAGTAAACAAGTCCCCATTACCTCTGAGTATGTGGTTTTATTGTCATCATACTTTTGTAGATGCAGAAGCTCAGACTTACAACAGTGAAGTAATTCGCCCAGGTCTTATTCCTAGTGAGGCAGCAGAACTAAGGCTGTCCCCCTCCCCCCCCCCCCAGGCAATGTAAATCAGGAAGTGCAAACTCTTAACTACTGATGTATTGTCTTTCTATTAAAAAAGGATAAGATCCCCATAGCAAGGGAACTCAGATTTTAGTTGGGGAGGCAGGCTTGTAAACTAACAATGAGGCCAGAAAAGGGCATTCCACCGGGAACGAACAATACACACAGAGACACTTGAAACTCTTATTCATCCCAACAGTAAGTAGTAACAGAAAGGAGAATAGGGGAAGCAAGGAGTAATGGAATGAAAGTGGAAGTAGGAGTCAGATTGTGTTAAGCCTTGAAAGTTTTAGTCAGCACTGAGGAAGCAGGATGGAGAATGGACTGGAAAGAAATAAACAGAAGCAGGGCGACCAGTTAGAAGTCTCTTGCAATAATTCTGACTACAAAAATAGTAAGGCTGGATGTGTCACAGGCACTGGAAGGGATAGATTTGAAACATAAAATTAACTCTTTTATGCAGGGACCATGTTTCTCTGTCTCTTTTTTTTTTTTTTTTTTTTTTTAATGTTTTTATTTATTTCTGAGAGGAGGGAGACAGAATGTGAGCTGGGGAGGGGTAGAGAGAGAGAGAGAGAGAGAGGGAGGCACAGAACCTGAGGAGGGTCCAGGCTCCAGGCTCCAAGCTGTCAGCCCAGAGCCCGATGCGGGGCTTGAACTTGCGAACCCTGAGATCATGATCTGAGCCTGAAGTCAGATGCTTAACTGACTGAGCCACTCAGGCGCCCCTGCAGGGACTATGTTCTAAATCCAAAGGGGAACTTACGTGCACGTATGGCATGACCCCTGCATTTAGAAGACAGGTTTCTGACTTAGGAGATGGGTTGCTGGCTTTATTCACAGAGGTAGAGAATCCAGGTGTGGAGGGTGGGTTGATTAGCTGAGCTATGGATGTCCTGAGTTTGAGATTCCTGGAAGTTACCGGGTAGGCAGACAGCTAAGTAGCTCTGATGATCAAAAGAACTATCTGTGTTGGATATAAAGATTTTTGAGTGAACAGTTTTCAGGAGACAGCTAAAGCCCTGGATATTGAGATCATGGACTCACAGAATGCAAAAAGAGGATTCCTAGGAGCTTGGAGTACTAACACTTATGGCAACATTAAGGAACAGAATGTTCAGAAAGGCAAGAAAGCTTAACATCTCAAAGCTAAAGAAATAGTGTTTGCAACAGGAAGTGTGGCTGATCTCTCACGCACTTTGTAAAGATTAAATGAGACAATGCATGTAAAAAATTAGGGAATGTTATAAATGCACTGATCCATGGACACAAGGATTCTAGGGTTCACTGTAGATATAGCTTCTAGTTTTGATGAATAAATGGTAGTGATACTTATACATCAGTCTTTTGTATGGGGTTAGAGAAATCTAGTTCCTTATGGCAGGATCACCTGAAGGTAAATGAACAAAATTAATTTCTGAAACTGCAATGCCAGTGAGAGGATCTGGAGAGTTGTGCTCCTTAGCATCCACTGTGAGAACCGTAGCCACCCAGGCCATACTGTGTATTATAACTTTGTGCTTTTATCAGTCCCAGGGCAAACTCAGGCCTGTAAACTAAAAATCTGTGTTCGTACCACCCACAAACTAAGAACCACTCTTACATTTTTAAATGCTTGAAAAGAAAATCAGAAGAATATTTTGTGACGTGTGACAATTATGATTTCAGTGTCCATAAATAAAGTTCCTTCAGAACGCAAGTAGTGATTACATATTGTCTTTGGCTGCTCTCATGCCATGAATACCGAGTTGAGTGGTTGCAATAAAGACTGTATGGCCCACCAAACCTAAAATGTTTACTCTCTGGCCCTCTACAGAAAAAGTCTGCTGACTCCATTCTAGGTTATACAGTCTTTGAAGAAAACAACAAACAAGAGAAGGGTGAGGTAGGAAAATATGATGAATGGCATCTGACACCTATAGAAGCCCAGTTAAAAACAACGACTGAGAAGTAACCCTTGGATTCAGATGTTAGGATGACATTAGTTTCAGCAAGTGCGGTTTGTCTTCATCACAAAAGTGTTACACTTAAACTCTACCATTCTACTGGCACAAGCAAACTCTCTATATCACCTGTTTTAACTTCAGTTTTACATCTTCGAGGCCACCAATCTGCTCCCAGCCAACAGGCTTGATGTCCATCAGTCCAATGACACTTCGAAAGGATGAGGGTTGAATCTTTTTAAAAGCTTCAAGGAAGTCTACTTCATCAATAGTCGGGTTGTCCTGGTTCTGAAGAAATATGCCCAAAAAGCAAAATCAGACCAAAAATTACAGGGCCTTTTTGTGATACAAGAGCACAATTACTTCTTCTTCTTTTTTTTTTTAATCTTCTTTTGAATTATAAATCTATTTTGCTATCATTATAAAGAATCCTACACACACAATACAAAAAAAATGAAAAGTCTCCTCTCCTCTCCCAGCTCTCCCCACTAACATCTCTAGAGGAAGTCAACCACTCTCTGTGTATGCCACTAGTATGTTTTATGATGGTAAGGACACATACATCTTTTCAAACAGATACATAAATGGGACCCCACTGTACAAATTAACCTGCACTTCTGTGCCACTTATGTTAGAAATCTTTTCTATCAATTAATATAGTTCAACCTCACTCTTTCTGACACTGTTGTATGAGTGTACCACAATTCAACTGCATCTTTCTGTTGAATGTTAGGTTGTTTCCAGTATTTTGTTATTAAAAACAAAGCTACAGGTGAAAGTGCTTGTGCACATGTTCAAGTATTTTATATAATTTCCTCCAAGTAGAATTACTGGATTTAAGAGTATGCACATTTATGATTTTGACAGGTATTATCACACTGCTCTCAAAGCTGTACCAATAATACAAAGCTGTTCTTCCCATACCTCTCCAGCACTGGAGATCACCAAACTTTTAAATTTCTGCCAGTGTGATAGAGGAAATCGTAACCACTATTGCGTTCATTAAATTTCTTCAATCAAGAGTGAGGTAGAGGGAATGATGGAATTAGAAAGTTAGCTATTTTGCAACCATTTAAAGTAAAGGCTGTTGGGGCAAGAATCATTTATGGGTACAAAAAAGGGGAGGGAAGTATGCCAAGGAGCACGATCTCAAAGGTCTCTTCACAGATTTATTAGTTACAAAGGGAAACACACCACTATACAGTGGAGAAACTGGACAAAACTTGGACTGGCTAATCACCTCAATCACCGATGAGAGACATCACCAACGAGGGGCACGCAGACATCCTGTGCCTTCATGTGTATTACCCTAAGGACACACTAGCACTTATGGAGTATTCCAAATGGGCATGCATAACCTGAACCTGACTATGAACAAATATTAGACAAACCCAAATTGAAAAGCATTTTATAAAATCACTGACCTAACATGTCAATGTAAAATGTGTCATTTAAAAAAGCTAAGGGAGTACTGGAGATTAAAAGAAACTAAAAACTAAAAGCAATATGTTAACCTGAAAAAGATCCTGTACTGGAGGGGGGAAAATGCTAAGATGATTGAAACAACTACCAAAATAAGAATATGGGCTGTAGATTTGATAACGTTTTGTATCCGTGTTAAATTTCATGAATATAATGATTATACATAACCATACTGTGGTCACGTATAGAGACATACTTGTTCTTAGGAAATAGATAACTAATGGGATATGATGCATGCAACCCATCCTCAATTGATTCAGAAAAAAATAAGTAATATGTATACACATATACAATTACAGACAGAGGAGAGAGAGAATGATAAAGCTAATTTGGCAAAATGTTAAAAATTGGCGAATTTGGATGGAGGGTTTAGCAGGAGTTCTCTATTTTGCAACTTTCCTTAAAGTTTTTAATTATTTCAAAATAAAAAGTTAAAAAATAACTGAAAGAGACTAATTTTTAAAGAAAGTAAAGTTGAGGATTTTTCACGTTTATTGGCTGCTTGTAATCCTTTTACTGTCTCCTACCTGTTCATATTTTATTACCCATTTTCTCTTAGATTGTTGGTCTTACTGATCTATGAGAATTCTTTCTATATCAAGGTAATTGGTCTTTTTGTCATAGGCCAAAGTATTTTTTCCAAGTCTGTCTTTTGTCTTGTCTTTGTTTATATATTGTTTTGCCATCCCCAAATCGTCAAATTAGCAAACCATTTCCTTTTTGGCATTAGGTTTTATGTTATGCTTAGAAAGGCCACCTTCACTTTAAGATTACATTGTGGAGAATCTTTCTTGCAATTTCCTTGATCATTCTAGTGAAACAGATTTTTTGTTACAGTTAAAAACTGCTTATATTTATAATATCTATTTGTAATATCTGTACTATATTTAAGATTTACCCTCATATCAAATTCTGAACACTTAGTTGTCAAAAAGATTCCCATTTTACGGGGCGCCTGGGTGGCGCAGTCGGTTAAGCGTCCGACTTCAGCCAGGTCACGATCTCGCGGTCCGGGAGTTCGAGCCCCGCGTCAGGCTCTGGGCTGATGGCTCAGAGCCTGGAGCCTGTTTCCAATTCTGTGTCTCCCTCTCTCTCTGCCCCTCCCCCGTTCATGCTCTGTCTCTCTCTGTCCCAAAAATAAATAAACGTTGAAAAAAAAAATTAAAAAAAGATTCCCATTTTCTTTCTTTGTAAAAAAATTTTTTTAACATTTATTTATTTTGGAGACAGAGAGAGACAGAGCATGAATGGGGGAGGGGCAGAGAGAGAAGGAGACCCAGAATCTGAAACAGGCTCCAGGCTCATGAGCTGTCAGCACAGAGCCCGACGCGGGGCTCAAACCCACGGACCGCGAGATCATGACCTGAGCTGAAGTCGGAGGCTTAACTGACTGAGCCACCCAGGCGCCCCCAAAATTCCCATTTTCAACAAGAAACTATTCTATCCCATTTATATAAGATTATATAAGTACATACATATATAGAAAGAGAGAGAGAGAGAAAGAGAACTATTCTGAACAATGTTCCTAAAAATTAGAATCTCTGGGAGGTGAGATTTCATGCAATTTTTACTTTCTTTATAATATTTTTATTTTGTTTAATTTCTCACAAAGAAAACTATTAAATAATTTTTTAATAGTTTTTTTTTTCCTAATTGGCTAGGAGTATTAGATATTGGGTACCTGAATTATTTTTTTAATGTTAATTTATTTTTGAAAGAGAGAAAGACACACAGATGCAAACAGAGGAGGGGCAGAGAGAGAGGGAGACACAGAAACTGAAACAGGTTCCAGGCTCTGAGCTGTCAGCACAGAGCCCGACACAGGGCTCAAACCCACGAACTGTGAGATCATGACCTAAGCCACCCAGGCACCCCCTAACTAATTTTTAAGTAACACTAACTAAGATCACTTATATGTATATTATCTCACTTGATTCTAATAACCCTGTTAGGCAGATAAAATTCTTTCCCCTGTGTGTGTATGTATTAAACTCTATTTCAAACCCTTTAATGGGATTACTTCACAAAAAGCTGAACAAACTTCAATGCATCCCTTGTCTGTCCTGGTATAGATGGAGGCAGCAGTAGCCCCTCAGCTGCCAGAGGGGTAAAGAAGAAAAAGGTGAAGCCAGTACCTTCCCAGATGCCTCTGTCCCTTCTTCCTTTTTGCCTTTCTTCCTTCCACTTCCCCTGGTTGTTTATGAACTCAGCCATCACCTGTGGTAGCTATGCCTGGGCAGGCCCCTCCTGAAGTAGCAGCTGGCTGGTCCACCTAAGCCAGGGTGTTTAAGGTCAAACCTGGAACTTCAAAGCAGAGGGAATCCTAAATGTAAATCTCCCTTCCCAAACGCTGGTGCTCTCATCCTCCCTTCAAAAGGCATATATTCTCACACCTTTATGCATGAGAAGTGTCATTAAGTCTTCAAGCAGTTTTGGTTCTAAACCCAGAAGAGAACTTACAAGTTCACATAACTCCTTCCCACCTTCAGAGTACATGTAAAAATAAATGGAAATGAGGAAGGATGTAAATTATATAGGTAAAAAGGTTTTCCAAACCTTGGATGATAAATCATCCTTTTATAATTTAAACAAACTAAAAACTGGTTTTTAAAAATTACAAGATTAAAGGCAATTTTAATGTTATAATAGTTACAATAGAGATCGAAAACTTTGTCCTAGAATCCTCAGGGTGCTGAAATTAATTTTTTTCTGAAGGGGTTTAAGGATTAATGACTACTTATTACATACAAAGTGAAGAGATTTTCCAATCCATAGTGTTGAAAACTATTATATTTATTTATTTTTTTTTTTTTCCCCAACGTTTTTATTTATTTTTGGGACAGAGAGAGACAGAGCATGAACGGGGGAGGGGCAGAGAGAGACAGAGCATGAACGGGGGAGGGGCAGAGAGAGAGGGAGACACAGAATCGGAAACAGGCTCCAGGCTCTGAGCCATCAGCCCAGAGCCTGATGCGGGGCTTGAACTCACAGACCGCGAGATCGTGACCTGGCTGAAGTCAGACGCTTAACCGACTGCGCCACCCAGGCGCCCCGAAAACTATTATATTTAAAGCTAACATCTTAAATATTTTAAAGAAAGGTAGTCATGAATTAAGGATTTCAATGTCAAAGACAAGTTTAGAGAAAAATTCCAGGTGCCCAATCTTCTCCTGGGTTAGAAAAGTTTACTTTCAAAAAAAAAAAAAAGAAAAGAAAAATTTATTTTCCCTACAAAATATTTATCAATAAGGAAAAAACAGATGGAATGGGAACACAGTATTTCTGTGACCCTTCTGCCAAAAATGCAAAAACTGAATCCAATCATGAGGAAACATCAGTGAAACCCAAACCAAGGAATACTCTACAGAAAAAATAACCTGTAGTCTTAAAAAGTTAGCCATAAAAGACTAAAAATGGTTCTAGGTTAAAGAATATTAAGAAATCAGGATAACTAAATGCAATGTGTAATCTTGGATTACTATTTTTTTTCTTTTTTAAATTTCTGCTAGAAAGGAAATTAATAGGATAGAGTGAAATTTGGATAAGGTCTACAGAGATTATACAAAAGTATCACGTCAGTGTTCATTTCCTCATGTTGATAATTATACTGTGGTTCAAGTCTTTGTTTTTAGAAAATATATACTTAAGATTTTAAGGTTAAAGGGACATCATGGCTGCAGTACATTCTCAAATGTTTCACACACAGACATATATATATCATATATATGAAGAGAAATATATATGTACGTACATACATGTAAAAACACAGAAGAGAGAAGGAAAAAGCAAAACTGGAAAAATGCTACATTTGGAGAATCCGGGTAAAGCACATACAGAAATTGTTTGTACTGTTTTTGCAACTTTTCTCTAAGTCTGAAATTGCTTCAAAATAAACAAAACCAAAAATTAAAAAGAAATACATTTGATTCTTCTGGGGGCCACGCTATCTTTTCCCTAGCTGCTCTGGGCTTCTGCACTAGGCGGTTCCCTTTGGCAATGAGGGAAAATGTCCTGGTAGACCTGGAAGACTCAGCCCTCTGTCCCCACCTTCAGTCTTATGCTATTCCCATGGAGCGGAGATGTAGAAATACAGGTAAGAAATAACTGTGGAAGGTATCAAAAGTTCCAAAAAAATGTACTTACCACTTGTTTAATCCCAAATTAATTTGCTATATTAATCAAAAGGCCAACATACACAGTCATAAATCAGTGCTTCCTACCTTCTTACTATGAAGGAGAGCGTGCAGGGCAGCTTCTCTACAAAGTGCAGTCAAGTCTGCACCAACGTAACCAACTGTCATTTCTGCAAGGAGGCTCAAATCGACTTGACTGGAGATGGGCATCTTTGAGGTAATCACCTGGAGTATCGCCTTTCTTTGTTTAAGTGTAGGAGTCCCAATGACAACCTATATGCAAAGCAAAAAAAGAGAAATTAAAGCTTACACAGCTTAAAACATTGTATAATATTTATATCCTCTCAAAGGTGTATACTTACTGAGCAAATTTGGCACTACAACTATGTACTCTTAAGGATGCCATAGATTCTGAATATATTAAAATCCTAATTTTCCAGAGGAGTAACACTGGCTGGATAGTTGCACAATGAAAATTACATACAGATCTTCCTCACCTTAAGATGGGGTTACATCCCAATAAATGCATCATAAGTTGGAATTACAGCAAGCGGATAATGCATTTAATATACCTAACGTACTGAACATCACAGCTTAACCTAGCCTACTTAAATATGCTCAGAGCACTTACATTATCAGCCGGTGGTTCGGCAAAATCATCTAGCACAAAACCTATTTTACAATAAAGTTTTGAGTATCTCATACAATTTATTGAATACTGTATGAAAGTGAAAAACAGAATGTTTGGATGAGTATAAAACGGTTGTCAACGTGTCAGCTGTTTACCCTCATGATCTCGTGGCTGCCCAGCATCACAAGAGAGCATTTTACAGTATATTGCTAGCCTGGCAAAAGATCAAAATTCAAAATACGTTTCCTACTGAATGACTATGGCATTCACACCACCATAAAATCAGAGGCTCTCTGTATGTTATTTAACAACATTTTGTTATTTTTTACAACTTCCCAAGTTCTACCAACCAAGGGTGCAACAGTAAACCAGATAGTCTAGGTCCCTACCCTTATGGATTTTATTCAGGAGACAAGTACTAGATGATGCAAAAAAGAAACAAATGTGCTCAAGTTCTGCACAGATTAAGCTAAAAGTGTGCAATTATCATCTGTCTCTTTAGATTCCTAACACAAAGTTCAAATATCACTTAACCACTATTCAAACTATTTAATCAGGAATCAATTTGGGACTAAAGCTTGTAAAATAGTTCAGCTTTTGAGTACTCAATCTTTCTGGCAACTCAGGGAGCAATTGTGGGTAACTTCTCACTTGTGGGTCAGGATGCTGGTGTCCTGACAAGGAATGAATAAGTCCAGAAGAATTAATGCCTGCTTTGATTTAGATCTTTCCCGACTTCTCCCTTTTTATTTCAACACACTCATTTCTTGAAGCTATCCTAATTTTAATTCTCATTCCAAATCCATAAGAGTTGAATACACTTATAGCTGAACTAGTTCCCTAAAAAATTAACATTACCGGTGGTACTCATCTTCAGGACCTGCACAACAAAACTCATCCCTAAAGGCCACCTTGCTTCTCAATTTGACTCGGTAAAAACAGGTCCCGGCTCACAGATCACACAAGGACAGAGAACAGGTTCTCTGCACCACACAAAGCCCCACTCCAGCCTCACCGTCTGCCAAACCTAAGTGGCAACCGCCTAGGGGCAGCCAATCAAGGCCAGAAGAGGCCGAGGTTCCAGGAACAGAGGTCTGACTGGCCCCGCCCATTTACCTCCCGGTCAAATCTCCCCGGTCTGCGCAGCGCTGGGTCTAGAGCGTCCGGCCGGTTGGTGGATGCCACCACCACCACCTCGCGGTCCCCACTGATGCCGTCTAGCAGCGTCAACACCTGGGCCACCACGCGGCTCTCGGGGGCTCGGTGTGGGCCGCCCCGCCGGGGACACAGGGCGTCCAACTCGTCCAGGAAGAGGAGGGTGGGTCTGCGGCTGGCCAGCTCCCGCGCGCGCCGGAAGACCTGCCTCACGTTCTCCTCGGTCTCCCCGGGCCGGGCGCCCTGTAGCGCGGGGGCGCTCACTGCCAGCAGCTCCGCGCCCGCTTCCCGGACCACGGCCCGCACTAACTGAGTCTTGCCCACTCCGGGGGGACCCGCCAGGAGCACCCCGCGAGGCACTGCCAGCCCCAGGGCCGCCAAGGTGCGAGGGTAGCGGAGCGGCAGGCTGAGGAGCTCCCGCAGCGAGTCGGCCGCCTCCGAAAGGCCCCCCAAGGGCACCTCGGGCCGTGGCTCCGCTTCCGACGGAGGCACCCCGCTGAGACCGATGCGGGTGCGAGGAGTGACTAGCCCGGCCGGATCCGGGCTGGGCGCCCCGCTGACGATGTGCAGCGCGGCTACGGGACCCGGGGCGCCCGGCGGAGCGGTCACCACGTGGCCCCGGGAGACAGGTCGGTTCCTGAGAAGCTCCTGCGCCGCCTCCAGCACCGCGGCTGGATTCGAGGCACCGGGCGCGCCCGCCCCCTCCCGCAACACTGGCCACACACTGAGGTGCCGCAGCGACGGGCAGGACACCAGGCGGAGGCTGCTTAAGCGGAGATTCCCCCGGAACCCTGAAGCCTCCACGGCCGCCCCGGGGCTCGCGCACTGCGGATCCAGTTGCACAAAGCCGTCTGCTCCGTCCCGCCGCAGCCACGCGGTGCAGACGCAGGAGCCGCCGTCAGGCAGAGAGATCTTCACCGCCGAGCCCAAGTGCGCGCCCAAGGCGCTGAGGGCGGACGGGCCCAAGCGACAGCGCTGAGTGCCCCTGTCCTTAGCGTCTAAGGGTAGCACCTTTAAGAGCGGCTCTTCAGGAAGGGGACCTGAGTCCGGAGCCATTGCCCACAGGGAAACTCAAGCCGAGGAAAGTGAGATAGGAATTCCACCCGGCCTGGGAAAGCAGGAACACCCCGCTCTTCGGCCGGAAACAGATGACGCGCATGCGTCAGTGATGGCCTTCTGTTGCCAGTCCCTGAGCGGAAGCGGAAAGGGCCAATCGGAAGTTAGACTGTGCTGTGGCTGTCGGTGTTGTGTTGGATTTGACAAAACTCAGTGGCCCATTCCAGAACTTTAAGGAAAAGGCTTTAGTTATGGGTGTCTGGGAGGTCGCGTAAGCTAGCTTCAGTAGGCCATTTAGTGTATATATATATATATATATATATATATATATATATATATATATATATATATACCGGTGACTTAGAGAGGCCCCGCATAGCATGCTCTCCCTGGCTCTCAGAGTCGAGCATCACCACCTGTACTTTTGGGCTATCATCTTAGAGGCTGTATTTTGTGAAAAAACCTTAACTGTCCTGGTGGGCAAAATATTTTGGAGTGCTCTGGTGCTAATATCTAAGGTGACTTAGAGTAGCTGAGAAAAACAGCCTTGGCACCTCTGATGAATGTCGATTCTAACGTGTTCTGAAGATCCAGGCATGCCCCTCCTACGGAAAAGCACCAGGATTGCAAAAGAGAAGCACAGGGTAGCATTTTAAATCCCCAGGAGAGAGAAAAGAAGGAAAACCAGGCCATCTAACCTATTTGTGGCACACCAATACATTCTATTCAGATTCCTTACTCCTGTAGGGAGCAAGGGCAGGCCGGGTAAACTGTACCGCAATGGCACACTGATTATTTTGAATTAAAGCTACTTGGGACAAGGACACTCAGGCTCTCCTCTGTACCCCTGAAAGCAGGAAATAAACCTCCCATGTGAAAGGTAGTAAGAAGTAAACAGACATCCTTATAACACAGATAGGAACTTAAAAACTGAGAAAGCTGTAAAAATAAACCTTGTTGCTTTTTTACTAATCTACTATGTCAGCCCAAATTCTACTTAGAATTCATTACTAATTAAAGCTTCCAGGGCGCCTGGATGGCCCAGTCAGTTAAGCATCAGACTCTTGGTTTTGGCTCAGGGCATGATCTCACAATTTGAGTTCAATCCCCACATTGGGCTGCGTGCTGACTGCATGGAGCCTGCTTGGGATCTGTCTCCTCTCTGTCCCTCCCTCTTTCCCTCCTCTGCTCATGCTCTATCTCTTTCTTTCAAAATAAATAAATAAAACTTAAAAAAAAAAAAAAAACCTCCCAAGCATTTTTTTAGATCCTGTCAATTCCTCACAAATTTATTGTCTCTTTGTCTAAGAAGCATAAAAACTGCCTGCATTGGTCATTTCTTTATGTCTCAATTTCATTATTCGGTCTCTGCATATGTAACAAGAAAACTTTGGGTTTTCTCCCCTTTTTAATTGGTCTTGTGTAAATTTAATTCTTAGTCTAGCAGAAAGATCTTGAAAGGCAGAGAGAGAATGCTCCTTCCTTACACTTCTCTGAATGTTCTTTGACAACAATTATAAACTCTTCTGTTCATGTGTTTATTGTCTTCTTGGTGCACAGCAGTACTAAGGCCTGTATTAGAGATGATGGTGGTCTACATCATTAAGACTGCTGCCTGCTCTTCTCTTCCCACTGTTCTTTTCCCTTCCACACAGGGGATTACTCTTTTTTTTTTAACTTAAAATTTTTTTAGAATTTATTTTAATTCCAGTATATTTAACATACAGTGTTATATTAGTTTCAGGTGCACAATATAGTAATGCAACAATCCTATATATTAGTGCTTATCATTATCACGATAAGTGTACTCTTGAATCTCCTTCACCTGTTTTATCCATCCTCTCACCCATCTCCCCTCTGATAACCATCTGTTTGTTCTCTATAGTTAAGAGTTTGTTTTGGGGGGTTGTCTTTTTTTCCCTTTGTTCATTTGTTTCTTAAATTCCAATATGAGTGAAATCATATGGTATTTGTCTTTCTCTGACTTATCTTGCTTAGCATTATAGTCTCTAGCTCCATCCATGTTGTTGCAAATGGCAGGGTTTCATTCTTTTTATGGCTGAATATTCCATTGTACATATGTACTGCATCTTCTTTATCCATTTATCAATGGACACTTGGGTTGCTTCCATAATTTAGCTATTATAAATAAGGCTTCAGTATACATAGGGGGTACATATCCTTTCAAATTAGTGTTTTCATATTCTTTGGGTAAATACCCAGTAGAGTCATTACTGAATCAGAGGGTAGTTCTATTTTTAACTTTTTGAGGAACCGCCACAGTGGCTGCACCAGTTTACATTCCCGCCAACAGTGCATGAAGGTTCCTTTTTCTCCACATCTTCACCAACACTTGTTGTTTATTGTTTTTTTTTTAATTTTTAATATTTATTTATTTTTGAGAGAGAGACAGAGTGTGAGCAGGGGAGGCAGAGAGAGAGAGAGAGAGAGAGAGAGAGAGAGAGAGAGAGAGAGAAAGGGAGACACAGAATCTGAAACAGTCCCCAGGCTCTGAGCTGTCAGCACAGAGCCCAATGTGGGGCTTGAATCAATAACCATGAGATCATGACTTGAGCCAAAGTTGGATGCTTCACCAACTGAGCCACCCAGGCGCCCCTCTTGTGTTTTTTATTTTAGCCATTCTGACAGTTGTGAGGTGATATCTCATTGTGGTTTTGATTTACATTTCCCTGATGATGAGTGATGTTGAGCATCTTTTCATGTGTCAGTTTGTCATCTATAGGTCTTCTTTGATAAAATGTTTATTCATTTCTTTTGCCCATTTTTAATTTGATTATTTGGTTTTTTTTGTTGTTGTTTTCTTTTTTGTTTTTTGTTTGTTTGGTTTTTTTTTTTTTTTGGTGTTGAGTTGTATAAACTTTATATATTTTGGATACTAACGCTTCATTGGATATGTCATTTGCAAATATCTTTTCCCATTCAGTAGAGAGTTGCCTTTTAGTTTTGTTGATTGTTTCCTTTGCTGTGCAGAAGCTTTTTATTTTGATGTAGTCCCAATCAAACATAGTTTATTTTTGCTTTTGTTTCCCTTGTTTTAGAGACATATCTAGAAAGATGTTGTTATGGCCAATGTCAGAAAAATTACTGGCTGTGCTCTCTTTAAGAATTTTTATGGTTTCAGGTCTCACATTTAGGTCCTTAATCCATTTGGAGTTTATTTTTGTGTATGGTGTAAGAAAGTGGTCCACTTTCATTCTTTTACATGTAACTGTCCAGTTTTCCCCACACAACTTGTTGAAGACAAAATTTCCCATTGCATGTTCTTGCCTCCTTTGTTGAATATTAATCGACCATATAATTATGAATTTGTTTCTGGGTTTTCTATTCTGTTCTATTGATCTATGTGTCCGTTTTTGTGCCAGTACCATATTGTTTTGATTACTACAGCTTTGTAGTATAACTTAAAATCTGGAATTGTGATACCTCCAGTTTTGTTTTTCTTTGGCTTTGGCTATTCAGGGTCTTTTGTGGTTCCATACAAATTTTAGGATTGTTCTAGTTCTGTGAAAAAGTGCTGTTGGTATTTTGATAGGGACTGCATTAAATGTGTAGATTGTTTTGGGTAGTATGGACATTAGCAGTATTTGTTCTAGAGGATTACTCTTCCTCTGTATCAGCTAGAATACATTTCCTATCCTTTTAAATTCTGCTCAGGAAAAAGGGCTCCAGATCTTTCAAGGTCAAGAAAATATGCTTTGTTTTTATCTTACTCACATCTCTCTACCTCTATTTTTTCCACTTCATTGCACCCCAAACTTATTTTATTACAAAACTGAGATTGCAGACAGAGTGCGTAAGTCACTGGGGGCTGGTGGGTTTCTTTCTGCTAATACAAATAATCTATTATGGACTTTCTAGCAATGTCTTCTCAATAGAAAGTACTGTGAGATCTGGGATCTTAAGACCCATGCCAGTTCCCTTTATTCTACCCAAACCTCAGGGCAGACACTATGACTGACTTCTAGCTTCCACATTGACGTATTTGGTCTCCTGCTGTATGTTTCCAGCTCCAGTGCTGGAACAACATAAAAGGAATCAGGAAATGGCATACCTAGGAGAGGTTCTGAACTGGATAAGTCACCCATTACATACCATTTTCTTCTTTTTCTTAATCTTATTGCCTGTTTGGAGAACAAAGACTCCAAACTCAGACTTGTCAAGAAAAGTTTTGTATTTTCTGAAATAAAAAGCCAGTATTTTCACTCACCCCTGTAGGGGTGAATAAAATGCCCGTCAAGTTATTCTATCACAGATGTTCTTTTATTCTGGTCCCAAGAAGCTTTGAAGATAAAAAAAAAAAAAAAGCGGGGGGAGAAGACTTAATGAGAAAATGATAACTGTCTTAAATATGTGAAGGGCTGTCATATAAAAGAGTTGGTTGGTAGATTTATATATATCTGCAGTGCATGCAGTGCAGAATTGTCTAGAAAGTGAAAGGTTAATGGAACGAACATAAGAGTCTTCCTCCTCATATTTTGAGTATGGTTATATGGTTATATGAAGACTTTTTATATGCTACAGCTAAGAGGCATAACCAAAGCCAGCATAGAGAGGTAAGTAAAGTTAAATCAATGTTAGAATTTTCTGCATTTGGTGTAAAGGAAAATACATGTTGCTTTGGGTTCTCTGACTTGTAGGACCCATATGCCCAGAAAATATTTACTTTACCCTTCTCCAAAAGTTCCCATGCTCACCTTAGGTTGCAAACAAAAGCATCCAGGAATCCTGTTTCTGGACCTTCGACCCTTATCCACACACTCTCAGCAGAATTATAACCAGCTTTTCCAGTCAGCCGGTGAAATTCACGGTGTCCCTTCCCTTTAGGTCAAACCATTTCCAACACTATTATTTCAACTATCTTAATGTTTACATATATCCTATCAATGATAAAAGACAAGTCTTTTAATAATTAGTGACATAGTTTTCTCCTTGTGGAAAACTATTCTAATAGTAGTCGTGTGGTTCTTTTGCTTTATGTTTTTTTCTCATTTGTTTTTAATATGACCCCAAATTTGGTGATTCTATGAACTGAAGAGTACCAATTAAAGCACCAAAAGATTGAACCACTAGAGGGAGTCCAAAACCAAACAAGCACAAAGGTTATAGGATTGTGGATACTGAGGAATTCTCATCTGTGACTGTTAGATTTCCCAAGACTCACACCCAGGTGTATGAAAGGGTCTTTGGTCTATACAGTTACTTATTTTCACATAATTTCTACATGCTTCAGGTCATGTGGAACTCACTTTCCAAGTTATAATTTAATTGTTGTATTAAATATCAAAGTGACACTCTCCCCAATCCAAATTTATTAGTGGATCAAAATCCAAACAAAATGAATTTATCTTGCGATAGCCTAGAAATAATTATAGCTCTGAGTTGTTTCAAATATCTTCGCTAAACAAAATCTTTTGTGAGATTTCCCTGAAGAGATGCATTTAACAAATAATTCCTCTTCATTTTAGTTGCTACATTCAAGGTTACAATCTGTTTAATATTAAATTAACTGTAAACATTCCTCATTAGCAATAAGTCTAAAATTCAAAAGAATTAGTTGGAACCTGTTCATTATTTACTTCTTTCTTTTTAATGTTTATTTATTTTTGACAGAGAGAGACAGAGCACGAGCAGGGGCGGGGCAGAAAGAGAGAGAGACACAGAATCCAAAACAGGCTCCAGGCTCTGAGCTGTCAGCACAGAGCCTGACGCGGGGCTTAGACTCACTAACCATGAAATCATGACCTGTGCCAAAGTTGGACCCCTAACCGACTGAGCCACCCAGGTGCCCCAGAACTGTTTGTTTTTTAGAATAATGACTGTACATTATTGTATGCCTTCAGCATCAATAATATTACATATTAAATAATGTATTTCAGGATGTGAAATACCATAATTGTAAAAAATTTAAAGGAAATGGTTAAGTTAGTCATATGCTAATCTTTCTTATGTTTCCATTTTCATATTATGAACATGTTACATTCAACTCGAATATACTTGAGCAGTAGTAATGATTATGAGCTGTAACAGATAAGTATAGAGAATCATTTAACCACACTTGAAAAGGCATATTTGCAAATGCTCTCATCTCAACATGTTCATGTAGGTATATAAAATGACTTATTTCCACAGATACTTAATATGCCAAACAGAGTTTCTTATTTTAAAGTATATAATGAAAATCCTCTAAAATAGGACATCATTAAAATTGTTCTTTAAAATTGGACATCTTTAGTCTTTCTCATATATCAAGGCTAGAATTATTCTTTGCAAGATCCAGAGTCAGGAAGTGATTAGAGCCATTAGAAATCGTGGCTGGACTACAAATGACCTGCAGACTATGGTTCACAGAACACCATTTGCAAAGTCTCTTCTTGCAAATTTTTCAGAAACTACTTGTTTCATCATTTTTTAGAAGTTAAGTCTTTATGTCTAATTATCCTCTTTGATTTTGGTTCAAACTATTCAACTAATGAAAGTAACAATATTCATATATTTATTAAATAAATATTTATTGAACACCTACTTTGTGCCACTTACTGTCCCAGAGTCTTAGTGTATGATGGTTAAAAAAAAAAAAAAAAAAAAAAGGTAATTCTTGCCTTCATGAAATTTATACTTTAGTGGGGAAGTCACACATTAAAGGGCTCAATAAGTGAATAAACGAGATAATTAAAAGTGATGAAAATTGCTGTTAAGAAATAAAACAGAAAAGGGTCACTTCACACAGGATGCAGGGAAGGCCTCTCTGAGGAAGTGACATTTAAGCTGAAACCTGTAGGAAGAGAAGGAGCCAGGCAGGAGAATTGGGAATGGGAGGCAGGGTGTGCTAGTTAGAGGAAGGGCTATGCCACTGCCCCGAGGGTGGAGCATGATTGCTACACTGGAGAAATTAAAAGGAGGCTAGCTTTTTGTGTTGTGTGTGTGTATGTGTGTGTGCACGCATGTTTTGCGCTTTTTTTTTAACCATATCTTTGGTACTTACATTCCAATTTTTTCTAAATAGATGAACACTTCTTACTCATACTTCTCTTCTAGCTAGATACTTTATTACTACTCTGAGTATACAATAAGTTACATAAAGATAGAAACTAACTTTAAAAATATTGGTGGTACACTTTTAAAAATATCTGGTAGTGTGCTAGAATATATTTGTGCTCAGCAAATATTTGTTGAATTGAATTTGATTGAAACTAGAGAACAGAGTCTGGTGACTTGTTGTGTATGTTAGATTTTGTTCTATCCAAACACATCAGACACTATTCAGGGCAGACTCAGGTAGGCCTCAAGGGTAATCTTCAAGAAGGATGTCCTTGCTCCTGTCTGAGGCTACCCCTCCTCCATTTCTATCATTCATCTCTCCCTCTTTTGACATTTTTAAATTTTCAGTTAAACTAATTTTTATAAGAGTCTGTTAAATTTCAGGATTGTTCCCAGAATCCTTGCTAATGTTCAAATATTTGTATCTTAAGGTTGACTGTAACGTGCCAATTGGAAACTCATGTGCTGCTGACTTATCTAAACATTCATCTTCCTTTTTCTCTTCTACTATCAATAGAAATTCATATCACTTTTTTCCAATTATTACAACAGCTTCCTAGCTAAACTCCACCCTTCCAGTCCCATTGCCATTATATTAATCTAGTCAGGAAACTACTATACTTTGACTGGCTTAGGGGTTTATCTATCTTCATGAATCCTAGATCTTTCAAACACTCAAATTTGTCGAAGAGTGGACTCAAGTTTATGTAAGATCTAATCTTAGAGACTGAGCAGAAAGAAGTCCTGTATACAGGAATAGGGGAGACACTATCTGAAAATGTTTTCTTCATACTGACTTCAAGGAAAGTTGTAAACTTTGATAAACTTTAGTAAACTTTATTTTAAAATTCTATTTTGGATCACTTTAAAGTTGATAACTTTCCTTGAGGCATTCTCTGCTCTGAGATAAGTGTTTCTGCTGTGGGTTTCCTCAATAGCCTGAGCATACCTCTTAGAGTGATTATCATACTGTATCGTAGCTTTGCTCTCTTTGTCTAAACTCTGTAAGGGCAAAAAATAGGTCTAGTTCTTCTCTGGATGCTCTGTGCCTACCACAGAGTCTAATGCATTTACCTGTAAAATAAAAATCTGCTGAGTGAATGAATAAGTAGTAGCAAGGCTGGATTGGTAACATAGGACTCAGTTGTGGAAAGCCTTGAATACCATTTCATTTGTTCATTTTGCGTGCCAGGCAATGTCTTGAGAAATGGGCAGGAATGAAATACCCAAAGCACTACAAGGGGGCAGAGGACAGAGTTAATGGTATTCCCTCCTGCAAATACATTCTTTACTCCAGTCCGTTCATTTATAAATCCTCAATACAAAGCTAACTTCCTCTTCCACATCGAGGTTCAAATTGCTCTTGCCTTAGTCTGAGGTCCTACAGCATTATCCATACATTTATGCAACTAGTTGCATTCTGTTTGTATTTGTTAGGCAATTTTTTTTTAATTTTTTTTCAACGTTTATTTATTTTTGCGACAGAGAGAAACAGAGAGACAGAGCATGAACGGGGGAGGGGCAGAGAGAGAGGGAGACACAGAATCAGAAACAGTCTCCAGGCTCTGAGCCATCAGCCCAGAGTCCGGCGGGGCTCGAACTTACGGACCGCGAGATCGTGACCTGGCTGAAGTCGGACGCTTAACCGACTGCGCCACCCAGGCGCCCCTGTTAGGCAATTATTTAATGCAACTTTGTATTCTCTCTCCAGTGAGATCTTCAAGTGATTTGGGATTTTTACCACCCTTTTCGAATATTTTATAATTTTTGCTCGCCACCCCCAACATTGAGCAAAATGCTTGTTGCTTAACAATTAAATATGTATGTTCTTTCCATCACCTAGATATTTGGTTTTAATTTAGCAGAATGAGCTTGAAGAATCTCAGAAAATTTCGTTTGAGTATTACACCTGAGATATATTGGATCTGAGAACTGTAGTCTATCATAATGAATCCTAGAACTTTCACACTCTCAGACTTGTCTAGGAATTAACCTAAGATCTCATCTTGCGGACTGAGCTGGAAACAAAGCCAGTCTACAGAAAGAGGGAAGACACTATCTGAAAATGGTTTATTCATAGTGATTCACAGATACCTACTTCATTAAAGTTTCCTCTAGTGCTTTGCCACACCCCATCCAAATAGGAGTAAAATCTTTTATTTCTAGTTTCCAAGCCACCAAGATCAGGCAGAGGAGAAGGAATCATCTTTGCTGCACCATGATATCTCGTTGATTGGCAAGATCTTGCTGGAAGTGTACAAGCCTTGAGAGAGGAGAGAGAGAGAGAGAGAGAGAGAGAGAGAGAGAGAGAGAGAATATCTCATAACCCTAAGGCCTCAAAATGGTAGGTCTGTCTCCAAAACAAATTGATCCACTAGGTTCCAAAGTAGCAAAACTAAAGATAAAAGGAAGAAGATACACATTCTGAATCCCTTCAAGCAGATGGGGGACTTTCTTTAGAATAATCACATTGTTCACATTATCCCTGGTACTGAATACTTCATTTGTCCTTAAAATGAAGGTCGCTGTTTCCCTCCTACGTTCAGAAATGTGTAGGAGTTGCCATGAATGCCCAGGCATTTTTCAAAGTTTTCTTTGGGCAACTTCTTTCCCTTGTTGTTCTGTTACTCCCAGACCTTTTCTGCCTTCAAGTAAACCCAATATGTTTCATTACCACAAAACAGCGCCTGACCTGCCTTGCTGCCATTGGGATGACTTCCAGGCAAACATACTACCTCCAGACAGAATTCATCGATTCTTCTGGCTTTCTTCAGCACGTAGTGTGCACCCCTTTTAGCACATGGCTGCATTTATCATTAAATGAGCTGGTTGTTTTCCTATCTGCACTCCCTCTAGTCTCTTCTGATTTTAAGAGTTGACACTGTGTGTTAGCCATTTTAAATCTTTCATTGTTTCTTCTCCCAATGGGGGCTACTGACTTGCTGCTGTATGACCTTGGGCAATCCATTTAACCTTTCTGAGCCTGATTCTTGTCATCTATAAAATGGATTATTGTGAAAACTAAATGACATGGTATTATACTAACTGTAATTATTGTTGTCTACCTTTTAAGAACATTATGAGATAATTTATGGAAATTTATTTTGGAAAATAGAAAGCTCTATTGGTGTATATAAGGCTCTACTAAACTCTAAACTTTTTTTAATGTTTATTTATTTTTGACAGAGAGAGAGAGAGAGAGAGAGAGAGAGAGAGAGAGAGAGAGAGGGAGAATGAGCAGGGAGGGGCAGAGAGAGAGGGAGACACAGAATCCGAAGCAGACTCCAGGCTCTGAGCTGTCAGCACAGAGCCCGACGCGGGGCTCGAACTCACAGACCGTGAGATCATGACCTGAGCTGAAGTCAGATGCTCAACCGACTGAGCCACCTAGGCGCCCCAAACTCTATACTTTAAAAAAAAAATGTTTTGTTTACTTATTTTTGAGAGAGAGAGAGAAAGCACGTGAGTAGCGGAGGGTCAGAGGGAGAGGGAGACACAGAATCCAATGCAAGCTCCAGGCTCCTAGCTGTCAGGAGCTTGAACTGGGGCTTGAACTCACAAATGGTGAGATCATGACCTGAACTGAAGTCGGACACTAAGGCACAGTTCTAAGTACTCATTTAATCCTCCCAATAACCTTGGCAGGTTGGAATTATTATTTTACTTTACAGATGAAGGAATTAAAGCACATAAAGGTTAAGTAACTTTCCCAAGGTGACACAGCTAGTAAGTGGCAGAGCTTGGATTCAAGACTAGGTGATCTCGCTGACTCCAAAGTTCCCATTCTGAGCTACCACACTATGCAATGCTATAATCAAATGTGGGCTTTTGCAAACTAGGTTCACTTGTTGCTTAATAGTTATGTGACCTTAAGCAAAGCTTAAAATTCTAAACCTACTTTTCGTCATTTGTAAAAGAGATAAAGGTAATCCCTACCTCAGATTCATTTACCCAGCAGTATTTATTGAGTTCCTACAGTTTGCTACATGCTGGGCAAACTGTAATGTCATGATGACTACAGTCACATAAAACAGTTGGCATATTGACAGGCACATAGTGAGTGGTCAATGTTAATTATTATTTCAGTGAGTTGTAAGAAGCCAGTAACTTCTCTGATACATATTTCCTACTACTTGGCTAGAGATTATGTTGTCATTTGAAACATTTTTGTGGCACTGTTCTATAGGATATTACTTGCTATCACAGCAAAAATGAAGCAAACAAAACATGGTGCAAGAATTTCTCATTGCTAAATACAGAAAGTGCTTTAAATAGGTACTTTCTGATGCATAGCTAAGGCCAGGCCAAGCATGCAAAATATGCTTACTACCAAGGAATATGAAATACAGTTGGTGAATGTGAAGCTATGGAGATGATCAAATATAACGCTTCCAGGAAACGTATGATGAGGTCATCTTGGGAAGTGAAATAGCCCCACATGACATCTCTGCCCAGCACCACCCTCAGACTCTAAACAGAAAGGGAGGGCCTGCTGTGCTCTCCTGTGCTGTGCTTTGGTGCTCACAGGGTCCATGCTAGGCTTGTCTTACCCACATTCTGAGGGACTCAGCAGTCTTTGCTAGGTTGCATAAGAGACTTTACCTCCCTAGATTGCTGATAATCAAGTGATATATGATATATCACTTTGAAGTGCTACACACACACACATGCATGCAAATAGTAAAGAATTTTATACAAGAGTACTGTAGTCACGTACAGAGAATACTTAATGTAGGAGCAGATGTGCAAAGTACTATCTCCCCATTTCTGAAATTGCTCTCAACATCTTTTTGTTTCCTAATGTGAATTCTTGTCCTTACATTCTTGTCCTTGTTCCCCTTCTCCCCATTTCAGTTCCTAATAATAATAGTGATGATGATGATAGCTAATTTGTACTGAGTAGCATTGTAAGTGCTCTACATGTAGCTGGGGTCACATCATGATACACCCACTGTAAGTTGAAAATGTCCTAAGTAGAAAATGAACTTTATGTACCTAGCCTACTGAACATCATAGCTTAGACTTCAACAGGCTCAGGACACTTACATTAGCCTACAGTTGGTCAAAATCATATAACAAAAAGCCTATTTTATAATAAAGTGTTGAATACCTCATGTAACTTATTGAATATTGTACTGAAAGTGAAAACCAGAATGGTTGTAAGTGCGTGCGTTGTTGACCCTTGTGATTGTGTGGTGGATGGAGCTGTGGCTCCCTACTGCTGCCCCGAATCATGAGACAGTATCGTACCACATATCGCCATCCTGAGAAAAGATCAAAATTCAAAATTCCAAGTGTGGTTTCTACTGAACGCATCTAGTTTTCACACCGTCCACCATCATAATGTCGAGAAATCGTAAGTCGAACTATCCTCAGCCGGGAAACACCTGTATTCATTAAATCATCATAACAATTCTATGAGTTAGGTATTAGTGTTATGCCTATTATATTCAAGAAAGTTGAGATACAGAGGGTTAGATAACCTCACAAGGTCCTGCAGCCAGGAAGTGGCAGAGTCAGGCTTCAAGCCTAGCAGTACAGCTCTAGAGCACATGCTCTTACTGTATTTCACTCTGCACTAGTGCGTACCATTGTCTTAGATACATATTTACCAAGCCAAAATTCTTCAAGCAGCAGTCAGCATTTTTCCTCTTTATCTTTTATAATCTAGTCAGTGAAACCTGAGTCTTTTTTTTTTAAATCAACTCTAACATAACATTTGTTATGATAAATTCAGAATCTAATCAACAGGCAATAACTCATGCTATAAACTTTTATTTTTATTCATTATCTGAGGAAAAGGATAATTTAGCAATAACTCTGTATAATATTAACTGAATGCTAGCTAGCTCACAACCATAAATATATCCATTCAAGAAATGAGGTCAAAATCTCAGCTATTTTTCCTCTGATGATTACATGATATCTGATAACATTCAGGCTGCTACTTGTTCAAAGGTTAGGCACAAACTTGGCAGAATCAGCTTTATTAATGGCATTGGGATTAAACAGGGAGAAGCATTGTTCTGTTTTGTTTTTAAATTTTTATTTTTAAGTAATCTCCACACCCAACATGGGGCTTGAACTCACAACCCTGAGATCAAGGTTGAATGCTCTACTGATTGAGCCGGCCAGCTGTGCCCCAACATTGTTTTGAAACGTATGCAAAGTATCTTTCTGAGACATCAGAATGAAGTGGTGAAAAACCAGGACTTGAGAGAAACCTTGAGATTAAGTAGTTAGGCCCGCAGAGGTTAACTGACTTGTCCAAGTAGTTAGTTATTCAAGTGGTTAATGTTTGAGCAGGGGCTAGAAGTCGGGTCTCTATGTCAGCATGCATTTCCTTAGCACTGCACTTCTGACTAGAACTACTTCAGACAGGCTGCTGTCACACATACAATGATGTGAAAGCCTTCTCATAGTCAAAAAAAACCCTACATTCGTTGCCCTAATGAAGACACTACACTTCACTCAAGAATCACAATTTCATTACATATTTAAATAAGAAAATTTTATATGTCATGTTAGCTTAATATGAAAGCAACTGAGTGTTTGGCTGGTATGGCTTAGAACTTGAAGGACAGACAAACCTACTTCCTGTTTGTGAGAAAATAGTAGTAGAAACAATCATAGTTTTTAAAATGTGAGTGCCTTACTAAAATCCTCAAGTGCAATTTTAGGGTAAGAAGCCTCAAGTTCTAGGGGCACCTAGGTGGCTCAGTTGATTGAGCATCTGACTCTTGATTTCGGTTCCGGTCACAATCTCATGGTCATGCAGTTGAGCCCTGTGTCGGGCTTCCTGCTGTCAGAGCATAGTCTGCTTATGATTCTCTCCCTCCCTCTCTCTCTGCCCCTCCCCTGCGCATGCTCTCTCAAAATAAATAAACTTAAAAAAAAAAAGCCTCAAGTTATAAAAGTAGAACTTCTCTCCACAAAACTCATCTCTACATAAAACTAACTTATTGTCTTTTTGATGTAGTCTGGGTACTTCTTTTCAACGTCAAAGGAAACACAGAGTTGAGGAAATGTTTACTTCAAAAGCAGTTTTCGTAAGGAAGGCAATTCTCTTTCCTTCCTCTGGCTTATATTAGAAGATTTCCAGACAACTGTTTATTCCTTTAATCATCAAAAGTCTTTTTAATATACAAATTTGTCCATTCTTAAATGGCTGCCTTTCTAAGATGTATTATAGGCTTTCACCTTCTTGAACAGAATATCCTGAACAGTTTAACCTTTTTACAAAAGTTGATCATTATACTGAAATTCAGGATAGCGGTGATGGCTGAACTTGATGACCTCTCAAGTTTCTTCCAACCCAAGTTAGCAACTATAAGACAGTCTTAATGAAGCTATGTCCCCGAATAACCAAAGACTTCTTGTTTTCAACCTCAGGTTTTTACCTCAGGGTGAGGGTACAGTAATCACTGCCTTACTTCTACATCAGAGATACACAAAAGCATCCAGGACAGCACATACAAATCACTCAGGGAGGTTGTTAAAAAGAAGATTGATTCAGGCCTGAGATTCTACATTTCTAACACTCTCAGGTTTTCCCAGTGCTGCTGGTCCATACATACACAGAGTACTCTTTGGGAATCAAAGACCCAGGGAATCCCACATAGAAACTTTGTAGTCTGACTGTTGACAGGGCTTTATGAGTTCAGGGAGTTCCCCTGACAGGGCAGAGCTTTTCTCTCATGCTGCAAAGAGCTCTGAATAAATATGGATTATTCACAAAGTACAGTCAAAGCTTTATAGTGGAAGGAGGAGCTAAAATTAACATTTTTATCAGGCAATTAATTCCACAAACATTTATTAAGCGGCAATCACTGTGCTAGGTATAAGGGTTATAAAGCTTGCCCTCCAGAGGTCTCAGTCTGGTGAAAGAGACAGATCTGTAAACAAGCTGTTACAGCCATGTGATTAAGTGTTATAAAGGAGGCAGTAAGACATGCGCTGGTGCACAGGGAGGAACTGCTTCACTCTGCCTGTGCAGGCTACAGAAGGCATGGGACCTAACAACTAGGAAGACCATGCAATGACTACCATTTGTTCTCACCAGAGTCAGTGAAGAATTGGGCCTATATTAAACATTTATTTTAACTGGCTGGGTATGAAAACATGGGATCTCTGGATTTCCCAGCTATAAATTGGCTGCTTATCAGAAATCGGGTTGCTACAGAGCTGGCCCAGAAAGTCACAAGTGTCTCACGTTGCAGATGCACTCTCTTGGGAATGCTGGTCGTTATGCATGAAATCTGTCCCCTGAGGTGCTTTAACTGTCACATGAACATAACTTTCTAGAAAAGGCTGTGTGTTGGCCGTCATGTTCTGTCATTTCTAAATCAAGCCATCATAATCCATGCCTCTGAGATCATTCTCTTTCCATCTTACAGCTGCACAGGCTTTGCAAGCCTGTCTCAGTACGGGTTTCCCTTGCTCATGTTCTTTTGTTCCAAAAGTACAACGCTCCTATGAAACACTTCGTAAGGTAATGGTGGAGAGCGAAGAAACAATCACCTTTTCCTAAAAGGGAAAAATCCTTTTTGGATTTCTTTCTGTTAACCAAAACAGGTACTAACGTAGTAGGTCTTTTGTGAAAGCAGAGTGGTGTGACCCGAAATTTCAGATAGCAGAGGAAGCCTGTATAGAGTTGGCCTTTTAAGTTCTGAACAGCATGGTCGAAACACAAATGTAGGGTTCCTAAGGAAAAGTTTAAAACTGGCTCCTACTTTGACCCCAAGCTTGCAAATTCTGAATTTTCTACCTTGGCAGACCTTTCTTTAGGGAGAACAACATGACTGTGGGGGAAGTTTTGTCACTTAAATGGTCTCGAGGGGTGGGGATGGGGGCTTTCTGCTGGAATGCTGCTCAAGCCAAGGAGGACTGCTGCAGAGGGTTACAGAAAACTGGCAAATGTTAGTTCTCTTTTTCCCAGGGCCCAAGTGGAAAAGTGCCTTTTGCTGGGAGTCATAATTCTGGAAAACACTTTATCAGCAACAAGGGAGACAGATAGGTGTGAAATAGCAAGTACAGACCTGAGGGAGACGGGCAAAGTGCACGACAGACAGACAGAAGTGCCTTCCCACGCTAATCTCCCAGTCCTGCCAGATCTCTGCGGGGGTACACATGAGAGGAGCCAGGTGGCTGTGGGAGGTTTTCTCCCAGAACAGTGTCTACAGTTTTCTTGGGGCAGAGCTTCAAGGGAAAACATCTGTGACAATAAGAGACTTCTTTCTGGGCATACACAGAACTCTTTGCTTCTTAAAAAAAAAAAATTGGCATTTATGTTTTCTTTTTCTGATTATAAAAAGTAATAATGGCTTATAGAGAAAACTGCACAGGTTGCAGAAGAGTAGAAGGAAGAATATAAAGAATACCCATTATCTCTCTATCCAAAGAGAGTCGCCACTTAGTGAGTTTCTTTCCAGGATTTTATATGCATGGATATTCAACATGGTTAAGAGATTACTGTGTGGATAATTTCATATTCTATCCCTTTTCTCTTACTATTATGACATAAGAATTGTCCTAGGGGCTCCTGGGTGGCTCAGTCAGTTAAGCGTCCACCTTCAGTTCAGGTCATGGTCTCACGGTGCGTGAGTTCGAGCCCCAAGTCAGGCTCTGTGCTGACAGCTCAGAGCCTGGAGCCTGCTTCAGATTCTGTGTCTCCCTTTCTCTCTCTTCCCCTCCCCTGCTCACACTCTGTGTCTCTCTCACAATAATAAATAAACTTAAAAGAAAAATTTTTTTAAAGAATTGTCCTAGATTGTTAAAACTCTTTGTACACATTCTTGTTAGTAGCTGAATCTTTCATCCTACAATGAAATTCATGTATTCTAAATCCTAAATGTATTCATCATTTAAGAATATTCATTAAGAGGCTCCTGGGTGGCTCAGTCAGTAAGGTGTCCAGATTCTTGATCTCCGCTCAGGTCTTGATCGCAGAGTCATGATTTCAGGCCCCGTATTGGGCTCCACACCGGGTGTGGAGCCTATTTTAAAAAAAGAAAGGACATTAAGAAAAATGCATTTATTCACTTAGGGGGTAAATGCCAAATGTGTTGCAATTTCCTTAACCATTCTCTAGTTGTTGGTCATTCAATCTGTTTATTTCATAGTGTTTTGTTTTGTTTTTGTTTGGAGTTTTTTTGGTGTTTTGCGTTTTTTTTTTTTTGTGGGTTTTATTTTGTTTTTTGAGAATGTAGGCCAGAAATGAAAATAGGGAGTCACACTGAAGAGGAGGGTTGAAAAAATACTGGGAGAGGAATTTGGGCTGAAATAAAGAGATAAGAGAGAGGGTCCAGCGACAGCTGCCTTCCATCCCTCCGCCCACACTAAGGCATCCAAAGCATATTTCCTGCAAAACCAGGAATTTTTCATCGGCAAAATCATCTTTGTGGCACCCTCACCAAATAACATAATGCTGGTGACTCATTCACTTCTGCATTATTTCTAGAATTGGCCAATATGTGTTTCTCCCTCTTGCGGTGCTGACTGGCTGTGGCTAACCCTGGCCAGCACTACCAGTGCCCCTGGCTATTGGGTTAGGAAGGGGAAGTGTCAACTTAGGGGGAGAATGCCAACTGAGAGGGAGAGCTGAGGCACAGTTTTTCCAGCAGAGTGAGTAGAGCTATTTTAGCCCCTGCTAAAAGGCTTAAGGTTGGACTCAAGTGGGGATGAATAAGTAGCTTATTTCCAGAGCCATCCCAATGGGATAGAGACTTCTGGAGCATCTTCCCCTTCCTGAGATTTTCCCTTCTTTGACTGCAGAGCAGGAGGCAACAGCTACACTCTGCTAAAATACCTTCTGTTGCCTCCAGAGAGTTCTCAGTAAAGCATCTCAGCTATTTCTGCACTTGTTTAGAGGACTCTTACTATGTTCTGGTCTTTGTCGTCAGCATTCAGCTAGAGCTGAACTACAGATGTTCAATTTGTCAAAGACTCATTACCACACAATCTTTATAGGTACAGTGTTATCCTAAGAAGGGCAATTATCTGATAAATGGCTCCCGGAAGAAATACTCAGATATCTTGAAGTACAAATGGGAACATGTGATACAACATAAATCTTACAGGAGAGTATGTAATATTGGAAGTAGATGGGCTAATATATACCTTGTGTTATGGAATAGATATTCTCTGAGAATTGTGAGAAAACTGAGAGGTACAGGCTTTTTTTTTTTAATGTTTATTTATTTTTGAGAGAGACAGAGACAGAGGACAAGCAAGAGAGGGACAGAGAGAGAGACACACACAAAATCTGAGGCACACTGTAGGCTCTGAGCAGTCACCATAGAACCCAATGTGGGGCTCGAACTCAAGAACCACAAGATCATGACCTAAGCTGAAGTCGGACACTTAACTGACCGAGCCGCCCATGCAAAGAGCATAGGCTTTAGAGTCTTAGAGGCCTGGGTTTGCATTTGGCTCTGTCAGGAACTGGGCAGCTATTTAACTGACTTTGGACAATTTATTTAATTTCTCTAAGGCTCAGAGATTCTTTATCTACAGGAGATTATTGTAAGAATACCTCCTTGTCGATGAGTGATTGAGATAACAGAGATAAAGCTCTTATCAGGCACACAGTAAGCACTCAGTCAATAGTAGCCATGATTGCTAAGTAGAGTGAAGGTGATTTTAAAATTAGTCAACAAATATTGAGTAAAATTAGGGGCAGGACAGTATGACAGATGCCCCCACACACTTATGCTTTATTTTTTATGTAAACTTAGTTTTTCTTTCTTTTTTAAAATTAATTAATTTATGTATAGCTTAATTTACATCCAAGTTAGTTAGCATATAGTGCAACAGTGATTTCAGGAGTAGATTCCTTAATGCCTCTTACCTTTTTAGCCCATCCCCTCTCCTACAATCCCTCCAGCAACCCTCTGTTTGTTCTCCATATTTAAGAGTCTCTTATGTTTTGTGATCCTCCTTGTTTTTATATTATTTTTGCTTCCTTTCCCTTATGTTCATCTGTTTTGTATCTTAAAGTCCTCATATGAGTGAATTCATATGATTTTTGTCTTTCTCTTACTAATTTCACTTAGCATAATACCCTCCAGTTCCATCCACGTAGTTGCAAATGGCAAGATTTTGTGCTTTTTGATTGCTGAGTAATATTCCATTGTATATATATACCATATCTTCTTTATCCATTCATCAGTTGATGGACATTCAGGCTCTTTCCATACTTTGGCTATTGTTGATAGCTCTTCTATAAATATTGGGGTGCATGTGCCCCTTCAAAACAGCATACCTGAATCCCTTGGATAAATACCTAGTAATGCAATTCCTGGGTCATAAGGTAGTTTTGTTTTTAGTTTTTTGAGGAACCTACTGTTTTCCAGAGTGGCTGCACCAGTTTGCATTCCCACCAACAGTGCAAAAGAGATCCTCTTTCTCTGCATCCTCACTAACATCTGTTGTTGCCTGAGTTGTTAACATTAGCCATTCTGACAGGTATGAGGTGGTATCTCATTGTGGTTTTGATTTGTATTTCCCTGATGATGAGTGATAATGAGCATTTTTTCATGTGTCTGTTCACCATCTGGATATCTTCTTTGGAGAAGTGTCGATTCATGTCTTTTGCCCGTTTCTTCCCTAGATTATTCATTTTTTGGGTGTTGAGTTTGATAAGTTCTTTATAGACTTTGGATACTAACCTTTTATCTGATATGTCATTTGCAAATATCTTCTCTCATTCTGTCGGTTGCCTTTTAGTTTTGCTGATTATTTCCTTTGCTGTGCAGAAGATTTTATTTTGATGAGGTCCCAATAGTTCATTTTTGCTTTGGTTTCCCTTGCCTCTGGAGACATGTTGAGTAAGAAGGTACTGTGGCTGAGGTCAGAGAGGTTTTTGCCTGTTTTCTCCTTTAGGATTTAGATGGCTTCCTGTCTTACATTGAGGTCTTTCATCCATTTTGAGTTTATTTTTGTGTATGGTGTAAGAAAGTGGTCCAGGTTCATTTTTCTGCATGTCGCTGTCCAGTTTTCCCAGCACCAATTGCTGAAGAGACTGTCTTTGTTCCATTGGATATTCTTTCCTGCTTTGTCAAAGATTAGTTTGTTATACATTTGTGGGTCCATTTCTGGGTTTTCTATTCTGTTCCATTGATCTGAGTGTCTGTTTTTGTGCCAGTACCATACAGTCTTGATGATTACAGCTTTTTAATATGTCTTAAAGTCTGGGAATGTGATGCCTTCAGCTTCGGTTTTCTTTTTCAAGATTGCTTTGGCTATTCAGGGTTTTTTCTGGTTCCATACAAATTTTAGGATTGTTGGTTCTAACTCTGTGAAGAATGCTGGTGTTATTTTGATAAGGATTGCTAAACTGAGTTTGTCTACATGGGTTCATTTATATTAAAATAACTTGACCTTTTTCAAAATAGATCTGTTGCATTATCTACTAACTTCTAAGCAAGTCTCAAATGCTCCTCCAAAAGACAGTAATATTGGTGACAATGTCTCTCACAAGCCCAGTGTTTAATTCTTCAGGAGTAAACTGAAGTTACTGTTTATTTATTTATCTACTCTAAAAATGAAATTTTCTCTCAATCATTTAGCTCTAAGGTTACCTTTCATGATTTTTTAAAAGATAAAAGGTGTTTTTAACCCCGTCATAGGCAATGTATTTATTTATTTATTTTTATTTTTTAATGTTTATTTATTTTTGAGAGAGAGAGAGAGAGGCAGAGAGACAGAGCGTAAGCAGGGGAGAGGCAGAGAGAGGGAGACACAGAATCCAGAGTAGGCTCCAGGCTCTGAGCTGTCAGCACAGAGCCCAACGTGGGGCTCAAACTCACAAACTGTGAGATCATGATCTGAGCCAAAGTCAGCCGCCCAAATGACTGAGCCACCCAGGCACCCCTTTAGGCAATGTATTTAAAGAAGTGTTCCCTCTTTGTATTTGTAAAGAACTATTAATTTTGCCTCATTTGAAAGAAGAATGTTAGTTCCTGTAAATGGGCATCACTTCCTCCCTAAATAAAGGTATTTCACTTTTTTCTGTTCTAAGACAGGTGTTCCAAAGAAGATGTACAAATGGACAATAAGCACATAAAAAGATTATCAACATCACTAGTCATTAGGGAAATGCAAATTAAGCCCACAGTGATAAACTACATCACACCCACTAGGATGGATATAATCAAAAAAGTTGGACATGTAAGTGTTGGTGAGGAGAAACTGGAACCCTCCACATATTGCTGCTGGGAATGCAAAACTGGTGTAGCCACCTCAGAAAACAATTTGCTAGTTCTTCAGAGTGTTACATATGGAGTTAGCATATGATGCAGCAATATCCACAAGAAATCAAAACCTACATCCACACAAAACATTTGTACATGAATAACAGCATTATTTGTAGTAACAAAAAACAATACAAATGACCATCAACTGATGAGCAGATAAACTAAATGAGGTATATCTATATAATGGAATAGTATCTGGCCTTAAAAAGGAATGAAGTACTGATACATGCTACAATATGGATGAACCTTAAAAACATTCTAAGCGAAAGAAGCCAGACACTAGAGACCATATTTGTATGGTTCCATTTATATCAAATGCTCAGAATAGGCAAATCAATAGATAAAAAGTAGCTTAGTGTCTGCCAGAGGGTGGGAGGGGGAAGAAGGAGGAGTGTGTCTGCTAATGGGGACAGGATTTCTTGCTGGAATCATGAAACTGTACTTGAATTTGTGGTGATAGATGAACAAGTAAGTATGTGAGTACTTACATTCACATACTGTAAGTATGTAAAAAGCCATTGACCTTGTACTCTTTAAAAGAGTGAACTTTATGCTCTGTGAATTATATCTCAACAAAGTTGTTACTTATTTTTTTATTTAAAAAAAAATACTGGGGTGAGACCGCAAGAGATGCAGCTGTTTTTCCTGCCATATACTCATGGTATCAAGACACGAACAGATGGCGATGACCTTTGCCTTTTAGTTTAAGTTTAGTTAGGACCTAAAAGAGAATAGTGTTTACTGCTTTTAGATTCCAGAAAGGTATCTGAAGATTGATGTGAAAGAAATAATAAGATTCCTTGGAGCAGACTCTCGACATTCCTTCTTCAATATTCTTAAAGCCAGATGGGTTTGAGTGCTGACTTAAGCTGAGATTATTTTAAATACTTGGAAAGAGCTTGATTTCACTTAGTTGGAGTTACTGTTTTGCAGTTGTCATCTGATGAAAGAATCCACCTCTAAGACATGCTGGCCAGTAATGACCCAGATGTTGCCAATAAAAATCCTAAAAGGCTTTGTAAGAGAACTGGGCAGAAACTGCCTTCATAAGATTTTGCCACTCATTGGGTATGGAGGACTAGATTAGGAGGAGGAAGCAAAGATGTTTAGAGAGTTCCAAGCCTAAATGATTAGAAAAAGGTACAACCCTTTCTAGGAGGAAGGAGGAAGGGCTGGTGTGAGTTCCACTGCAGACAGACTGAGTTTGAGCTGCTGACAAAAATCCCAGTGTAGAAATAGCATTTTTAAAGCTGAGATTATCTAGTGACCATTGCCTTTAATTTCAGATGAGAAATCCCAGGCTGAATGAAGAGAAAATTGGTATCAGAGCTCCCAGGCTACCATTCTGACCTGCAGGTACTTGAAAATGTAGGTCAGGTACCCAGGATAGAAAGTGGTGCTAAAACTACTGGAAATCATCTGAATAGTGGGAATAGCTGAGGTTACGTGAGAGGATTTCCAGAGACATAAAGGATGCTGAAATCAAAGACTGTAAGATAGTTAGCAAAGAGGGAGGTCTGGTTATTCTAGTCCAGGCTTTCTGAGCAGCACCTCCTTCAGTGAAAGATTGATTGAGGACCCGTGTTGTGACAGGCACTGTGCTGGGGATATAGTAGTGGATAAAACAGGCTTCCCACCCAGTTGGAGTGAACAGTCCAGCAAAAGACAGACAGCTAAGAAGGCAATTCCAGAGCAGCAGGAGAGGTGCTGTGAGCTAGGAGAACACGGCGTTGTGGTAGCAAGCCAGTCCCGCAGAATTTCAGGGGCAGAAACTGGATTCCATGAGTTCACCTAGAGTTGAGCAGGCAGACAGAAAAGGGAGAACATTGAGAAGAGGAATATACTTTGAGAGCAAGGACTGAGTCACACCAGACTGTGAAGGATAAGCTAGAATACTGATGTAAAACTTTACAATGAAAGTTCCACCTTCCCAGCTCTGTCTGTCACTTGTGCTCAGCCTGAAGTGTGAACCCTTTCCCCATGTCAAGGTTTCCAGGAATGATAAGGTTGCTTAGTGAACTCAGAAGCTGGAGGAGGTGAATATTCTAGAAGGATATTCCATCAAAACCCATGAAATTATTCTTGTCCTCAATAGGCATCACCTTTTCAGGGACCAGAATATTCTGATTCCATCCTTAGAAAGAGCTGGATGAACAGACTCTGACAAACTGTGCACTCTGGCTTTCTTTTTAAAAGCTCCATTTTGACAATCACACCTCTGTAAATGCAGTCTTTGAAATATTTATTTGCTTAATAGGAAATTCATTCAAATGTTCAAAATTAAAAGTACAATAGGGTATGCAGTGAAAAACCTCCTTCTTGTCCCGTTCCACAGGGACCCAGGCCCTTGCCCTCCACACAATTTCTGTTATCACTGTTTTGTGTATACAGAGACATTTTATTGATGCAGTCCAATTACTACTTTTTTTTTTAAATAAACAAAAAATTTTTAAAGTAATCCCTACCCCCAATGTGGGGCTCACAACCCCAAGATCAAGAGTCACATGCTCTACCAACTGAGCCAGCCAGGTGTCCCCCAAATAATACTTTAAAAAATTACATCTTTCTTTTATTACATTCTAGTCATGAGAATATGTTGTAGTCATCTTGTTTGACTTGAGTAGTCCTATCTTTTTCTGATTTAATTTGAGAGATATCCTGTCCCCTAAACTATAAGTACAAATATCTCTCAGAAAGGCTGACTTCTGAAGATAGCTAATTTCATCCACCGTGTGTGTGTGTGTGTGTGTGTGTGTGTACGCCTGTATTACTAGTTTCACAGAGTACCCATATCTCTTAAGTTCTAGGAACATATTATGACTGCTTCCTATGCACAGATTCTGATGTTAACCATGACAATGAAATAATGAATTCTTACAATAGGCTCTTCTGTTGTTCATTGTGTTGACCCAAAGACTGCACTAGCTTTTTGGGTTTTTTTAATCTCAGGACACATTTCTCAAACTCTGTACTTCATTGGCTGGAACCAGGTAGAGCTGGGTATGGTCCACAAAGCAATGGTAATGAAGGAGAAATTGGAAAGCAGAATAATCTGCCATGCTTCTGATGAGTTTCCTATTCCTTGTCCTTTTATCCCTACATGACCCTAAATCATGCCTCTAGATTAACCTACAAAAGTATACTACTATTAGACATGAATATGCATAACCATTAATTATGAGACCACCAAGATCCTAAAATTATTGGTTCAATAAAAATAATTGGTGTTACACTAACCTATTGCCAAAGAAGGAGAAGAAGACAAGAGTTCACGGTCTATTCCATTTCTTCAGAAAAAAAAAAAAGCAGTATCTAAACACCAAGGAGTTGCCAGGTATCACCATCAATACTCTGGAGAGTTGGACACACAATATAAGATAAACAAACCAGTATGGAAGGCTTATGCTTCCCGTTGATCAAATCAATCTAAAAATTTTTACAGAATGTTTTCAAAAGCAATGCATATATCCACACATAAGAAAGAAAAAGAGAGTGAGTTAAGTGCTTTGGCTTGCTTTTATAGCAATAGGACTGGTTTGGGTGGCTTTATCCACAAACTTTCCCTTGGATTCCAGGGAGATTAGGATATGTTCTGTGGCTATGAGTCTTTCTTTTTTCTTTTCTTTTTTTTTAAGTTTATTTATTTATTTTAAGAGAGAGAGAGAGAGAGAGAGAGAGAGACAGAGAGCGAGAGAGAAGAGGGAATCCCAGGCAGGCTCCATACTGTCAGAGCAGAGCCCAACTCAGGGCTTGATTCCATTCACCTGAGCTGAAATCAAGAGTCAGATGCTTAACCTACTGAGCCACCCAGGCATCCCATGAAGCTTCTTTTATATAAACCTTAATGACATCTTGGCTTCATTATTTCCAGGCATTTCTAATTCTTACATCTGCAAAATTAGAAGTGTCTTTGATGAATGATATGAGGGTGTCCTCAGATCTCAAACAGAAATGGTGTACAGTAATGTCAATACCTTCTGTTATATGTACCTACTATACTTCAGCCTCTACTACAAAGCTGTATTCATCAGGACAGTATGGTATTGGCACAAAAACAGACACATAGACCAATGGAATAGAATAGAGAACCCAGAATTGTACCCACAAATGTATGGCCAACTAATCTTTGACAAAGCAGGAAAGAATATCCAATGGAAAAAAGTCTTTTTAGCAATGGTGCTGGGAGAACTGGACAACAACATGCAGAAGAATGAAACTAGACCACTTTCTTACACCATACACAAAAATAAACTCAAAATGGATGAAAGAGCATAGGAAACTATCAAAATCCTAGAGGGAAGGGGAAGGCAAAGGAATTAAAAGCAAGAATGAACTATTGGGACATCGTCAAGATAAAAAGCGTCTGCACTGCAAAGGAAACAATCAACAAAACTAAAAGGCAACCGACGAAATGGCAAAAGATATTTGCAAATGACATATTAGACAAAGGGCTAGTATCCAAAATCTATAAAGAACTCACCAAACTCCACACCCAAAAAACAGAGAATCCAGTGAAGAAATGGACAGAAGACATGAATAGACACTTCTCTAAAGAAGACATCCTGATGGCCAACAGGCACATGAAAAGATGCTCAACGTCACTCCTCATCAGGAAAATACGAATCAAAACCACACTGAGCTATCACCTCACTCCAGTCAGAGTGGCTAAAATGAACAAATCAGGAGACTATAGATCCTGGAGAGGATGTGGAGAAATGGGAACCCTCCTGCACTGTTGGTGGGAATGCAAACTGGTGCAGCTGCTCTGGAAAACAGTGTGGAGGTTCCTCAAAAAATTAAAAATAGACCTACCCTATGACCCAGCAATAGCACTGCTAGGAATTTACCCAAGGGATACAGGAGTGCTGATGCATAGGGGCACTTGTACCCCAATGTTTATAGCAGCACTTTCAACAATAGCCAAATTATGGAAAGAGCCTAAATGTCCATCAACTGATGAATGGATAAAGAAGATGTGGTTCATATATTCAACGGAATACTACTTGGCAATGAGAAAGAATGAAATCATGCCATTTGCAGCAATGTGGATGGAACTGGAAGGTATTATGCTGAGTGAAATAAGTCAGTCACAGATGGACAGATATCATATGCTTTCACTCATATGTGGATCTTGAGAAACTGAACCGAAAACCATGGGGGAAGGGAAGGGATAAAAAAAAAAGTTACAAACAGAGGAGGGAGGGAGCCAAACCACAAGAGACTTAAATACAGAGAACAAACTGAGGGTTGATGCGGGGTGGGGGAGAGGGGAAAATGGGTGATGGGCATTGAGGAGGGCGCTTGTCGGGATGAACACTGGGTGTTGTATGTAAGCCAATTTGACAGTAAATTATATTCATAAAAATAAAAAAAAAATAAAATCCCTTATTGAGGAGTACATCTCTGACCATTGCAAGTACATTAGAAAATTAGACTTTCTGCATTTAATTCCTGGGAGAGGTACTTTATAAATTTTGAGAAATATTAGAGATTTGCCAAAACCTTCACTAGAAGTGTGATGCCTTCATTAGAAAGGAGAAGGAATTTGGTTCCAGGTCACAAAGCAAGTTAGTAGCAGAGCTAAGATATGGACCTAGACTTACTGAATCCTTTCACCCTATTATCACATTTGGAGGCCTCCTTATTGTTAGAGCTGGTAAAATATTACCTCATATTCATATAGCTCTTAGGGCCACACCACGTTCCGCATGCACAATCTCTCCTTTTGGCCCCTTAACAACCCTGTGTACTAGGGACAATAAATGCAAGTGTTCTCCCTTTGAGGATAAGAAGATTGCTACTCAAGAAGACACACAGTAGTCTATTACAGAGTCAAGACGTGAACCCTGTTCTCCCAATTCCCTCTCCAGGGCTCTTTCTCCCCTGCCATCCTGCTTGTCTGGTGCCTTCCATCCGTGAGCTTTGGAAAACAAGTTTGAGACACCAGAGTTAAAAAGACAGCTTACTAAAAATAAATAATTAGATATTTTGTAGGTACAAAACAAAATTCTCAAATCTCTCTGATCCCTTTCCTGCTAGGTTACTTAAATGTTAAACTGAGTTCTCTAGTTTGCACTGTTAGGGAACTTTTCTAAAAAACGTATCCTAATCAAATTGAAACAAAAATTTAAATAAATGAAATGGAAGGGAAGACGAGACTGGAAGGGAGGACTACCTCCCTTATATCTGGCCCACTTTTGTCTCTGTTTTCATGATTGAGTTTCTCAAGCCAGGGGCACAAGGCCAACGACTATTTGAAACGTCCAGCATTCCCCCAAACACCGAAAACGCTCATGGGTGGAAAGTGCAGCACCCCGGAGAGTGGAGATAACCTGAGTTCCAGACTTACTCTTCTCCAGTCTCAGTCCCGGTGTTGCCCTAGGAAGCCACCTAACCTTTAGGTGGCTTCATTCACTGCAAAATGAGGGGACTGAGCAAAACGAGGGGACTGAGTCAGTGCATACAGACGAATTTAACCCTGTGACCGTATTTAACGCTTTACATATGTAATCCAACTGGGCACATTTAAGGTACTATTAAGTTTACTTCGTCAGAAGTCGCGTGCTGCTCCCCTTCCCCGACGCAGTGGTGGGCCTCCTTCGGCGGACACGGGTGGGGCTCGGTAGCTGAAGCCAGTTGGCCGATTGACAAGCTAAAAAAAGGCAAACACCGCGGGCTTGACCGGGTGCCACCGGCAGTCCCCTAACAGTTCCTACCTCGGGGCGGCCCAGCTCGCGGGCCAGAGCCACCGCCCCCCCCCCCCCCCCGGCCCCGCCACCTGTTCCCAGCAGCCAATGGGGCGCGCGGGAGGTGGAGGGGAGGGGCGAGACTACAAAAGGCAGAGGGCCGCGCGCCCCGACACCTCCTGCTGGCGAGCTCTCGGGAGGCTCGGACCGACGCGGCCGAGCACCGGGAACATTCCGCTCGTGGACCAGCCAGGCGTGGAGCGATGCTGCGGGTGCGGTGTCTGCGCGGCGGGAGCCGCGGCGCCGAGGCGGTGCACTACATCGGTTCTCGGGTGCGTGCGCCGCCCATCTCTGCCGGCGGCCGCGTGCGCGCCTTCCCTCACTTTCCCCAGCCGGCATTGCTTGACAATGGTCCTCTGCTGCCCTTTGAATGCTCAGCTTCGAGAGCCTTTGCTGGCTGCCGGGAGCTGGGCGGTGCCCCTGGGGAAGCGGGACACGTTTTAGGGCCACACCCCGTGGGCACAGTTGCTCTCTGCGCACCTCCGGCCACGGTGGCCGTCAATGCAGGGGGCACCGCCCTCCCACCAGCACTGGGTTCGCTCCAAGGAGCTTCCGGCCCGGGGTGAGGGGCTGGGGGTGACACGTGACTTTTCTTAATACAAGGATCGAGTTATTGGGGTGCAGTGCCGGGGGTGGGCATAGAGTTGGAGAGCCTTCGGGGAAATGCGTGTGATGTGGGTGGGCAGGAGAGGAGGCAAAGTGAGAATCTGGGAAGGAGAGGGAGCAAGCAGGCCCACTCCAAGAGGAACATGGAGTCCTGAGTCGAGAGAGGAGCAAGTTCAGTCTGTAGCCAGACTTTCTGCCGAGCCCCCACCCTCTTCTTGCCTGGTATGTAAGCTTGTGCTTGCAGACCCTCCCTGGCTCCTAGGACAGGAATAGCAGGGCAGTTTGGCTCCCTCCCGAAACTGCTTCCAGAACAGCTGTCACTCTCCCTCTTCCTTTGGTCCCTACCCTGGCTCCTCTCCTGCCTCCTTCCTAAGGCATTTAACGGAGTAGGATATAGATGGGAGGTTGGGGTGGGGCGGTGGGGGGGAGGGCAGTTGAAGTTTGCTCACTGGGTAAGGGACTCCCCTGTTCTAGATTTTATAGGCCCTGTATTTTCAAAAGTCTTTTTTGAAGTCCTTAGTTCTCCTTTCTTGTTGTTTACATTTGTGCTTGGGTTAATCCTTATCTTGGCTAGGATACTCTGGACCATCTGTAAAATGAAGCAGATGGCACTTGGTCATTGTCAGAATTGAAGTGCCAAAGAGTGTGAAGTGTGTGAGCAATGCAAAATTTAGTTTGAAGCTGATTATTCTGAAAAATAAGGTTGTGTATGCTTCTATATTATAACTTGGGGGGGGATTCTAATATTGATGACTTTTAATACTGAAGGGGAAAGGAGGCTACTTCCTCTAGCTGGACTTGGCAGGGAGATATGGAGCAGCTTTCTGTGGTTTTATAGGGATGGGGTGACCCATCATCTGCTGAAGGGTTGCTTAAAGGTTGATTAAAACTTGTTTGCAGAAATCCACTCTAAGATATAAATGGGGGGTGATCACTGGGGACAGAATCTTCTGAGTGGCTTTAAAGAGTTATGCCAATTAATATGATAGGTAAAAGGATAATGTACAAACAAGAAGGTAAAACTATGACCCCACTAGCCAACTATATACTACCTAACATCTTGGTTTACTTTCTCCTAAAGGGTTTTAAATGTCTATGTTATGCGGGGTTTCATTCCACCTCTACCTCCTCACCCCTCTCACCAAGTACTATATGGGACTATGTAATAATCTTTTCTTTGTTCTTGGAAGCTTGGAAGAACCTTAACAGGATGGGTGCAGCGAACTTTCCAGAGCACCCAGGCAGCTACTGCTTCCTCCCGGAATTCCTGTGCAGCTGACGATAAGGCCACTGATCCTCTGCCCAAGGACTGCCCTGTCTCCTCTTACAATGAATGGGACCCCTTAGAGGAAGTGATCGTGGGCAGAGCTGAAAATGCCTGTGTTCCACCATTCACCGTGGAGGTGAAGGTAAAGCAAGGATGTTCACATGTCTGAAGGGGGTTCACTCCTCACCTTGTGCAGGCTGGCTTCTGCTTCCATTCTCCTCTATAACTGCTTTCACTGCAGCCTACTCCACCCCTCTGAAATCCAGCCGTGATTTTAATTATCTTACTTGAAGTCTCTGCAAGTGTTTGATGCTATTTACACAAATAACCCCTTCCTTCAGATTCTGACAGACCTTACCTGGGGATGTAGTACTTTCACTATGCCTCACATCTTCCTGTCTGTAATGTTGGGTTTGAGCAGAATTTCACTCTGGCCCTCTTCTAGCTGTTCTCACAGCTTTGGCTCCTGCCTCCACTCTGGTCCAGATCTCTCTCCAGGCCAACATGTTAAATTCCTTGCTGGGTATTGCCATGGGACCTCACACCTGGCACATCTTGAGTTCAACTGCCAGCCACTCCTTCCTTTTCATTTTTGGCATTCCTCTTCACTCACGCTGAAACATCAAAGAATCACCTCCGATTTCTCCTTCAGTCAGGTCCTCCACATCCTTTTTCTAAGATCTAACCAGTCTTTTGTCAAAAGCAACCTTGCCTCCATCCCTCTGCTGCTCCCTTTGGTCAGGATCTCATCTACTGCCTATTGCAATTAACTCTTCATTGGTCTCCCTCATTTGCTTTTCTCTCCAAACCACCTTCCAGCTTCTATAAGAGTGAGTTTTTAAAATTTTCTTATAAGTGAGAGAGAGAGAGAGAGAGAGCATGTGAGCAAGAGAGAGGAGCAGAGAAAGAGAATCTTAAGCAGGCTCCATGCTAAGTGCAGAGCCTGAGGTGGGGCTTGAACCCACGACCCAGGGATCATGACCTGAGCCAAAATCAAGAGTCAGATGCTCAACCAACTGAGCCACTCAGGCACCCCTCAGGGTGATTTTTTTTAAACCAAAATTCAGTTATGTTGCTCATCCTGCTCCTATCATTCCTCTATTTCCCAATCTTCGACGTGTTCCCTCCCCCCCATACTGCTCCAGATAAAGTTCTCATGGTAATCAAGATCATTCACAATCTGGTTCTTATCTGCCTTTCCAGGACTCTCCATTTGAGTCATTGGTTCATCTTAGAGATGTGTTAGAAAGACAGGTTAGCAGATGCCCATTCCTATTTGGGTTCCTCTCTGCTCTAATATTTCACCCTGGTTTGCAGAAGACTGTAAGATAATGATACAAGCAGCCAAACTAGACTGTTCCCCAAACAATCCTCATGCCTTTGCTCTTACTCAGGACTCTTCCACCTATGTGCCTGTACCTCTCTTGTCTACAGATTTTTTTTCTTTTACTTTTTTTTTCTTTTTCTTTTTTCTTTTTGAGAGACAGAGAAAGAGAGATAGTTGGGGGGGGTAGAAAGAGGGAGACACAGAATCTGAAGCAGGGTCGAGGCTGTGAGCTATCGGCACAGAGCCCGATGCGGGGCTTGAACCCACAAACAATGAGATCACGACCTGAGCCAAAGCTGGACACCTAACCGACTGAGACACCCAGATACCCTTTTGTCTGTAGTTTAAACCTACCCCTCTTACTACCACATAGCTCTGATGGTACCTTCCACAAAGCCTTTCAGTGTTTCCCTGGCAACATGTAATATCTCTCTTTTAAAAACTCCTAGTGTTATCTGTGATATTCCTAAGGCCAGGCCTCTGTGGGTTGGTGTTCAGGTTGCATCCTGAATAAGGGAGTGCCATCCACAGTGCAGACACAACTTGAGCTTCTGTTAATAATGGGTTACAAATGTATCTTCAATGTACCTAAATTCTCCTTGAATATTTACATTTTTATTTATAACATGGATTAAGGAAATAAGTTCTGTTACATCATTATCATCATCCTCAGAAATGTTGCCTGCGGTATACCAGGGCTCCGAGGTATCAGCACATAAGAACTTGCTTTCTATTGAGACAGATAAGATGGTCATATAGAAACAAAGATTAAAGCTAAGTATCTTATGCTAACCAACTAACAGTTGAATTGAATGTCAGGAGAGCAACAACCAAATGCTGGATAGTTAGGAAGTCTTCTTGAAGAAAATGATTCTTTAATTAGACCTTGAAGACAGGGTAATAGAAAAAGTAATAACTTCTTCTAATTTTTATGAAACTACCTTTGGTTCTGATATTTGAAATTTGATGAACAGATTAATTTATGTATCATCCACATGTTTTAGAAAGGCGTGGTCTTTTTAAGTCTTTTCTTGCAAAGAAGTCCCATCCCTTAACCATTTTAATTGGGTGGAATTAAATTTCAAATTCAAGCAATAGTTTACCCTTTTACTTGTCTATGAAATTGTTGACTTCTGTACTATGTGATCTTATGAAAACAGACATGATTCTCAGACATGAGTTTGAGTTCTCTGTCATTTGTGGGAAGTGTAACAGGCTGAAGTCAGGAGACCAAGACTGAATTATGTATTTGATTAAAAAGCTTGATACTAGTCTTGGCTAATCAGCTCTTTGACCTTGCGCAAGATTCCACAAATTTCTGGGCCTCAATAAAGTGAAGATATTAAGAGGTTTGCTATCTACCTAACAAGATTAAACTGAAGGTAAAAGGTTACATGCTAAGTATTTCAAGGGACAAAATCACACTTCATTACTGTTGCATCAATTTAGTTTTACATTACAAAAGTAATGTAAATGTGATGATTGCAGATATTACTAGCTTTAGCAGTATTGATTTTATTCATATGTCTGGTTATTTCTGCTTTATGCCAGATACTGAACTAGGCATTGAGGGAGAGAATATTAAAGACATGCATGGCCCCCAGAAAGCAAGGCCTTAAGTAAGAGAGAAAGATGATTCAGATGTATTAATCAGTTTGGGAACAATGAAAGATAAAATTATGTATTAAACTGTTTGTTTATAGGCAATTAGAGCATAAGACATATTAGAAGACAAAAGGGCTAAAGAAATTTTATGGGAGTCAGGAATGTAGTCAGGGAGCACAGTTTTTAAAAGCTCTGAAGCATTTTATTCTGTAAAATATAATGAATACTTTCCATCAAATATGTAGTTTTTGTTTTGCTTTTGTCTTTTTTAAATAAAGCTCTTGAGAAAGAACCTTTTATAAAATATAAAGTCAGTCAAGGTTAATGTAATATAAGTTTGCACCTGGATACATAAGAAGTTTCTATTGATATTTCTTAGCCTTCCAAAGACAGTATTTAAAATTCATTTGGCAAACTCCCCTGAAGGGTTTTAGGCTCTGAAAATCTATAAAGTTTCTAGGAGTGCAGCCACATCTCTGCAAAGGATTATTAAAAACATCACATGCTAAGCATTTAATATAGTGTTTTTTATCTTGCAGACACTTGGTAAATGTTTGCTAACTCATTTAGCAGGGTTACAAAGGAAGTGTAAATAATTTCCAATTATCTCTTAGAAAATGTAATGCGCCTTGATCATTTGGACTTTGTCCAACCTTAGCCACAGTATTCATTACACAAGGAAACTCACACTTGTTCAAATAGCTGTTTTTCCCCAGGAAAGTTTAGTTTATATTTACCAAGGCAAGCTTCATTCTGCACAGTTACAAAGAATACTTTGGAATGTGTCTGGCAGGACAACATGGCTATGCGTCTGCTGTGACCCAGTGTTACATTTTCAAAGGCTTCTTGTCCTTTCGTGGACTGTAAGAGATGTGCCTGGCATGAGAAGGAGAAAGTGGTGAATGGATGAGTAGTACCACGATGTGTCTGAGAAGAATATAAAGAGTCATTATTATCCTCTCCTTCTAGTGGCTGCTGCAGGACTTCCTAGGAGAAGAAAACAGTGGAATGCTTTTGTTTTTAAAAAGAGTAGATTGATCTTAAAAAGTATGCAAGTTAATACTGATAATTTGATACTGATAATATTTTTCACAGGCCAGAAACTGAGCCTGTTGTTTTCCTATAGATCTTCAAAAGTAAAGCAAGTAACTAATCATTTCGACAAGGATTAGCAAACTTTTTCTGTATAAGGCCAGATAGTAAATATTTTAGGCTTTGCAGACCATAGGTTTCTGTCACAACCACTCAACTGTCAACTCTGCCAGTGTAGTACAAAAGCAACCCCAGGCAGTATGTAAATGAGTGAGTGTGCCTGTGTTCCCATAGAACTTGTATTTACTTAAAAAAAAAATCTGGCCATGGATTTTAGTTTGTCAACCCTTGTTTTAGAGCCTCACTGGCATGCTCCATGTTTGTTAAAGACATGTTTTTGAGATTCCTTTCCTTCTCAAGCAGGCTCAGCTCCAGCCTAACGGATATGAACTTACGTACCAAACTAACAAGAGGCTGGTCTGCCTCCATATGTGTGATATTTATCAGACTGAGGTGGAAATGGAAGTAGAGACAGAAAATCTGGAAGAGACATCATCTTTGACATTAATGACCCAGACATCTACACACTCTGTCTCATTATCCAGTTCCCTTCTTCATAGCACTTACCACTATCTGAAATTGTCTGATTTGTGATGGAAACCTTATCTGACATGATCAGGACTGGTGGTTAATCAGTTATATAAGGAAGTATTTTTTAAACTTAAAATATATCAATGTATATCACTTTGCCAATCTTTTGATGAAAGGCCAAGGTTTTTTCTTAGCATATGGATCTTCCGATTGGAATTCTACTTCATCTGTCTTGATAAATTACATCCATATACATCATCTACATTTCCCAGTGTATTTCTTTAAATTGATAACTTTGGCACATGCACAACAATCTGAATGAAGAATCCTTCTACATTTTTATATTTTTGGAAACCAATATTTTATAGTTGTTATGCCTACCCTAATTCATCAGTCATTTTTTATAAATTAAGCCTTTGTAAAGCATTTAACTGTTTTTCATTCAGTTGTCTCTTAAAATGCATATGACCCTTGGACACTTTCTAAATGTTAAGCTTTTTTTCAGCTGCCACAAGTGTGTGAATTCATTTAGCAGATCACTTTCTTCTATGACAAAAGGGCTTGAAGCAATATGAGAACTTGGATAGACTGGGGAGGGGAGAAGTGTGATTGTGGGGGGACATGTCTGCAGGGAAGGATAGGAGTACCAAAAGTAGACTTACACTGCTGTACCATATTGCCAGGTGCTAATTCTGTTGAATGAGAAAATCAATAATGGGTTTTTAAGAGAAACAAAGAATGCTTGAGAGCATGTCCCTAATTTTAAGGGGGCAGTGTTCTATTTTCCCACAAAATATCTTGAAGTGCTGTTTTCTAGATAGAATTCTGGGATGCATGGATAGCATAGTTTTATCTAAGTACAAATATACTTTTGTTCTCTTATGCTCTTTTGTTTGTTCTCTTGATTTCATTGAGACTAACAGAGCACCTGGGTCCTGTGTTGTCTCTGAAGCTTATAAAAACTGGTCCAAGAAGATTCCAAGCCCATCTGAGGGCAGACATGCTGTGAATGGTAGGGCATGAGATTTCAGGCAAAGAGAGCAAAAGGTCTCAAAAAACATCAAGGAAATTTAGAATTTTTTTTTTAATTTTTAAAAAATGTTTATTTATTTTTGAGAGACAGAGCACAAGCAGGGTAGGGGCAGAGAGAGAGGGAGAGAGAGAATACCAAGCAAGCTCCATACTGCCAGCACAGAGCCCAACGTGGGGCTAGAACTCACAAACAGTGAGATCATGACCTAGGCTGAACTCAAGAGTTGGCCACTTAATCCACTGAGCCACCCAGGTGCCCCAGAAATTTAGAATTTTTCATTCAACAAATACTGGGTTTTTTCCTAGAGAGGCAGTGTGCTCAGTACTGGGGATCCACACTAAACAAGACATGGTCTTTGTCTCATTGCCACTAAGTTATACAAATCATTGTTCACTGCCTATGCCCCTATCATGAGTTGTATTTTTCTCCTATAAGTATTACACTTAATTTCTTCTGCTTCTAGGCCAACACATATGAAAAGTACTGGCCATTTTACCAGAAGCACGGAGGCCATTATTTTCCCAAAGATCATTTGAAAAAGGCTGTTACTGAAATTGAAGAGATGTGCAATATTTTAAAAATGGAAGGAGTGACAGTGAGGAGGCCTGACCCCATTGACTGGTCGTTGAAGTATAAAACTCCTGATTTTGAGTCTACGGGTAAGTGATGTTGGACACCTAAACTGCTAGTCTTAATTTATAATTTCTTTCTTAATATGTAAGGAGAAAACTCAGATAATTTCTCAGAGATTCCTTTCTTTTAATAATCCTTAGAAACTTTAGAGATTGTTTAGGAACAGATTGGTTCTTTTTGATACGATTGAGATGTCCATATTCTAAACTCCATTATAAATCAGAATCTTCTTAAAAGAAGTTTTTCTAAACGCTGTGGTCATTTCCTTTCATAAGAATGGTGGATTCCATTTAATTTTCCTCAAGTACAGAAGTTGGGGGGGGGGGGAACAGAAACATTCCCATTTTAGTTTTAACTGGCATTGCTACAAGACTGTTCTTGTGCCTGAGTTCAGTGTTCTAATTTACAGTTCTAGAAATGGTCCTTGGCCCAATTTTTATCTTGTACTGATATTCCATGAAGAACTCTGTTTCTGTGTAGTAAGAAAGGAGCTTACAAAAGTGTGAAGACTTGGTGGTTCTAGATCTCTGAACAAGGACCTTATTACTTCATTTCTTTCCTTCTTTCCTCCCTTCCCTCCCTTCCCTTCCCTTCCCTTTCCTTCCTTCCTTCCTTCCTTCCTTCCTTCCTTCCTTCCTTCCTTCCTTCCTTCTTTCTTTCTTTTCTTTCTTTCTTTTCTTTCTTTCTTTCTTTCTTTCTTTCTTTCTTTCTTTCTTTCTTTCCTTCTTTCTTTCTTTCCTTCCTTCTTTCTTTTTCTTTCTTTCTTCTTTCTTTCTTTCTTTCTTTCTTTCTTTCTTTCTTTCTTTCTTTCTTTCTTTCTTTCTTTCTTTCTTTCTTTTTTTCCTAGCTTTGCCATCCCCACACAGAATGTTCACGATAACACTATAGTATATATCACTCCATATATTTTTCCACTTGCATAGAAACATACACATACACATGCATATAGGTTTTCTGTAATTTTTTGTTTAACCAAAAACTGGGATTCTATTACATAGACTTTTCTGTCTTGCATTACTGGGGTTGTTGTGGAACTTTTTGGTCTGATAGGTTTATATGGTGCGATGCCTCGAGATATCCTGATAGTTGTGGGAAATGAGATTATCGAGGCTCCCATGGCATGGCGTGCCCGCTTCTTTGAGTACCGGGCATACCGGTCAATTATCAAAGACTACTTCCACCGTGGCGCCAAGTGGACAACGGCTCCTAAACCAACAATGGCTGATAAGCTTTATGATGAGGTAAGACCCTAATTATAGGTGAGCCTATTAGTAAATTTCTCAATAATCCACAGAAAATGAGAGAGATTCTCTGATACCTTGTATTTAGTATTCATTTCAGAAACTGAGAGCATCACCTACATTTAAAAAAAATGATGATTTTATGATGAAAATAAGATAAATAATATTATGACAATAATAGTAATTGTAATAATAGCTAATACTTATCTGGTGCTTACTGTGTGCTAGGCCTTGAGCCAAGTGCCTTTATACATCCTCAGTCCTATTTATTCTTCACAAACCCTCTGAGGAAGTAGCATCAATCATTCCCTTACCGGGAGGATAACTTGCCTATAGGCACACAGCTATTCATTGGTGGAAACAAAAGTCAGTATAGTGAACTCCATTCTCTTTTCCAGAAAAACAGTTTGGTTTACAGGCCAAATTCACAGTAAAAGGAAGTATATGTCCCTTGTTAGCTCATTTATTATTTGATCATTTATAGAAAGAAAACAAAATTAAAAATTCTGTTTAAAGACAAATAAGTTGTGAATTCATTCCACCACACCAAATCAAATTTGGCAGGGATGCATGGCATCTCATTTTATGGTATGAGTTAGGCTCAGGACCAAATTCCTTTTCTAAAAGAACAGAATGACTTCATCCTGTTGAGTTTCAATATTGTAGATAGCTACACAAATCAATGCATGGGTCACGGAATATTTTCAGAACCATTACTACCTCTGTGCCACTAGCTTCTAAGTATCAGGAAATTGCTGCCATGCCTAGTTTTTGGTTTTTATTGTCAGTTTGTTTTGATTTAGTTAGCAGGGGCCTACATCTTCCCCATGCATGTTTTAGTCTAAAACAGGAAGTAGTATTTTGGGAAATGATGATGTTTAATTAATTTTCTTGTAATGAATGCCCCATAAATACTTTCCTTATGAACCAATTCATTGTATGTATTCATTCTTGTTCCAATCAGAATTACCCTATCCATTCTGTAGAAGACAGACACAAATTGGCTGCTCAGGGAAAGTTTGTGACGACTGAGTTCGAGCCATGCTTTGATGCTGCTGACTTCATTAGAGCTGGAAGAGATATTTTTGCACAGAGAAGCCAGGTCAATAAAAGCTGCCTCTTAAATTTCACACTTTATTATTATACCTTTAATTTATTATTTTATTACATTATTTACTTATAAATTATTGTATTTATTTATTTTATGAAAATATTTCATCTTAAATATTTTTATTTTATCTTTTATTAGTTTTTATTTTTTAAAGTTTATTTATTTCAAGAGAGAGAGCATGAGAGTGGGGCTTGATCTCATGAACCATGAGATCATGACCTGAGCCGAAATCAAGAGTCGGACACTTAACTGACTGAGCCACCCAGGTGCCCCCATCCTAAATATTTTTAGTTATCTAAATACAGAACCAAATCTGTATAGATTTAGGTCTTCCTTTCATTTTTAGGTTACAAACTATCTAGGCATTGAATGGATGCGTAGGCATCTTGCTCCAGACTACAGAGTGCATATCATCTCCTTTAAAGACCCCAATCCAATGCATATTGATGCCACCTTCAATATCATTGGACCTGGTCTTGTGCTTTCCAACCCTGATCGACCGTGTCATCAGGTAAGGACATTCTTAAAACTCTGGAAAAGCAATAATCTAGCAACTGACGTAATTACCACTTCTATTTTAAGTATTTCCATAGCTTCTAATTGTTCTAAATAACAAATTCAGCAATGCTCAACATTATGATGATCAAACATTGGATTGCCTATGGTGGATTCACTACAAGATATCCAACACTCACAAATGTACACTGTAGCCATGATAATTAGCGTAGTGTCATCAGACTTTGACTTTACTGCTTGCTGCTTTCAAAGCCTCAAGTTTGTGTGTCTGTGTGTTTTTATTGAACAGTGTATTATCCCCTAACTTGCAGCCAAGAGGCCACAGAAGCTAAGTTGCAAACAGAATGGTCCCTGCATGGCTGGGCAATGCCACGGGGCAGAGGGTGTCTTCCTCCCTCTCCAGTGGGTCAGGACCCCTTTGGCCAGCCCCACCTTGCAGGGAGGAGCAGAGCTGTTGCCCTGCATCTGGTCTGTCCCTGTCACCTGCAGCCTCCTACTTCTACTTGCCCCCTCCTACTTCCATTTGGGTGGTGAGTGTTATTTGGTAGGTAGGCTGCAGTACACCACTATTTTACCATGTCACTGTTCATTTCTTTTTTTTTTTTTATTTTAATAGAGAGAGAGAGAGGCAGGAAAGGGGCAGAGAGAGAGGGAGAGAGAGAGAATCCTAAGCAGGCTCTATACCAGCACCCCTAAGCCCAATGCGGGGTTTAAACTTACAAACCATGAGATCATGACATGAGCCAAAACCAAGAGTCGATGCTCAACTGACTGAGCCACCGAGGTGCCCCTCACTGTTCATTTATATTCCATAGGTTTATATCAATGACCAAGATTATTTACTTGTTTCATTTTTAATATAATTTGTTGATGTACTAAGTGAGTATATGACCATAGGGATGACTAGGTTATAATAGGTCACTAAGGATAATTATGGTTTGGGAGTACATCCATAACATCTGTCTTCATGCCATGGTCATAGATACAAAGTGATGGACTATGGGTTTACCATAGTCACATTTTTGTTTTCTTATAACTAAAGAGTTAGGAAATATTTTCATTTTATTTAATGGGAATTTTTCACAGAAAGTATCTTCAATATTTTAAGATCTCTGAAACTTGAATAAAGCATTTTTAAAAGCTTTACCATTTCTGTTACTTTTTTTTTTTTTTACCTTTAACCTGGCAATAGGGGGATTTTATGCACATTTTTAATTGGGCTTCAGACAAAATCATTTCAAATGTTTGAAAATTTAAATTTCTTTATTTTGGCAATTGAAAAGACAGCATCTCAAAAAGAGTTATTAATCACAAGGGCTATCAGAGATTAAGAATGATAAGAATAGCATATGTGGATTTAAACTTCTTTGGGGTTTATTTTTTGTTTGTTTTTTGGTCTTGCAGATTGATCTTTTCAAGAAAGCAGGATGGACCATAGTTACTCCTCCAATACCAGTCATCCCAGATGGTATGTTTACTGTTATACACTCACAGACCAACATGAGTACTTCATTGACTAAGGACCTTTCATCTATAGACAGCAGCCCAAATTTTAGCACTTTAGTGAAAATGTTTCCCCAGGAAGGAGCAAACTAGCACTTGGGCCTATAGGTACAAGAGAAAGGCTGGGATTTATATTTTCAACTTCTTCCATAGAAACTGAAAGCAAGAAGATGGGAAAAATCAGTATAAAACATCACATAAAGCAAGAAATGAATTTTTAAAGAAAACAAGGTGAAATCCAAATGTGTAATGGGTATAGATTGAATCATAACATTTATTGACAAATTCTCTTAAGATTAAAATAAAACTTCTCAGGGAAAGTGAACTACTGAAAGAATGCAGTTCACTTTAATATTCTTTACTTTGGAATCCTTGCTTTAAACAAAAATGGTAGCAGACATGATTTAACAGTTGTTGCTGTTTTTAGATCACCCACTCTGGATGTCATCCAAATGGCTTTCCATGAATGTCTTAATGCTAGATGAAAAACGTGTCATGGTGGATGCCAATGAAGTCCCAATTCAAAAGATGTTTGAAAAGCTGGGTATGTATGGTAAATGAAACATGTTGTCATACATGAAAGTGTTAAACCAGAAGAACTGAAGAAATTACATTGGTAGGTCTGGTTCAATTTCTGTTCCTTTTGGAGGTATCAAGTTATTATTTCACACATGCACAGTATTTTTAACAATCATAATCTCAAAAGGTTGGAGCTGCATTCCAGTCTTCTCAGACACCCCCTTAGCAAGAAGTTTATCAATCTTCTATGATTTATCTAACCTCCTGGTGCCCATGTATGAAGAATTACTCCTTTGAGATGAGCATATAGATTATGAAGTCCTTCCACAAATAAGAGATTGAATTATTAAGGGTCCTTTAAAAGTAATTTAATTGTCATTACATATTTTAAAGGACTTATAAGGGTACAGATACAGATGTGATTCATATGTGTGATAAGCACAATGAACAAAGTAATGACATGCAGTAGAGGGTGTCAGTAAATCATTCAGCTTTTTTTTTAAAGAAATTACTGATGCTTTATTTTATTTTTATTTTTTATTTATTTATTTTGAGGGGGGAAGGGCAGAGAGAGAGGTAGAGAGAGAACCCTAAGCAGGCTCTGCACTGCCAGCATAGAGCCCGACGGGGGGCTCGATCCCGTGAACCGTGAGATCATGACCTGTGCTGAAATCAAGAGTCAGATGCTTAACTGACTGTGCCACCCAGGTGCCCCTTTGAAATAAGAATCAGTTTTTGCTTGGGTGGGAGTTTACCTATCCTGATATTCAAAATTTAAAACAGTTATTCTAACACTATTGAGAAAACTGTTGAAAGAAAGGATGTTCATATGGCTATTACATAGAGTACAGAAGTATGTGTTTTTATCACTCTTCACATAAATGATGTATCCTAAGTGTCAAATAAAGCCAGGCAGTATATACTTGTTGAAAGTGAGTCATGTTTTAATTCGTGTCTCATATTTCAGGTATACTACTCAGAAGAAAGTATTTGCCCCTTTGACATATCCCTCTTTAATGTGGTATCTGTTCAAAAGGATTGGCCTGTCAATTGCAGATTGATCCCAATCAAATGATTTGATGTCTAATGCTATGCCACTTTTTTTATGGCTTTCATTAAATAGCTCAACTGCTTGGGTTCAGTTTCTTTGTCCATTAAGATTTTATTGTTTCTCAATATAAAATACTATTAAGAACCAAATATATGATTTATAATTTTATTTTATAATTTTAGGCACAGGTAACTTGTTAAAGCAAACTTTATCAAGCAACTGGATCCTCTCCAATTCAGGATGAAAATGGCTCTAGCCATCTGAATAAGACAGATATGTCTGTCTATCAGGACACATACTTGTGTTTAAAAGCCTACTCCTTACCCAAGCCCACTCCTTACCCCTTCGAAACCCTATTCTTACTCTCCAAAACCCTGCCCAGTCTCACTTTCTTAGGAAAGTCTTTTCTGATGGCTCCTGCTGCCTTCCTTCCCTAAATATACCAGTGGACTCTTTTGTGACTCTATAGCTATCTTTCCCCTCAAAATAATGAGTTTCTTGAGGGAAGAGAGTAGATTTTCTTTTTAAAACCCCATTATACTGAACACAACAGATTTCTTTCTAAATACCACTGGTTGACTAGGCCATGCACATCATAACCACATCAGTATAAATGGTGCCAGATTAAACTAATTGTCTGAGTGGATTTGGTACCTGTATGACCATACAACCCAGCATATTAAAATACAAGCTCTGTTCCGTTTTCTTAAGGTGACCTCATAAAGTTAATCCTGTCAGATACATCCACTTATCCAACCTGTTGACTTGTGAATTGTCAATAGAATGAAATAGACTTCACAGTCACTGCTGACTTTCTGGTGAAGATTTTGTATTAGCAGTGGAATGGATTAGATGAAATAGAATTGGTGACAATACAGTTGGAAGACTGTTTGGGGTTGGGATAGATTTGAGGATTAGAGACACAGGATTCCTACCCATCTTTAGGCTTACTTACTATAGGAGAATCTTCATGGGAGTCCATCTAACTGACCACATGTCTCTCTTTTGATGCAGGTATCAGTACTATCAAGGTTAACATCCGTAATGCCAATTCCCTGGGAGGAGGCTTCCACTGCTGGACCTGCGATGTCCGGCGCCGAGGCACCCTGCAGTCCTACTTTGACTGACCGGGCCTGACAGTGCTTGCGACTTGGCCTCAGATAAATCTAGGAAGCTTAGGGATAAGGTTGATTCTCCCACTTTAAGAAGTGCATGAACTGTAGTGCTTTAAACAATCATATCTTTAACAGGGGTCTTAAGCCTGGTTTATTTTTATTACTTTTCTTTGATATAAGGAAGATAACTTGTGCTAGGTCTTACTCTCTACTCCTAAATTTATTTACAATTTGGCTTCAAGTATAAACATTTGGTGAATGTGTATTAAGACAAAAATTAGTCATTTCAGTAACTTGGCCACTAATATTTAACCATCTACCTCTGTTTTTAATTTTCTTTCCAAAAGGCAGCTTGAAAAGTTGGTCCTAATCTTCATTATTTTTTTCCTTTTTTCCAGACTTGTGAATGTTTGTATCACTTCTTTTTTCTAAATGAGAGAAAGACTTAGAATGTATACAGATCTTAAGCAGAAACAGATAATTGTCTCTTTTTTCTAATAAGGAATTTTAGTAATTAAAAAATTTTCATCTTTAAAAGATAACCTAGACTATGCAAACATTTTAAGTGAATTTCCCATAAATGTTTTTAATATTCTTATTTCAACATTGGTAATATTTGCTACTAAAAGCATTTTCATAAAACTTACCTCATTTCAAGTGATGTAGTTTAATCCTTTTCTCTGTCCAAATTTTACAGAAATATTTAGTGCAATAGGTTATAACTATCAGTTCCAATTCTAAATTTTGCTATCCAGTATCTAGTGGATACATTGCTTCTTTGATAATCTAAGCTTGGTTTACAGATGTGAAAATTATTTAAAGCACAGACTTTAAAAGCATTAAAAAAACTAATGGAGGTAAAACCTACATGCAATGTAAAATAATTTTAATGTTGGGTTGTACATGTATTTTTATTCTAATAAACTTTTATGTTACAGAATTGATTCCATTAGAGTTTAGCTTTGGTTTAATTATTTTAAGCCTAACTAAATTATAAGAATGTGCCTTTAGGGACATAATTCTAATGCTCTGAAATAACATATTTATCCCCGGTAGATAATTTAAACCTAATACTTATATTCAGAAATGTTTAGTAGAGTCAGATTTCATTCATTCAAAAATATCTGAATATCTTCTGAATATAAGGGACTAATCCTAGCCCTAAAAGTCTCTGTTCTCAAGATGCTAAATGTCTTGACTCATGACAAATCTGGGGGGTGGGAGGGTGGGCAAGATGTACTCTGAAGTGAGTCATAGGTTTCAGCCTTGCTGGTGCCAACAGCGTAGGCTCCTTTGTGTTTTGCTGTCCTTTTTCATCCACCACAGAAACACCTATCAGTTCTGTACTTGGACTGAGTAAGAAATCCATCTGATCCTGTAGATTGACGCACACCTAGGGTATATATTCCCAGGTCTAAATACCACTCAGCAGTTCTATTCCATACCTCTCCACATTATCCTCCGTGGCTATTCCAGACCTTCACGGTGTTCTCTTATCTGATCTTAATGTTTCATTTCTCATGGAGAAAATAAAAGCTATCAAGTGTCAGTTCCCTCAGCTTTCCTGCCCCAGTCCCCTTCAGATTTATTTGTGATTTGCATTCACTGGTTAAAGTCCTTTCTCTCCTCGCCTTTATGGCTCAACTTCTAAAGGGAAAGGTCAGAACTTCATCTCCTCACTGTCTCTGCTTCTCAACCCTCTACAAAGAGACACTTTTTTCACTTCTGCAGAAAACGAGGTAAACCTTCTGACCAGGTCCAACCTATATGACTATCCTTTGACTGCAGTCTTTCCTTCAGGAATTTGCTTTATCAGTTATCATCATTTATGTAACTCCAGCTTCTATGTGTGTATGCTTGTTATTTTATCCTCTCAGCAAATAGTCATACTGAAAATAATTTCAAAATAAAAATGATTCCTCTGGCAACTTCAGTTTCTTTAAAGCTAAGCTTCTAGAAAGAATTTATCTACAATCTCTACTTTTTCACCTTTTATTTACCCCTTAATCTTCTGCTGTCTGATTTCTACCTTATCACTGCAATGTACTAATACCCCTGACCTGACCTCTCAAGTGCTATTTCTAGTGGACATCAGTCAGGTCTTACGAACCATTCCTTTAAATGTTTCTCCTCATTTGGAGTTTTGTGATACCTCTCTCTCTCTCTCTCTCTCTTTCTGATTTTCAAACTCCATCACTGGATTGTCTTCTTCCTACCCTTAAGAGGCCCTGTCCTTGAGCCTTTTCTCCTCTCCTAGGTCCTCCTGGTGATCTCATCTGCACACAGGCCTTCCCCTCCCACATATCCCCTAATAACCCCCAGGGGCTATGTAGACATGCCTGCACTCTCTAGTCTAGACCTTAACCTGAGCTCTAGGTCCTGTTCTCAGTGGTCTGTGGACATTATCTGAATGTGTAAAGGTATCGCAGGCACAACACAATTAATCACAACTGACTCAGTTGACCAAACCTTGACTTGCCTTCTTCCTCATCTTGTCCTTTTCATTGGCCTTTTGCATTGTTATTAAATAAAACAATTATTTCAATAAAGATAGCTCAATTGAGAAGTTTAATAAAATCTCTATTTTAGATCCTATGATGCTGCTTGTGGGTGTGCTGTCTTGTCAGGGTTGTGGAGGAAAACAGAAGCAGCCTTGTCTCCATCAGTGCTATCAGATTTCCTTTTCTAGCCGCCATCTACCACTCCTGCAACACAGTGGCTTCTCTGTGACCTGTAGCAGGCAGAAGGGCCACCATCTGCTGCTACAGATGTCAGATTTCCAGATCATGCCAACAATTTTGGATTACCACTCTTCTTGGGGAATCCCAATCCCCTTTCTAATTCACTGTCTAGAGGAAACAGCTATGCATATTAGGACAAACCAATTGTCACAAAAAATGAACTTAATTTCAAATACAAAAGATGACGGGTGCCTGGGTGGCTCAGTTGGTTAAGCGTCCGACTTCGGCTCAGGTCATGATCTCATGGTCCGTGAGTTCGAGCCCCACGTCAGGCTCTGGGCTGACAGCTCAGAGCCTGGAGCCTGTTTCAGATTCTGTGTCTCCCTCTCTCTCTGCCCCTCCCCCTTCATCCTCTGTCTCTCTCTGTCTCAAAAATAAATATTTAAAAAAATTTTTCAAATACAAAAGATGAATATTGATGCTGTAGAGCAGGTCTGGTTCCAAATACAAAGCAAGCTATAACTTTTGGGAATAGCCTTTTTATAATAAAGCTCATGGATCTGACAGTTACAGTGTGTTAACTTGTTTCTACACAGGAACATCACCCAATGGTTCAGGAGAATGTAAAAACACACTACCTCAGAATTTTTTGGTCAACTTTTGGGATGCATAGGATCTCTTTTTTTTTTCTTTTCTTTTTTTTTTTTGTGAGAAATTAAAATAATATAAAAATACTCCATTTCCATCACTTAGCACACTAATAGTAACAATTAAATGGGGTTTGATTGCTAAAGATTCATCAGACTCAAAATTACAATGCTTATAAATCTATGGTTTGTTGCAGGAAAAGGACACAATAGAACAATAGCATTAAAGTAAGGATGTACATCACAGTCAAAGGTTACCTCACAGCAAAGGGTTCAGGGCAGCCAAGCCCAAGTTCCAATTGTAATCCCTCTGTAAGGGGCTGTCTCAACACTTTCTCTCAGATCAGAAACCAGCAATGTGGATAGGGACCATCTCAGAACCAAGAAGTACAAGATGGAATCTCAACCTGGGTTTCTCATGTGCTTGTTATGTAACTACTTCCAGTGACAGAACCCTGTGGGTGTCTTAGACCAGGTGCAAATCATCAGTTTTACTATTATCAATAAATAATGCTAACAGCTTGCCCTGAAATTCTTCCCACTCCTGGTTACAAAGTACCACTAATAATCTGTAGATTTTATGCCTTGATCAGATGTCAGTGTCGTGTGAGTACATTTCATGTGTTAGTAAAACAGCTCAGGCCAATTTCAGGCCCACAGGAATTAACCCTCACAGTAGAGTCTATCCACCTGATCCATGCTCAAGACTTTTTAAGAACAAAAATAATCACTCACAGTTTGAGAACGATCATTTGCCTTACAATACCTCATAATCGAACAGACAATGAAAATGTACATAATCCATGTATATGGATTTACCATATACCTGAACCATCCCAAAATAGCAGCATAAACTCTCATATTTTTAAACTAACTTTACAATTTGTTTGTCTACCTGTTCTGTAGTCATCTGTATCTTATGGCATGTATCAGTTGAGAGATTAAGGAACTTTAATTGATCTATTATTGTTCAGGTCAAAATTTTCTTCAGGCCAGTTCTCTTCCACAGGGACAATGTCCCGAGGGACATTTAAATTCATTTAAATTCAATCTCCCAACACATTTGATAGTCAATATCAGTATTATTGTAAGTTTTATTCACTCCTATAATATTAATTTACCTAATTATCTAATGGAAATCTACCTTTAATGTCCCTCATGTTAAATTGTAAGACACAAAGCTCTAATTTTGGATCAACTCTTCAATCATTTCTTACTCCCTCATTTTTTAGAGTGGATGTTTTAATTGTCTATTCCAATTTTCTATTGTTCCTTTACTTTGAGGGTTAAAAGTAATATGATAAGCTTATTGAATGTGATGTTTTTCTGCCCACTGTTTCACTGTACAGGCAGTGAAGTGAGTGTTGTGATCTGATCTGATGAAATGTAGCTAGGACAGCCAAACTGTTACTTCTCCAGAACTGAAAATTCTGCTTTTCTTGTTGGCAAATAAGGCCATTTTTATTATGAGTTTTAGCATCAGCAGGAACCAAGTAAGTAAATCCTTCTCAGAAAGCTCCATAGTCAACTCTAAAGGGAAAATGGGTACTTGCTTCTGAAGATAAGTTCCTCCCATGAGAACTCACTGTAGCATGCTCCATTTGCATTGTAGGATGGACCTTCTTTGGGTGTTGTCCTCCTTGTTGGAGCACTTTTCTGACATTACCCATGACATACCATGACATGGAGCACTTTTCTGACATTACCCATTCAGGTCTTAAAATAATCTCATATCTTTCAGTTATTGGAGCTGTTTCATAAATGACCAATAACAAGCCTGTAACTATCTTTTAGAAGGAGTACACTGGAGAGTAACATTTGGTGCTTTTCTGGTTCCAAAGTCCAGAGAGCACCATTGATCAGTGGCTATGGGCTTTTGCCAGAGACTCCAGCTGACATGAGTACAGGCAGAACATTTCTAATTTTATCTCAACATTAGGATCATATAGTCCTAATGGGATAATTTGAGCTACAGCCTTTTGCAGTTCTCAGAAGCCTTGTTGCTATTCAGAGCCTCAATCAAATACAACCTTTTCCTGGGTAATTTTAAGATTTAAGGTAACAGTATTTATCCCTAAGTGAAGGGTATGATTTTTCCAAAATCCAGATAGGCCCATAAAATGTTGGACTTCTAATTTAGTCTGAGAGGTGGGAAGCAACAACAATTTCTTCCTAGTTGTCTGTGGTATACTACAAGTTGCTCCAGGTCAGACAATCCCCCTGAATTTTACACTCTGTGGGGCCCTGGATTTTTTTGGAGTTAAATTGATCATCCCCAATCAGTCATATGATTTTCCTCAGTTTCTGAGATAATAACAGTATCACCAAAATAGTGTTTTGAAACATTGTCTGGAGCACCTGGGTGGCTTAGTTGGTTAAGTGACCAACTCTTGATTTTGGCTCAGGTCATGATCTCATGGTTTGTGCCAACAGCGTGTGGTCTGCTTGGGATTCTCTCTCTCCCTTTCCCTCTCCCTGTCTCCAATCCCTCTCAAACAAAACAAAACAAAACAAAACAAAACAAAACAAAACATTGTCTAGTTGTATTAATCTAGGTCCTACCTGACCAGGCTGATAGTACATGGGAGAGTTCAATATTCTTGAGGTGATACTGTAAATGTATGTTATAGACCATAACATGTGAATGCAAATTGTTTTTGCCTCTCCATGGAGACTGGTAATAAGAACAACACATTTTCTGTGGGGTTCTGTGGGGTGAAATGGCTCACTTCTTATTATCTATCTCTGTAGAAACTAGGGCTCTGCTTCCTGCACTCTGCTATCAAGATCAGATATCACTCCTCTATCAGCTGTCTTGTCTTCTGAAAATGTATGGACAGCTCTCATTCACTATTCTCTCTTGTCCCTTTTCTTCATCCTTATGGGTTTCGATCTTGTTATTCTACAACTATCATTTTTGGACAGTTTCAGGGGAAGGTGAAGATAAATGTTTATGTTGATTCCATTCCAGTCCATAAGTCTTTAAACCATTAATTCTATATTGCATAGTAAAGGAGAAAATGGAAGAATTACCCTAAAAATCTTTATAACATCTTAAAGGAAGTTGGGGCAACCCAGAGCTTTGTCTCTTCAAACTCCTAGGATGTAAAAATCCCAAGGCTGGTAGTGCAGTGAGGTAAGTGAAGTACTCACCTTGGGCACAAAATGTAAGGGGCCCAAGAACTTACTGATCCACATAAATAATACTTTAATGCAGTATTATTAATTAAAACTAATAAATAAAATAATGAAAAGTCAACAATGAACAAAACATCAAATTTTAAAATAAAGACAGGATCAGTAATACTGATGTTTCTTTTGCCTCTGCTCCAGTGTGGCTTGCCATAAGACTGGTTGCACAGTAGGAATTAAGGTAAAATGGAAGTAAACCAGGCCTTGCACTGTATTCAGCCCAGTTTCAAATAATCTGTAGTCCAGAAAGCCCTTCAAATTTTTTGTAGCCCAGAGAACCTCTAGCCTGATAATGGATTAAGATGATACTTGATTGCTGGTATTCTGAAGTACATGAAAATAAGCAATCAAAATTCTTCTTTGAAGAAATATAACATCCATCTAGGCTTCAAATTATTTCTAAAAATAAAATTTCATAGACAAAATCTCACATACAGCCGAAGATAGATGCAGGAGGAGAAAAGACCCCTTCAGCAAACAACATTCAAGAGAAGTATGTCTGCAAGGACTCCAGATATCAGAATATCAGACACAGACTATGAAGTATCCTCCCACACAGAAACCCCATACCCATTAGCAGTCACTCCCCATTTCTCTTCCAAGCCCCAGGCCATTACTAATCCACCTTCTGTCTCTATAGATTTGTCTATTCTGGATATTTCACATAAATGGAATCATACAATATGTGATCTCTGTGATGGACTTCTTTAACTTAGCAAAATATTTTCAAGATCACACATTTTGTAGCATGTATCACTACTTCATTCCTTTTTATGGCTATGTAAAATTCCACTGTATGGATATTCCACATTTTATTTGTCCATTTCTACTTTATGGCAATTATGAATAACGCTGCTATGAACATTTGTGTACAAGTTTTGGTGTGTATATATGCTTTCATTTCTCTTGGGTATAGGATTGGAATTGCTGGGCCACATGACAACTTCAAATGACTTACAGGAAAAAAATTACATTAAAAAAACTAATAAGAGGCAGTCTCTGGGCCACTGCAACCGCGCAGTGATATCAGCGTTCCCAGCTGGTGATGTAAGGTGATGTAAGGGTTCACCAGCCATTGCTTGGTGAGACCCTTCCACAGAGGGTCCAAGTAGGCCTAAGCCGCAGGGCCCCAAAGAGTGAGGGGTTTGGAAACACAGCCCCATCTGAGATAAAATTTGGGAAAGAGGTGCCACCTGGCAGGCTGAAGCTTGGTTGCAGATAATGTAGAAGTAGGGAGTGGAGGGAAGCTGGAGACAAAGGAGGGGTGTCTGATGGCCAGTTGGTGAGAGCACAGAGTTCTTATACCAGAGACTGGGAAGCTGGGTGATGCCATTTTCACCTCTCCCATACCTACACATATGAGCAAGTGTGCTACACCAATCCTCCCCCAAAGCTAAGCAACACCACATATTGGAGAATGGAGCCATTACACCAAGCCCCATCCAACTGTGCCAACCAAGCCCTAGAGGATGACCACAAGTCTCTCCACTTGCTTAGTGTACAAACTATAAAGTGCTTCACAGTTTGACTTCTGAGGGAAACTGGATGTAATTTCATTTGGATTTCATTCTGTTCACTGGCTCATCTATTCATTTTTCTTTTTCTTTTCCTTTCTTATTCTTGGATACAGAAAGAGAAAAAAATTATTTTTATTTTCCGTTTATATAAATTTTTTTCATTCTGCAAGCTTTTTCTCCTATTTGACTTTCATCCTTTCATTTCATTATATTTTATTGTATTCATTTTTTAAAATTTTTAAATGGTGGCTTGCTTTTTCCTTTTTTTATTTCTTTTTTTTTCTTTTCATTCCCTTTCTTCTCTATTCTATCAAGCTTCTGTCAACAACCAAACCAAAACACACCTAGGATATAGTTAGATTTATTTGTTTTCTTGTGTTCTTTTCATTTTTTAATTTTAACTTTTTATCTTATTAATTCTTTTTCTTCCTCCAAAAAGATGAAAAGAAGGAATTCACCCAAAAGAAAGAACAGGAAGAAATGACAGCTAGGGACTTAATCAACACAGATACAAACAAGATGTCTGAACTAGAATTTAGAATCACGGTAATAAGAATACTAGCTGGGGTTGAAAAAAGCATAGAATCCATTTCTGTGGAGATAAAAGAAGTAAAAGCTTGTCAAGATGAAATAAAAAATGTTATAACTGAGCTGCAATCTCTAATGCATGCCACGGCGGCAGGGATGGATGAAGTAGAGCAGTGAATTTAACAATATAGAGGACAAACTTATGTAGACTAATAAGTTTTTTTTTTTTCTGGAAGCAGAAAAAAAGAGGGATACTAAGGCAAAAGAGCACGATTTAAGAATTAGAGAACTCAGTGACTCATTAAAAAGGAATAACATTAGAATCATAGGGGTCCCAGAACGTGAAGAGAGAGAAAAAGGGGTAGAAGGTTTACATGAGCAAATCATAGCAGAAAACTGTCCTAACCTGGGGAAACAGACATCAAAATCCAGGAAGCACAGAGGACTCCCATTAGATTCAACAATGGGAACAATGGGAAGGCCTATCAACTGATTGTGATTGAAAGCCATTGTTGAATAAAAAAAATAAAAGAAATAGTTTTCTCTGATTCTTTCAATGGACTCAGTTTAGAGAAATAGTTAACCCCATGTCTTTCCTTCGGTGTCTAGAATGTTTACTGAGGATTTATAATTTACTAGCATAATAATACATCGAAGACGCTTGCATTTCTTTACAGTAGGGAAATAAAACTATTAATTTGGAGAAAAACTAATTCAGCCTCTGTAGTTAGATTTAGAAATCTGTATGATTAGATAGCTGGATACATAAATGGACTCAGGGTGAAATCTGCAAGTAGAAAATAGACTTAACTTTATGTGTTAATAGCAATGAAGCAGTTTTCCCTGAGCTCATGCAAGTAGCCATCTCTGCACTGGGGAACCTTAGGTAGGATCTGGGAAGGAACCCTTTATAAATAAATTCCAAGGGATTGACTGAAGCCAAAACAAAACTAGTGCCAAGACCAGTAAACTGACCCATTTCGTACCAGTGTATAGTTCTAGGGATTAACTTAAGTAAGGAGAATATATTTTTATTGTGTATATTTTGCCCTGGCCACAGTTCTGGGACCCTTAGCAGCTTCATTAAGTACCAAAACCTCTTACTTCTTTCATTGAGATTTTAACAGTGTTAGGCTGGTGTCTGTTAATTTTGAATAAACTTAGGTGACCTTTCTCAGTGTACTTGATCATGTCCCTGGATATTCTCATTTGTTTACCTTCCTCAGCTGAAGAAGAAATAGAGAATACTCCTTCTTGACTACCTTTGTGATGGTTAATTCTTTGTGTCAACTTGACTAGGCTATGGTGCCCAGTTGTTTGGTCAAACATCTATCTAGATGTTGCTGTGAAGGAATTTTTTAGATGTGATCAACATTTAAAACAGTAGACTTTGGGGCACCTGGGTGGCGCAGTCGGTTAAGCGTCCGACTTCAGCCAGGTCACGATCTCGCAGTCCGTGAGTTCGAGCCCCACGTCAGGCTCTGGGCTGATGGCTCGGAGCCTGGAGCCTGTTTCTGATTCTGTGTCTCCCTCTCTCTCTGCCCCTCCCCCGTTCATGCTCTGTCTCTCTCTGTCCCAAAAAATAAATAAAAAAAAGTTGAAAAAAATTTAAAAATAAATAAATAAATAAATAAAACAGTAGACTTTGAGTAAAACAGTTTACCTTCCATAATGTGGGTGGGCCTCATCTAATCAGTTGAAGATCTTGAAAACAAAGACTGAGGTTTTTTGAAGAAGGAATTTTCCTCAGGACTATAACATAGATACTCAGCCTAAGTTTCCAGCCTACCACCATGCCCTAAAGATTTCAGACTTGTTAGCCTCCATAATTGTGTGAGCCAAATCCTGAAAATCAATCTCATTCTCTCCCTTGCCTTCCCTTCCCCACCAATCTCTCTCTCTCTCTCTCTCTCTCTCTCTCTCTCTCACACACACACACACACACACACACACACACTCCCCATTGGCCCACTGGTTGTTTCTCTGGAGAACCCTGACTAATAACAACCTTTTTAATAAGAATGTTATTCTTAGTGAAATAAGTTAGAAAATAAGTGTATGATCTCACTTATATGAGGAATCTAAAATAAAGGAACTCATAGAAACAGAGAACAGATTCTCTAGAGGCAGAGAATGGGTTGGTGATAGGGGAAGTAATGAATGAAGGTGGTCAAAAGGTACAAACTTCTAGTTAATAAATAAGTTCTGCGAATATCATGTATAGCATGGTGACTGTAGTTAACAACACTGTGTTGTACATTTGGAAGTTGCTAAGAGAGTAGATCTCAAAAGCTCTAATCACAAGGAAAAAATTTTTGTAACTAAGGTGATGGGTGTTAACTAGACTTATTGTGATAATCATTTTGTAATATATACATATAGCAAATTATCTTGTACACCTTAAATTTATACAATGTTATATGTCAATTATATCTCAATAAAATGGAGGTGTAGGGAGGAAAGTTATTCCTCTATCTTTACTTTTAGCAATTTTTTTCTTTGAAACTAGGATTGACATTTGAGGGTTTTTAAAAATGTTTTTTTAATTTATTTTTGAGGGGGGGCAGAGAGAGAGGGAGAAAGAGGATCTAAAGCAGGCTTTGAGCTGTCATCACAGAGCCCAATGTGGGACTCAAACCCACAAACCATGAGATCATGACCTGAGCTGATGTCAGACGCGAATTGAGTTTTTAATTTACATCGGTTACTGGCATTTACTTGCAAGCATTTCTTCATGGGTTCATGGGATTTTTTTAGTAATAGCTCTAACAGATTTCTATTTGGTGCAGCTTCTTTTTTTTTTTCCAAAGAACTTTATCATTCATCTTTTCCAGAAAAGAACATTTCAAAACTACATTTAATAGAAAGTAAAGTTAAAACATGAATAACAAGTGATTTCTTCATACCTTTCTGTCACAATTTTTTTCAAATGGAGCTCGTAAAAATATTTTAAGTCTTTCAGATGTCTATTAGATAATGTCTAGTTCCTTTAGGTCAAAATATAATTCATTATATATGGTGGATTATGGGTGAGGAAGAAATGTATTTGCATGAATTTAAGACCCCAAATTCCCTAAATCCCCTTCTCCTAACCTCCCTTGTTGTCTAAAGCCTCACTGGTGCCCCACTGGAAGAGCAACTTTCCAAGACTGTCATGAATGCCTCCTTCATTGGGGTTTGTATATCTTTACCTTCTCGTATGGAAAGTAGGTGCTTCTTTGGGTCTTGATAATACAAACACATATTATTAGTCCTTAAAGAATAAATAGGAACTCACTCTGTTCCCAAGGAGTAGAAAAAGTTCAGAAAAATCAGCAACTTTTTTTTTTTTGAGCACCCATCAAGCATAAAACACCTTACTCAGGCTGAAAGAGTAGAAAAGATATCTCATATCTTCAGAGAAATGGCAGAGGGGCTGATTTTTAAAAAGCAGAAGAAGGGTGCCTGTATGGCTCAGTCGGTTGAGCATCCTACTTCAGCTCAGGTCATGATCTTGTGGTTCGTGAGCTCCAGCCCCGCATTGTGCTCTCCGCTGTCAGCACAGAGCCTGCTTTGGATCCTTTGTTTCCCGCACCACCCCCGCCCCCCCCCCCCACCTCTCTGCACCTCCCTTGCTCTCTCACTCTCTCTCTCTCTCAAAGATAGATAAACACTTAAAAAAAATAAAAAGCAGAAGAGACACCTACTGTTTAAAAACCTCCCAGAGGAACTTAGATTCTACATTCTGCCTCCAGCAGCAGTTTTCCCCATGACCATAATTTCTTAGGAATCTCATCTCCCCAGAGGAGGTAAAGCCAACTCTGTTTCTTTCTCCAATACAGGCACCTGACAGCAGCTATGACAACTATGTGCTCTGCAAAGAACTTTTCCAGAGGTTGATGTCTCAGAGTTTCCCTTAGCACTTGGTGGGCAAGTTAGCTATTTGAGAGTAGAGAATAAAAGAAACGTGTGAAAGTATTTTGATGTATGTAAGTAGAGTATATCAGAGGGAATGTGATGGCCAGTCTTGTGTTTTTCATTCCTTCTTCCTACCAGAACTGGTGTGAGTATTTGTTATCCAGTTAGTAGAAGTTTCCTTGTCTGTCCAAAAGGTGATTTCAGCTGGTGATTTCCAGAAAGGAAGAGGCAGCAGCAACCCTTTTGTGGTTTTTAGACAGTGGTGAGAATTCTGTCCCTTTGTTTTTAAGCAGTATATTAACACACTTCAGCTTTTTCTTTCAGCATTTTATTCAAAGGCAAGAGAGGAGTCAGGGATGAGTCCAAAGTTTTTACTTGAGCCACTGGAAGGATGGAGTTACCTTAACTAAATAAACAGAGGCAGACTCAGGGAAAAGAAAGTTTTGGGGAAAAGATCAGGAGTTCGTTTTGGGATATGTGAAAAATTGAGATGCCTGTTAGACATCCCAGTAGAGACATTGAGTAGGCACTTGGGTATAGGAGTGTAGACAAGTCAGGACTGGAAATGTAAATATGGAAGTCACATACCTACCCAAGACTCCAAAGGGAGAAAACATGGATACAGTCTAAGACCAAGGCCAAGACTGAGCCTAGGAGCACTCCTGTTTTTAGAGTCAGAGAGACAGGAGGAACCATCCAAGAAGATGGAGGAGTAATGGCCACTGAGGGCAATGGGGGGCCAGGAGAGGAGGGTATCCTGAAAGTCAGGGGAAGAAAATGTTTCAAGGAAGAAAAAGAAAGTGAGAACACTATTGATGAGCAAGTGAGGATAACGGAGATAGTGCCTTGGGTTTTATAATGTGGGAGACATTAGTAACTATAGCAAGAGCAGTTTATGTGAAGAGGAGGGGGTAAGGGCCTGAGTGAGTGGGTTCAGGAGAGAATGGGAGAAGAATTGCTGGCATGAAGGATACATGATTATGTTAAGGAATTTTTCTGCAGAGTGAACAGAAATAGAGCAGTAAGCTAGAGGCAAAAGTGAGGTCAAGATTGTTGATATTGTTGATGTTTAAGTGGAAGAAATAATGCCATATTTTTATATTAATGGAAATGTCTAGTAGAAAGGAAATGAAATACCGATGCATCGGAGAGAAGGGAGAAATTGCTGGAGCAATTCTCAGAATGTCTCACAGAACTGAAGACATTCTAATCTTGTGCCAAAGCCTGTTCTCATTCTACACACAATGAATGCCAACAACTCTGGTTATGGAAATAGTTTCTGCAGGCAGAGAGTGGAAATCTATTTGAAAACCTCCGTCTCTGTATCGTGGAGTCCAAGGACAGGGTGTATGGATAAAAATGCTGACCTTAAGGCCTCAGGTCATTGAGCCGAGGATACATACTTTTGGGCACCCACACAAATACCACCCAAACTACCTTTCTGTGCAGCGTAGGTTGTAATAATACCTCACTAAAACAGATTTCATATCATTTGTGATCATCTGAAGGGACCAAATTTAAAATTTCCCTTTTACCTCAGAGATACTATTTTTATAGAAAATTAAATCCATTTACAAAATTATATGGGACATTTTGCATAATTTTTAAAGGTATCAGACATTATCTTCAATGTAAATGTAAATAATAAACTTCAATTTAAGTAGCAACTGGTGGTAAGCTCATTCTTCTTGTATCACATCAGTTCATTTTTTCTCTATTTCACTGAGGTGATCTATTAGTCAATGTTTTCTTGGCTTACTTTGAATTATTACACTATAGTATTTAAAATTGCTATTTATGAAAAATATTCTATTAGTCTAATTTTTAAATAACAAAGAAAAATTTCTCCCCATAGATATGCTTTACAGAAATTTTAAAGGCTTGAAATTTTCCATCCTAAACTTTCCTTAGAAAGAGAAAAACAGTTCAATGAGAACTTTTCAGTATTTTCCACCAGTTACCCTTACTAGCAGAAGACAGCAAAGGCATACCTGGGGGGCAATAGGGGTATTGGCCAATGTGGCCAATAAAATCATAACATTTATTTGGAATCTCCTTTTCAGACATTAAAACCCATTTTATAGTATAATAATACTATGTTTTACAATATAGTAAATTATTTTAAATTATAATTTGGGGGAAAAATGTATTCTACTTGTCTCATTGGCTCAATGAAGAAGCTGCTTGTCATAGGTTCTGTCCATGTCAGAGCTCTGGAATGAACTGAGGCTCAGCCAATGCAGATTCATCATCTAGGTACTTTCTCTTCTCTAGCTGCAAGTCTCTAGAACACACACCCACACCCACAAAAATATACTAATAAAATGGCAACCATTTGTTATTGCTTTACGAATTATAAAAGGGTAAATGCTGAGGAAACATTCTTTGAATGCTACTAGAGAGAAAGTTACAGTGCAATATTTTTGGGTTCCTGTGGTAGAAAATCCTGATGGTTACATCATTCTGTTTACAGGCCTAATAACCAGTGTCATAACAATCCAGTCGGCCTCTTTAACTGTCTCCATGGAATTCTTGTCAGAGCACTTTCATGTTGAAGAAAGAAGACTAGTGATGTTTTCTATTTTGCTAAATTTATAAGTTTCACTACACTTAAATACATCAAGAATCTCAAATAAGGTAGTCCTTATGATTTTCATCTCTCAATGTTTATTTTTATCACAGAACTTTTGTTGATTACAGAAAAAAACTAACAGTTTTGCTCTGCAATTGTTTTCTGAAATTGTTCAGACTTCACATAAACCAACCAAAAGCTGTTAAGTAAGACAACTAAGACTTTATCATTAAGATGAACAATTGAGTCAGACTACCCAGGTTTTTGTCTTTTGCTGTCACATCTCTCTTCTTGTTAATGAAAAGCAAGTCAATCCTGAGTGTGAAACCTTTTCCCAGTCCACTTTCCCCATCTCGTATTATTTTGAACCAAATCCTAAATGTCATATGAATTTATCTATAAATATTTCAATATACCAAAACATTTGATTAAGGACAGTTACATCAGGAAATTAAATTTGTTAGCAGGAGCCAGTGGCTTTGCATACAATCCAAATAATCACAAGTGATTTCTAAGGTGACAAACTTTTCTAAGGTAGATAGAAATATCTATTGTACAATAAATATTTCGGCCTTCTTGACTCACTCCGAAGTCACATGTTCTACTTTGACTTCTGTGGTCAAAGCACAGGTCATGTGGGTCACAAATATCCACAGGATTTGATCTTGCCTCCTATGACATCTTGCAATCACTTGAAGAGACTCCAGGGCTAGTATCTTTGGATTCCTCGACTACACCAAAAAGGTCAGAGTTCTCAATTGCTCTCTACACATAAAAATTTTCTATTCCATAGTATCCATTCAAGAAAAACACAAGTTTTACTGACATGGAAAAGCATAATTTTGATTTTACTTGCACATGTGTCATAAAACCCCTCTACGGGGCAAAAATCTTAAACAATTTTTCTCCAAAACCTTGACTAAAATTGACACACTAAAATGTGCCATAATTATCCTAGAGCTTTGGTGCTGCTGTCATAGTATATATAAATGTAACATATGTAACCCCAGTTATAATACTGCAAGAATAAGTATGCCCCTGCTTGGGACAAGAAGGAATCTGAAGGCCTTAGGTCTGTGTGTACTAGTGAGAGCCAGAAAGGGGCAGGATGCTCTAGGGGTGTGTTATGTGTAAGACCTCAAGCTGACCCCTCTTCATGGTAGCTGCTATCAGGGCATTCATCTCTCAGCTTGGAGAAGAGTGTAACAGATAATTATTTTGGTTTCCCTCTTTCTTTTTTATGTATTTTACTTTTCATTCTTTGATCCAGCCACTGAATTCATCACTCCTTCTGGTTGTTCTCCCCAACTTTGTGTAGTGGAGCAGGGGGAAGAGAGAAGTTTGTAAAGAAAGGGGTCTTTTTAGGTTTTTTTTTTTTTCCCCCTTAAAGTCTCTCTGTCCCTGCTCTTGAATAATTGTTGATAATTTTTTCATTTTGTAGGTGCTGATAAAAGTGTAATTATCAGGAATTATTATGAAAAAATAAGTATACCAAGCCCATCTACTGCTGGAAATGCTATTATTTATCAGGATAAAATTGTCATGACATTAATCCATAGTCATCCATTCAATAACATCTATGGAGTACACACTAAATGTGAAGTAGCAGGGAGGAATCTGACGTTAATTTAAAAAAATTTTTTTTAATGTTTATTTATTTTTGAGAGAGAGAGAAACAGAGCACAGGTGGGGGAGGAACAGAGAGAGAGAGGGAGACACAGAATCTGAAGCAGGCTCCAGGCTCTGAGCTGTCAGCACAGAGCCCGACGCGGGGCTCGAACTCACAAACCGTGAGATCATGACCTGAGCCAAAGCCGTATGCTCAACCGACTGAGCCACCCAGGCGCCCCAAGATGTTAATTTTTAAAAATGGTCCCTGACCTCAAGGAGTTTACAAAAGAGATAAAACCTATACATAAAAATTGTAATACAAGGTGGAATGTAGTATGTGCTATGTCAGCATCTTTTTATTTTATTTTTTTTAATTTTTTTTCAACGTTTATTTATTTTTGGGACAGAGAGAGACAGAGCATGAACGGGGGAGGGGCAGAGAGAGAGGGAGACACAGAATCGGAAACAGGCTCCAGGCTCTGAGCCATCAGCCCAGAGCCCGACGTGGGGCTTGAACTCACGGACCGCAAGATCGTGACCTGGCTGAAGTCGGACGCTTAACCGACTGCGCCACCCAGGCGCCCCATGTCAGCATCTTTTTAAAAATGGTCTGAGACCACCTACTAAATCAATCTCTGGTTGTAGGGCTCAAGAATCTGCATTTTGGGGGCACCTGGTGGCTCAGTCAGTTGAGTGTCCAACTCTTGATTTCAGCTTGGGCCATGATCTCACAGTTCCTGTGCTGGAGCCCAACATCAGGCTCCATGCTAACAGCGTATAGCCTGCTTGAGATTCTGTCTCTGTCTCTCTCTCTGCCCCTCCCTCCACTCATGCTCCCTCTCTCTTTCAAAATAAATAAATAAATAAACATTAAAAAAAAAAAAAAGACAAGACTTCCAGGTAATTCTCATACACAATAAAATGTTTTATATGTTTAGACATTTTCTTGGAGAATATAAGAATAAAGGGGTCAGGGGGCACCTGGGTGCCTCAGTCGGTTAAGCATCTTACTCTCGATTTTGGCTCAGGTCATGATCTCACCATTCCATGAGATCAAACCCTGAATTGGGCTCTATGCTGACAGTGCAGAGCCTGCTTGGGATTCTCTCTCCCAGCCGTCTCCCCAACGCCTCTCAAAATAAATAAGTAAACATTAAATAAATAAATAAATAAATAAATAAATAAATAAATAAAGGAATCAATTCCAGCATGAAGAGAATCAGGAAACAAAAAAACAATAGAGAAGAAAATCAGGAAAAACTTATTATTTTCTCCAGTAATGATTAAATGATGATTAAACTCTGCTCTTGATAGCTAACTTTTAGTATGTCATTACATTGCAGGTTCATCACTTTTAATTTAAGAAACTCTCAAATTACACAGTTAAGTGGATTTTGAAATACATACAAATTTCCTTATTCTTGTTTCAAGTTTCAGAAAATGCTTCTGAAACTGTAGATCAAACTCAGAAAATATATGTGTGTATAAAGCAACTTGATGTGACTTTTTTTCATGTTTATTTGAGAGAGAGAGAGATAAAGAGTGTGAGCAGGGGATGGTCAGAGAGAGAAGGAGACACAGAGGTATCAGCCCAGAGACCAACGCGGGGTTCAAACTAAAGAACTGTGAGTTCATGACCTGAACCGAAGTTGGATACCCAACCAACTGAGCCACCCCTTGATGTGACTTTTGATTGAAACAACATTGGTTGTCATGGAAGTTACTTTACCATACTGTAAGTTTTGCACAAAGCAATGTTTTGGCTTGTATTTTAGGTTGAATTTATTAAGAAACATTATCAAGTTTGCAGTAAAAGTTAATTTCCAAAGCTATTTAGTGTTTGATAATAGCAGTTGAGGGCAGTTCTTCTCTTTGAGAAAAATTTTAGTCTCAGCCTGAGCTCAAAAAACTGCATTAAAAACCTACCATTGCTGAGCCATTGAACTGTTTTGGGGGAGGGTGAGTCAGGATATTCATACAATTTTTCAGTCATTTAATTTTATTTTTATTTTTATTTTTATTTATTTTTTTAATTTACGTCCAAGTTAGTTAGCATATGGTGCAACAATGATTTCAGGAGTAGATTCCTTAATGCCCCTTACCTATTTAGCCCATCTCCCCTCTCACAACCCCTCCAGTAACCCTCTGTTTGTTTTCTATATTTAAGAGTCTCATGTTTTGTCCTCCTCCCTGTTTTTATATTATTTTTGCTTTCCTTGTGTTCATCTGTTCTGTGTCTTAAAGTCGTCATATGAGTGAAGTCATATGATATTTGTCTTTCTCTGACTAATTTCACTTAGCATAATACCCTCCAGTTCCATCCACGTAGTTGCAAACAGCAAGATTTCATTCTTTTTGATTCCTGAGTAATACTCCATTGTGTGTGTGTGTGTGTGTGTGTATGTATGTATGTATGTATATATATATACACATATATATATATGTGTATATATATGTATATATATATATATGTGTGTGTGTGTGTATATATATACATACATACATACACACCACATTTTCTTTATCCATTCATCCATCGATTGACATTTGGGCTCTTTCCGTACTTTGGCTATTGTTGATAGTGCTGCTATAAACATTAGGGTGCATGTGCCCCTTTGAAACAGCGTAACTGTATCCCTTCGATAAATACCTAGTAATGCAATTGCTGGGTTGTAGGGTAGTTCTATTTTTAATTTTTTGAGGAACCTCCATACTGTTTTCCAGAGTGGCTGCACCAGCTTGCATTCCCACCAGCAGTGCAAAAGAGTCCTCTGTCTCCGCATCCTTGCCAACATCTGTTGTTGCCTGAGTTGTTAACGTTAGCCATTCTGACAGGTGTGAGGTGGTATCTCATTGTGGTTTTAATTTGTATTTCCCTGATGAGGAGTGACACTGAGCATTTTTTCATGTGTTGGCCATCTGGATATCTTCCTTGGAGAGGTGTCTTTTCATGTCTTTTGCCCATTTCTTCACTGGATGATTTGTTTTTTGGGTGTTCAGTTTGATAAGTTCTCTATAGATTTTGGATACTAACCCTTTATCTGATATGTCATTTGCAGATATCTTCCCCCATTCTGTCAGTTGCCTTTTAGTTTTGCTGATTGTTTCCTTTGCTATGCAGAAGCTTTTTATTTTGATGAGGTCCCAATAGTTCACTTTTGCTTTTATTTCCCTTGCCTACAGAGACATGTTGAGTAAGAAGTTGCTGTGGCTAAGGTGAAAGAGGTTTTGCTTGGTTTCTCCTCAAGGATTTTGGTGGCTTCCTGTCTTACATTTAGATCTTTCATCCATTTTGATTTTATTTTTGTGTATGGTGTAAGAAAGTGGTCTAGGTTCATTCTTCTGCATGTCACTATCCAATTTTCCCAACACCATCTGCTGAAGAGACTGTCTTTATTCCATTGGATATTCTTTCCTGCTTTGCCAAAGATTAGTTGGCCATATGTTTTTGGGTCCATTTCTGGGATCTCTACTCTCTTCCATTGATCTGAGGGTCTGTTTTTGTGCCAGTACCACACTGTCTTGATGATTACAGTTTTTTAATACATCTTGAACTCCGGGATTGTGATGCCTCCAGCTTTGGTTTTCTTTTTCAAGATTGCTTTGGCTATTTGGAGTCTTTTCTGGTTCCATACAAATTTTAGGATTGTTCTAGCTCTGTGAGGAATGCTGGTGTTATTTTAATAGGGATTGCATTGAATATGTAGATTGCTTTGAGTAGTATTGACATTTTAACAATATTTGTTCTTCCTATCCAGGAGCATGGAATATTTTTCCTTTTTTTTTTTTTTTTTTTTGGTCTTCTTTAATTTCTTCATAAGCTTTCTATAGTTTTCAGTGTATAGATCTTTCACCTCTTTGGTTAGATTTATTCCCAGTTATTTTATGGGTTTTGGTGCAATTGTAAATGGTATTGATTCCTTGATTGCTTTTTTTGTCGCTTCATTATTGGTGTATAGGAATTCAACCAATTTCTGTGCATTGATTTCTATCTCCTGCAACTTTGCTGAATTCATGGATCTGTTCTAGCAGTTTTTTGGTGGAATATTTTAGGTTTTCCATATAGAGTATCATGTCATCTGCAAAGAGTGAAAGTTTGACCTCCTCCTGGCTGATTTGGATGCCTTTTATTCCTTTGTGTTGTCTGATTACTGAGGCTAAGACTTCCAATACTATGTTGAATAACAGTGGTGAGAGTGGACAACCCTGTCGTGTTCCTGACCTTAGGGGGAAAGCGCTCAGTTTTTCCCCATTGAGAATGATATTAGCGGTGGGTCTTTCATATATGGTTTTTATGATCTTGAGGTATGATCCTTCTATCCCTACTTTCTTGAGGGTTTTTATGAAGAAACGATGCTGTATTCTGTCAAATTCTTTCTCTGTATCTATGGAGAGGATCATGTGGTTCTTGCCCTTTCTTTTATTGATGTGAGGTATCACATTGATTGTTTTGAGGATATTGAAACAGCCCTGCATCCCAGGGACAAATCCCACTTTGCCATGGTGAATAATTTTTGTAATGTGTTGTTGCATCCGGTTGGCTAGTATCTTGTTGAGGATTTCTGCATCCATGTTCACCAGGGATTGGTTTTTAGTTCTCCTTTTTAGTGGAGTCTTTGGTTTTGGAATCAAGGTAATGTTGGCTTCATGGAATGAGTTTGGAAGTTTCCCTTCCATTTCTATTTTTTTTTGGAACAGCTTCAAGAGAATAGGTGTTAACACTTCTTTAAATGTTTGGTAGAATTCTCCTGGAAAGCCATATGGCCCTGGACTCATTTGAGATTTTTGATTACCAGCTCAATTTCTTTACTGGTTATGGGTTAGTTCAAATTTTCTATATCTTCCTGTTTCACTTTTGGTAGTTTATATTTTCTTCCAGATTGCCAAATTTATTGGCATATAATTTCTCATAATATTGTCTTATTATTGTTTTTATTTCTGCAGTGTTCGTTGTGATCTCTCCTCTTTCATTCTTGATTGTATTTATTTGAGTCCTTTCCTTTTTCTTTTTGATCAAACTGAGTAGGAGTTTATCAAAGAACCAGCTTCTGGTTTCATTGATCTGTTCTACTGTTTTTCTTTGTTTGTTTGTTTCAATAGCATTGGTTTCTGCTCTGATGTTTATTATTTCCTGTCTTCTGCTGATTTTGGGTTTTATTTGCTGTTCTTTTCCAGCTCTTTAAGGTATAGGGTTGGGTTGTGTATCTTAGACCTTTCTTCCTTTTTAAGGAAGGCCTGGAATGCTATATACTTCCTTATTATGACTGCCTTTGCTGCATCCCAGAGGTTTTGGGCTGTGGTGTTATTATTTTCATTGGCTTCCATGTACTTTTTAATTTCCTCTTTAACTTCTTGGTTAACCTTTTCATTCTTTAGTAGGATGGTCTTTAATCTCCAAGTATTTGTTGTCTTTCCAAATTTTTTCTTGTGGTTGATTTAGAGTTTCATAGCATTGTGGCCTGAAAATATGCACGGTGTAATCTCAATCCTTTTGTACTTGCTGAGGGCTGATTTGTGTCCCAGTATGTGATCTATTCTGAATGTTCCATGTGTACTCGAGAAGAATGTGTATTCCTCTTTAGGATGAAATGTTTTGAATATATATGTTAAGTCCATCTGGTCCAGTGTGTCATGCAACACCATTGTTTCCTTCTTGATTTTCTGTTTAGATGATCTTTCTATTGCTGTAAGTGGGGTGTTGAAGTCCCCTACTATTATGGGATTATTATCAATGAGTTTCTTTATGTTTGTGATTAACTGATTTGTACATTTGGGTGTTCCACGTTTGGAGCATGAATGTTTACAATTATTAGATCTTCTTGGGGGATAGACCCCTTAATTTTGACATAATGCCCTTCTTCATCTCTTGTTCTGTCTTTATTTTAAAGTCTAGATTGTCTGGCTACTCAGAGTATGGCTACTCTGGCTTTCTTTCGGAGATCATGAGCATGATAGATGGTTCTCCATCCCCTTACTTTCAATCTGAAGGTGTCTTTAGGTCTAAAGTGGGTCTTTTGTAAACAGCATATAGATGGACCTTGTTTTCTTATCCATTCTCTTACCCTATGTCTTTTGATTGGAGCATTTAGTCCATTGACGTTCAGAGTGAGTACTGAAAGGTATGAATTTATTGTCATTATGTTGCCTGTAGAGTTGGAGTTTCTGGTGGTGTCCTCTGGTCCTTTCGAGTCTTTGTTGCTTTTGGTCTTTTTGTTTTTTGTCTTGTTTTGTTTTTTCATCTTTTCTCCTCTCAGAGAGTCCCCCTTAAAATTTCTTGCAGCACTGGTTTAGTGGTCATGAACTCCTTTAATTTTCATTTGTCTGGGAAACTTTTTATCTCTCCTTCTATTTTGAATGACAGCCTTGCTGGATAAAGAATTCTTGGCTGCATATTTTTCCAATTCAGCACATTGAATATATCCTGCCACTCCTTTCTGGCCTGCCAAGTTTCTGTGAATAGGTCTGCTGTGAACCTGATCTGTCTTCTCTTGTAGGTTAAGGACTTTTTTCCCCTTGCTGCTTTCATGATTCTTTCCTTGCCTGAGTATTTTGTGAATTTGACTATGATATGCCTTATTGATGGTTGGTTTTTGTTGAATCTAATGGGAGTCCTCTGTGCTTCCTGGATTTTGATGTCTGTTTCCCCAGGTTAGGACAGTTTTCTGCTATGATTTGCTCATGTAAACCTTCTACCCCTTTTTCTCTCTCTTCATGTTCTGGGACCCCTATGATTCTAATGTTATTCCTTTTTAATGAGTCACTGAGTTCTCTAATTCTTAAATCATGCTCTTTTGCCTTAGTATCCCTCTTTTTTTCTGCTTCATTGGTCTCCATAAGTTTGTCCTCTATATTGTTAAATTCACTGCTCTACTTCATCCATCCCTGCCGCCGTGGCATACATTAGAGATTGCAGCTCAGTTATAACATTTTTTATTTCATCTTGACAAGCTTTTACTTCTTTTATCTCCACAGAAATGGATTCTATGCTTTTTTCAACCCCCACTAGTATTCTTATTATCGTGATTCTAAATTCTAGTTCAGACATCTTGTTTGTATCTGTGTTGTTAAGTCCCTAGCTGTCATTTCTTCCTGTTCTTTCATTTGGGGTGAATTCCTTCATTTCATCATTTTTAAGGAAGAAAAGGAATTAATAAAGTAAAAAAAAAATTAAAAGCAACACAAAAAAAAATTAAATAAGGGATGCTATATCCTAGGTGTGTTTTGGTCTGGTTGTGGAAAGGAGCTTGACAGATTAGAGAAAAAAAGGAAAGATAAGAAAAGAAAAAGCAGAAAAAAGGGGGAAAAAAGGAAAACATTTGAAAATTTGAAAAAATGAATACAATAAAATAGAATAAAATGAAATGATTGATGTAAAATAGAATTTTTAAAATTTACAAAAAAGTAAAATACATAGTAGAAAAAAATTAAAGAAAAATCTTTTTAATAAAAATGGAAAATAAAATAAATTTTTTTCTCTTTCTGCTGAGTTCTGTGGTTCAGGTTGTGCAGATTGTTGCATTAATCCTCAATCAGTGTTTTAGGTGTGCAAGATGGTTTAGTGTTGATCTGGCTGCATTTCAGGGACGAGAGACACAAAAACACTTTCCATGCTGTTCTGCCATCTTGGCTCTTCCCTCTTCACCTGAAACTTTCCATTTTCATATCCCCTTTATCACAGAACAAGGAAATTTTTCCATCTGAAAAGGAGCCTACAATCCCCTAACCGCCTATTTCTCTGCCCTGGCTGTAGTTTATGAAAATAATCCGAGGATCTTTTAAAACCTGTGGGGGCCCCACCTCCAGATATTCTGGTTTAATTATCTAAGATAAGGGCCTGGGCCCCTATGTTCTGAATATGTAGCCAGGGTTGTGAACCACTGACTACCCAACCCCTTCATTCTATAGATGAGGAAATTGGGGTTAATTAAAATTATACCAATATAGCATATTTAGATTAAAATTTTTTCATAAATAAGTAATGATTTCTAAAACCTGAATCTTGTTGACCAAGTGAAGCTTAACTGTTCAGACAACTGTTTACCATCTTTCTCTTTGTTTTCTTCTGCCTCTTCTTCTTTTTTTTTTTTTCCAGAAACTAAAGGTCTTCTTTATCCCTGCATGAGCTCTGTGAACACAGGTTAATGCTTCTAACCTTTCTTTGAAAAAATTATTAGGAAAACATTTACCCATAGAGCTGAAACAGGCAAATTTCAAAAGAATAAAACTTGAAATACCACAGTTGACTCCCACTTTGTAACCTGCTCTCACAGAACTTCAGCATGTATTTACATATGTGAGAAGAGCTATTTTAAGTAGCCCACACAATTAAAAACCAAACAAGGATTAAAATCTGAGAGGTAAATGGGTGCTATGGTAATTTTCAAAAAGTGGTATAACTTCTTTGACATACCTTCCCCCAAGAGTGGGGTTCCCATGACACTAAGAGGCTGTGATGGCTTTAACTAATAGAGCAAGGCTCAGCACACCTTTTCAGTAAAGGGCCAGATAGTTAATATTTTAGGCTTTGCAGGCCTTAAGGTCTCTGTTGCAACTACTCAACTCTGCATTGTAGCATGAAAGTAGCCATAGACAAAATGTAAACAAATGGGCATGGCTATGTTCCAATAACACTTTATTTACAATGACAGGTGGCATGCTGAATTTGGCACGAGGTCATAGTTCACTGATCTCTGCAATAGAATATGGAAGAAAGGTTATGTGACTTCTAAAACTAGGTCATAACAAGCCCTACAGCTTCCACCTGCGTCTCCTGGAACACTCTCAGAAAGCTCCATCTTGGAACTTAGCCACCACCCAGTGAGAAGCCAAAGCCAGAGAGACAGGCCCTATGTAAGTGATCTGGTCAACAGCCCTGGCTTTGCCCAGCCTTCATGTCTTCCCAGCCTAGGTGTTGACATGTGAGTGAAGAAGCCTCATGATGATTCCAGTGCCCATCTGTTCAAGTCACCACTGAACACTGAGTCTTCCTGGCTGAGGTTCTGGACAGAGTGCAACAGAGACAAAACATCCCTACCATGCCCCATCGAAATTCTGTGAGGATAGTAAAACCGTTGTTTTCACATTGCTAGATTTAGAGGTGGCTTGTCATGTAGCAATAGATAACTAGAACAGAGGATGACTAACAAAACCTCTTAATATCACATGTAGAAGGTTAAAAATCTCAGAAGAGAAAGCTGGAGTAACAAACTCATTTGAAAATATTTAATTAAAAAAAACAACTTATGCTTGTAAGTCATAAATCTAAAGAAACTTGTAATGTTTACATTCTGGAGTAAGGTGTGAAACATAGATGCCCATCAATTTGGGACTGTCCAATAACAATGGCTTTATAACTGTTGAAAAAACACAAATCTGGGACTAGTTACCAACTAATCATTAAATATTTATTTGCTTGAAAATAGTCAACAATTAGGATCAGCTAACAATTACTCCAACTGGCCAAACCATTTTTTGTGTATGGATACAATGTTGAATGCTCTGCTATGCTATGGCTCCAGACACCTTGGACATAATACTAAAACAAAATTTGTGAAGCTAGTTAATACTGGAAAAGCTTTGTAACTTTAAGTAATATGATCTATACCATAGTTGCAGGTAAATTATTTAACAATCTACCCTAATAGATATTCACTAATGCTGAACTTCAGGTATACATGGATTAACAATTTGCTAACAATTTGGTTATAGGTGTTTAAACTTCCCCTGCCCCCAAACCAGCAAGCCCTTGGATATGGTACTGTGTCAGGATTGTCCTAAAAGGCGCAGAGTTTAGGCTGAAGCAAATATGCAAGCATTACTGTGAGGCACAAATAAAATCAAGTCCGGCACAGAAGAGACAAAACCAAGCATGAAGTAAGGGTACAATCTTAAGCCACCAACATAAAATGAGCATTTATAAGAGAAACTAAAAAAAATCATTACGGATACTTCCAGAGTTTCTGGAACACAGCTGTAGGGACTTTTTCTAGGGAAGAAAAATGGTTCTAAGACCAATTCTGACATGTGTGTGGAGGAGGCTCCTCACCCCCCCCCCCCACCCCATCCCACACACACCACCACACAATGCTCAGGACACAAAGTAGGTGTTCTATAGAGTTCAACTCAATTCTGAACTGTCTACCCAGAGATAGCATCAGACTCCAAAGGGACAGGGCTCAATCCCAAAAGAATACCCTCTACTTGAGAAGCCATTCACAAGCTCAAGTTAACACCTATGCTTCTGACCAACCACCTATAGACTGGAGGTTCCAAAGATCCACTCCTTGGATTTCAGATGCCAGTTCCATGTCCAGGTTGTTAGCTGTGCTTCTTCTTAGCAACTGGCTATAAATCAGAGGTTCTCATGACCTCTACCCTTTCAGATTCAACTGATTAGCTAGAGTAGCTCACAGAACTCAGGGAAACACTTACTCACATTTACCAGTTTATTATAAAAGTATATAATAAAGGATACAGGTGGACATCCAGATGGAAGAGATGCATAAGGCAAGGTATATGGCAAGGGACATGGAGCTTCCATGCCCAGCATAGGTGTGCTACTCTCCCAGCACCTCCAGCTCTCCCAGTTCACCAACCTGGAAGCTGTCCAAACTGTCCATTTCTAAATTTTTATGGAGACTTTATTACATAGGCATGATTGATTAAGTCATCAGCCATTGGAAATCTATTCAATCTCCAGCCATTCTCCCCTCCCAAGAGGTATAAGGGTGGGACTGAAAGTCCCAACCCTACAATCCAGCCAATCACCCCAATTCTTAGAAGACCCAGGGGCATTCCAAAATTCACCTCATTAACATGACAAAAGGTACCTTTATCTCTTTCACCACTTAAGAAATTCCAAGCCTTTTAGAAGGTCTGCACTAGAAACAGGACAAAGGCCAAATATATATTTATTATTATAATTCATAATATCACAGGAAGGCAGCTATTAAAAGATGATATTGCTAAAAAGAAAAAAAAAAAGAAATTATGGATTCATTCTTGCACTTACTTGCTGTAGCTGACAGGTCTCATGCCCAGTACCCTTATTAGCCTCCCATGGTTAAATTTTTACAACTAGTTGTTATCCGGCAATATTCTATACTTTGCCAGGCTTAACAAACAAAAAGTATATAGGCAAACTACCCATAGGTGGGACAGCAACCACAAGTTGAAGAATCAAACTATTAAGTTAGAACAAGATTTCTTACAACTTTGGTACTATTGACATTCATGTGACACTGTTTGACATAATTTTTTGTTGTGGGGTGGTCCTATTCATTGTTAGGATGTTTAGTGGCATCTCTAGCCTCTACCTGCTAGATGCCCGTAGTGTCCCCCAACTCAAGTCATGTCAATCAAAAATGTCTCTAGATGTTGCTAGATGTCCCCAAGGGACAAAGCTGCCCCCAGCTGAAAACCCCTGGATTAGAAATAGAATTTTCCATGTGGTTTTCATGTTCTCTCTGCTTCCTTTTTTAGAGGACATACTAGGGGATTACTACTGGGGGAGGTCATGGCTATCCTTTTTGGTAATAGACTTAAAGTGTTTCCTATTGGACTGAGATCCTCAGTTCCTCAGGAGCAAATGACCAGAGGCCTCCCTTGGTTTCCTTGCTGCATTGACTTTTTCATGGGGTGGCTCATTAATTTTTTTTTTAATGTTTATTTGTTTTTGACAGAGAGAGAGAGAGAGAGAGAGAGAGAGAGAGAGAGACAGAGCATGCGCGGGGAGGGGCAGAGAGAGAGGGAGACACGGAATCCGAAACAGGCTCCAGGCTCTGAGCTGTCAGCACAGAGCCCGATGCAGGGCTCAAACCCACAGACGGTGAGATCATGACCTGAGCAGAAGTTGGGCACTCAACCAAATGAGCCACCCGGCACCCCAAGGGGTGGCTCATTAAAAAGATAGTTGATTTCATCAGAACAAGGAAGCAAGAGAAAAAGAGAAAATGCAAGCAAGACCAAGTCAGTCTTTTGTAACTTAATCTCTGAAGTGATATCCATCAATTTTGCCTATTCTGTTCATTAGAAGTAATGAACTAGGGCCAGCCCATACTCAGGCAGACTCGCTGGGGGCCACTTTAGACGCCTGACTACACTGGGATGCAAGGCAGGTAAAATTTTTTTGAAAGTCTGCATGTCTAAAAAAGGTCTTTTTTCTACTCTCATATTTAATCAATAGTTTAAGCATAGAATTCTAGGTTGAAGGTGATGGGCTGGCTCTCCTCCCCTAACCTACCTGAGGGCGAGCTGCCCTAAGAAGATAGGAAGGGGAGAGCTGGACCTGTAGGGAAGGGACACCTAACTCTTTCACAGCCCCCACTGCACAAGGAAGAGTCAGGCCTGTTCTTCTTCAGGCTCCCCGGGGGGACCTGGCCAGATGCAGAAGTAGCTGAAGATTATAGAAGAGCAGACTTAAAAGATAAAACTTAGAAGAGACATTACTGATTATGTGCCAAACACTTGGAGACCCCTACAATCTGCAGAACTAGTCCTTATAGGACAAATTTTTATCATACAAGTTGTCTGAACAATCTGCATTATAAACATAGAAAGTGAATAAAAGAACTGAGTGAAGATGAAATCAGGACATTGAAACATAAAAACAAAAAAAAAAAGAGAAAAAAATTGATGAACCTTCTGTCCAGGAACAAAACAATAAAGATACACACAGCTATGCCTAGAACCCCAATGCGGGAGGTAAAGAACTGGATGAAGACATTTTACCTCTAACCCTTGAAGAGAAGGAAAACAATACCTAAAATCTTTATTTGAAATTTTGATTCTTATGTAAACAAAATCTACCTCTGGAAGGACCTGAAGCTGATGAAATCCCATAAACTCTATATTCCTGTATCTTTCAAGCATTGCTGAAGTGCAGGATAAATTCTAGTGAAGAGGTCTTGAGAAAGCACTTCAAGGCACCAACTAACAAGTTCCATTGAAAAACAGCAAGAGTCAGACACTGGATCTGTGAGTGCTGCACTCAGGAAGAAACCATCAGGCAACTGAGATTCACTTCCCTTTCATGATCACTGGTGGTATGTGGACATAGTAGGGGAACACCCACCTGTTGATGAATCCATACCTGGAAAAAGAATTTGTGGGCTTCCTGCCCTATGAAGATAATGTCTGCCTTAATGAAGATAATTTTGGGTGTGTAATTTCACACTGTAATAACCGTGAAGTGGGGACTAAATATGGAGTACTGTCAAGGCCAGGAGTACCATATGTCCAGTAGATTTTCATCAAAAATGAAAATGCTTCAAGACTTTTAGAGAAATAGTCCTAAGCTCTCTACACACTCTGCTCTTCCTGTGCCTTAAATATGTGGTTGGCAAACCAGTGCCTGTTATGGCAGTATCAGTTGCATTGGGAACAATTGAGGAAGTCTGTTCTTTTACCCATCAATCACCACAACTCATATATGACAATGTAATTTCTGTCTTTTCTGAGAACAATGAAGAAAAGAGTAATGACCTGAAGGAAACTTGTCATTCACAATTGAGAGACAAGCATGGTGTTTTTGAAATTTTTATAGATTTCCTACAAGCACTTGTTTTAAGTTTAGATGGTATAGCGACATAAGTATTAGATGGAATAACTGTAACTGGCCAAGAATCTGTCCCTCTGCCATCAACAGATTTTAATTTTATTTTTGGCATTACTGTTCTTAAAAATAGCCTATCTTGGGGCACCTAGGTGACTCAGGCAGTTAAGCATCCAACTCTTGGTTTTGGCTCAGGTCATGAAATCATGGTTTCAAGCCCTGCAGTGGGCTCTGTGCTGGCAGTGCAGAGCCTGCTTGGGATTCTCTGTCTCCCTCTCTCTCTGCTCCGTGCCCCCTGGCCCCCACTCACGCTGTCTCTCTCTCAAAATAAATAAATACTTAAAAATAAAAAGTCCTGGGGCGCCTGGGTGGCGCAGTCGGTTAAGCCTCCGACTTCAGCCAGGTCACGATCTCGCGGTCCGGGAGTTCGAGCCCCGCATGGGGCTCTGGGCTGATGGCTCAGAGCCTGGAGCCTGTTTCCGATTCTGTGTCTCCCTCTCTCTCTCTGCCCCTCCCCTGTTCATGCTCTGTCTCTCTCTGTCCCAAAAATAAATAAACGTTGAAAAAAAAAAATTAAAAAAAAAAAGTCATATCTTTTACAAGAGTCCTTGGACAAAATCCCCACATGACAAATCTTGGATGTTTTCTTTGCAGCTAGCAGCTTCTCTGCAGTTTTGCATTCACTAATAAGGTGATGGAAAACTCTAAAACTTACCACCGATTTTGGCTTGAGGAAGCCATAAATTTGATAACCAACCTGATATTCAAATGAAACTCCCTAAGAAATTCCACAGAGCTCAGCAAGGTAACTTGGAATCTCAACTAACCTCTGAGAATCACTATAAAAGATCCCTAAGTGTTGCAACAGGACAAGTTATTACCCAGGAACTTAAAGATATATTCTCAGAACAACACCTCAAAGCCTGAAAATGCTTATTTTGGGTATTGTCTGTCATGGGACAGCTCAAATTCAACCTAACAGAGAGCCCCATGCTGACTGACTTGTACAGAAGTGACTTAGCCAATCCTGACACACTCTCAGCCCAGCTTCCCTGTTAGAAAATCACATAGAAACACAGAAGGAAAGAGGTAGAGCTCCCATCCACCACTTAGGAAGCCCTCCATCTGCCTGGCTTCAAGTTTCTTCCTAATGTTTATGCATTGCTGAAAGTCTTGTGTATTCTTCCTGTGATTTGTTTGAGAATGACTGCTGTGAAAACACTCAAAAGCATCTCAAAAGCATTCCTGGGGAACACTTTGACAGAATGAAGGTTAAGGAACTTGGCTTTGCCTAACATAAATGTTTTATATAAAACATTATCTGTATTTAATGGTAGACCCATATATCAATCTCTACACAAACAAGTCAGTGCTATACAAACAACTCAGAATTGCCTACAGGTAATTGATAAATCATAAAAAAATACCTTTAAAAATGCTTAAAAATAGGTTTTCTCCTATGTTTAAAATTTGAAGGCAAAGTTGTAAGGTATATGTAGGCTGTTTAATCACTGAACATCTTTTTCTATGGGCCTCTTACTGAATATATCAGCCACTTGGTTGGTTTGAGCAACCACTATTTTAATGCTCACACCTTGAAGATATATTTGTTCTTCCAGAAGACAGTATTGCAAGTACCATATTTCATTTCTGCATGATCTCCAGTTCTGGCACTCTAGGAATGTTTAAAATCATTTTGGATATAACATTTATTATCACTGAAGATCCAATTGTATTGACTTATCACTTCTTTGAAGGAATAAATTTTGGGGAGGTGTGGGAGGAAAAAATAGATTTTATAAAATGTTACAAAGAAATTTACAACTGACCTTTGACTAGTTGGGTTTTTAAGTATATTGTTAAAGATTTGTAATGTACAGTTAATGGAATTATCAAGGAAAGGAAAACAGTGAGCTCATTAAACAAGAGTGTTAGTGCAGGTTTTATCTTTGTTAAGTGAACCTAAAGGAACAAGTTACAGTTGAAGTTCAAATGGAAGTGACTGCCATTCTTGTTCCATATCTGGTTGTTGTATTTGTTATTTTATTGAGCGTACACCTTTCTGAGTCTTAAGCTTTTAATCAGGTATATGTTAAGCACTTCTGTTTCATGATCAAACCAGAATCAGAGGCCATGGATACTGACAATTGGTATATCTATTTTCTTCTGTCTTTTTCTGTGACTGTATCTACTTCCTCATCTTGATCGGGAAAACTTACAAAAATAAGGGGCTTGTGGTTTATCTAGGAATAATGCACAAAATATGGCTATTATTTTTAGTGAGGAAAGTCAATTTTATTTCAATCTAAATAATAAGTGAATTTTAATTTCATCTTATTTCAGTGAAATAAGCTTATTTCAATCTAAATAAAATATGGTGTTTTTTTTTTTTTTTTTCAAATTTGTTTTAAAGAAAACATTATTCCCAGATGGGTTCACTGGTGAAATCTACCAAAAATTTAAGGAAGAAATCACACCAATTCTCCATAATCTCATCCTAAAAATAGAAGCAGAAAGAACACTTCCTAACTGATTCTAAGAGGCCAGAATTACCATGATACCAAAACCAAAGACATTGCAAGAAAAAGAAACTATAGACAGACTCTCATGAATATAGATGCTAGAATATTTAACAAAATATTAGTAAACCAAATCCAATAATGTATAAAGAGAATTATATGCCATGAACAAATGGGATTTATCCCAGGTATGCAAAGTTGGTATAAGATTTGAAAATCAATTAATGTAATCCATTACATCAATAGGTTAAAAAACTTACATGATCATATCAATAGATGCAGAAAAAGTATTTGACAAAATCCCACTCCCATTCTTCATAAAATCTATCAGAAAACTAGGAATAGAGGGAAGCTTCCTCAACTTGATAACAACTAACATCATACTTAATGGTGAGAACTAGAAGATTTCCCACTAAGATCGGGAACAAGGCAAGGATGTCCCTTTCCACCTTGGCAGGGTGGAACATCACTCTGGAAGTCCTTGCTAATGGAATAGGGCAAGAAAAGGAAATAGAAGGTAAACAAATTGGGAAGGAGGAAATAAAACTGTCTTTGTTCACAAATGAAGTGATTGTCTATGTAGCAAATCTGAAAAAATCAACAGAAAAACTCCTGGAACTATTAAGCAATTATAGCAAAGATGCAGGATAAAAGATTAATATACAAAAGCCAATCCCTTCTCAATTTACCAACAATGAAGTGGAATTTGAAATAAAGCAAGGTTCTAAATGGCTACACAATCATCCCAATGTCATTTATTTACTAATTCTTTTCCACATTCATTTCAAATGATGCCTGCATCACACAAAAAACTCCCATATACATTTTCAATTTTTAGACTCTCAAATACTATTTCATTTAAGTGTAGATTTCTGCATAATATACCAAACTGTTTTTACCATTGTAATTTGAAGATTAAATATCTAATTGGGTCAGTGTATTAGTAATTATTCCTGCATAGCAAATTACCCCAAAATGTAGCATCTTAAAACAACATTTATTATTTTGCACAATTTCTAGAGTCCAGGAATCTGGTAGCAGCTTAGCTGAGTAGTTTTGGCTGTCTCTTACAAGACTGCCGTAGAGGTGCTGGCTGGGGCTGCAGTCATTTCAAGGCTTGACTGGGGTTGAAGAACCCACTACTAAGCCCACTGACATTGTTGACAGACATCAGTTCCTCACTTAATGTTGGCCAGAGGTTTTAGTTCCCTGTCATGTAGGACTCTCCATAGGGCTGCTCACAACATGGCAACTTGCTTCCTCCAGGGGAGAGACTGGGGAGCGGGAGGATGCCCAAGATGGTAGCCACAGTCTTTTATAACCCAATCTTGAAAATGACATACCATTACTTTTGTCATATGCTACTGGTCAGACCAACCCTGGTTTAATAGGTTTCCAGATTTAACAAATAAAAATATAGTACTCCCAGTTAAACTTGATTTTCAGATAAAAACCAAGACTTTTTATCATAACTATGTCGCATGCAATATTGAAGATACACTTATACTAAAAAATATGCATTGCTTGTCTGAAACTCAAATTTAGTTGGGCATTCTATATTTTATCTGTCAACCTTACCCTGGTACAGTGTGGGAGGGGACAACATGAGGGTGTGAAAACCAGAAGACAGATCATTAGAATCTATCTTGGAGGCTGGCTACCAGAACTAAGTCTTCCCTTATAAGTCTTTATTTTTTTTTTTTTCTGATCAGTTTCATGTAATTACTCTTCTAGTTGAACTGAAAATTAAGTTACCAAAAAAAAAATGCAGTTACAGTTTTGGGGGGATTTCATTGAATCCATAGATCAAGACAGTAAAAAGACATATTTATAGCACGGAGTCTTCTGATCAAGACTTTCTACATCCTTGGGGCACCTCAGTGGCTCAGTGGGTTGAGCATCAGACTTCGGCCCCGGTCATGATCTCATGGTTCATAGAGCTTACTTTGGATCCTCTGTCCCTCTCTCTCTCTGCCCCTCCCCAGCTGGCGCTCTCGATCTCAAAAATAAACATTTTTTAAAAAAAGACATTTTACAGGCTCTACTAAGTTTTATATTTTTATTCATCTAGATTCTGTATATTTCCTATTAGGGTTTGCTGGTATTGCTGTTTTGATTTGAGATTGTAATAATTTTACCTATAATATTTTGAACAGGTTGTGGTTTAAATATAAAAATGCTACTGATTGTTACACATTTATTTTCTAAGGTTGCCTTAGTGAATACTCCTCTTATTTCTTCTTTTTAAAGTTTATTTTGAGAAAGAGAGAGAGAAAGAGCGAGCATGCACGGGCGGCAGAGAAAGAGAGAGAGAGACTCACAAGTAGACTCCGCGCTGTCAATTAAGAGCCCAGGCAGGGGCTTGAACTCACAAACTGTGAGATCATGATCTGAGCTGAAATCAAGAGTTGGACACTCAACCAACTGAGCCACCCAGGCGCCCCAAATACTCTTTAACTCTTAATAACTTTTAAGTTGATTCCCTTAGGTTTTCCAGTATATTGTGTCATCTACAAATAATAATAATTTGCCACCTCCTTTTTAATGTTTAAACCTCTTATTTTGTTCTTTTGATTGATTACACTATAAAGCAGTTATCACTTTTATGAGAAAAATTTAGGACTAGGAAGTCTTCTGAACTGGGTAAAGTAATATATCAGAAAACTATTCTACACATTTTATTATTTAAATTGAGATATAAATGTGCTATGCTGTCTCCAAACTACTTTCCCCAAATGCTTAGAACCAAAACTTGTGACATTAAAAGCTTCCCAGAATTTTTGTTTGTTTAAATATCCCATATCTGCATTGCAACAGAGTCTGGCTTCCAGACAGTATCCTGACTTTTTCCTTACTTAACATTTCAGGCAAAATGTTCAAGGAGGACTTTTCACAGTACTTTAGACATGTCACTTCCCAAAGAATTTACTACATAATAAGCTTTGGATCCGAATCACACTTGTAAAGATAAATAAGAGCAGAGTCCTTTGAAAATCCAGAATATAGGCCACAGCACAAAAACAACATAACCTAAGAGGAGAAGGAAAGACAAGGAAATGAGAGATTTAGCTCTCAGGGGAATGCTACATCCTTTGCCAGGCATTGGCTTCCATTCTTTATTTTTGGCTCCCATCTTTAACAAGAGTTGTTAACAATCTCTTGAGCATTGGGAGTGTCAGGTTTCTTTCCCATGAACCACTTAGGAGTAGCAGTCTGGTGGAAAGGGGAAGCTACAGGACTTGTCTTTTTTTTTTTTTTTTAGTGTTTATTTACTTTTGAGAGAGAGAGAGACAGACAGAGCGTGAGCAGGGGGAGGGGGAGGGGCAGAGAGAGAGGGAGACACAGAATCTGAAGCAGGCTCCAGACTCCCAGCTGTCAGCACAGAGCCCTGACGTGGCGCTTGAATTCACGAAAGATGAGATCATGACCTGAGCCAAAGTCGGATGCTTAACCGACTGAGCCACAGGCACCCCGCTACAAGACTTGTCTTAACTTCATGTTGCTTCTGCATAGTAAGCACGTTGTTTTTACTTAGATTGCATGCTACACAACGATAAAAATAACATGTTTTCTAAATATGCTTTTATTTGTAATTCATAAACATTTTTCTTTTTATGTATTAATTATGATTCTGGAGGAGGATTGCAAGGTTTATGAAAATTGGTGGGGGGAGCTAAAGCTCTCCTAGGCTACTCCTTTGTGTTACCAAGACTATAAAATAGCACTCTTCTTTTTTTTTGTTTGTTTATTTTAAGAGAGAGAGAGAGAGCACACACATGAGCAGGGGAAGGGCAGAGAGAAAGGGAGAGAGAGAATATCCCAAGCAGGCTCTATGCTGTCAGCACAGAGTCTGACATGGGGCTTGATCCCACAAACCCTGAGCCAAGAATCAAGAGTTGGACACTTCACCAACTGAGCCATCCACGCGCCCTTATAATAGCACTGTTCTAAACTGTATACAAGTATGAAGCTTAAAAAGATATAATTCTCACTTTCAAAAAAGCACAGTCCAAAGATGCAAGCAAATAGGTACAGAGAAAATGCAGAGTGAACAAAGAAGGTGAGTGAGGTAACTGAGGATTATAAGTATAGTACAGAATACTCAACCTCTTAGGTGCAAATGAAAACATTGATGTCGAGATCTAAGATTGATTTTTAAGCTCTGCCTTAACTCTGTGTTGATGATGGCAAAATATTCCTGTGCAGTGGAGGATAAGAAAAAGGAAGCAGATGTGCTTTTTTCTAACATAACCCAGTAATACGATCCTAAGCCATGATGAGCCTAGAGAGGCACTCACTCCCACAGTTTATTATGTAACAGCTTTTTGGGAAATAGGTAATAGGAGGTATTTTGAGTCCTATGGAGAGTTCAACTAAGGTCTGAAAACTGTAAAATGATCCAGATGGAGTGGCTTCAATCCAACACGTATTTATTGAGTACATATGTATCAGGCACTATGTTGGGGACAAGACATGGTCTCTATCTTCCAGTCAAGGGAAGAAGTTTTCACCTCTGTCATCTCAGAATCACACTCAGGATCTTACCTGTACATAGCAACCTGAGAGGATCCATCAAAATAAGTGGTCTTGCATTTCTAGAAGCTTCTTGTCCTTAAGATGTGTCCTCCACCTGAACAGAATACAAAAAACAAAATGTAAAATGTGCTGCCTTGTTCTCCTTAACTCTCAAATACCCAGCCCGGGGGGGGGGGGGGACCACTAAAAATTTAAGCTGATTTTGCTATTGCTCCATAGAAGGAAAGAGTTAATAGCAATTTTTAACTTAATGAATGCCAAGTGTGAACTAATTTAAACCAAATATGCCAGTCCAAGCCATTCTGTTGGGCAGTAGATTGGAGCAAACTCCATCATAGCCTGGTTAAGTGACGTCCACCAGAACCCAAATGCCTGGGGAGGAGCAATTTAATCAACATTCTACACTGAACTCTTGATTCTTATCCATCATCCTGTCCTCCAAAACTTCTCTCCCTGCAAGTCTTCACCCAAGAAAATGTCAACCTGTGCACCCAGCCACTTGCTCAATCCAGAGGTGTTAATGCATCTGCTCTCTGACCTCCCACATCCAAGTCCTATCAATTCTACCTCCAACATATCTTGAATCCATCTACTTTTCTTTCTCCTAACACCATCCTAATCCAAGTCATCTATATCTCCCACCTACAAAACTGGTGTTACTTCCACCTTGACCTCTATCAAACTCCTCCGCTAGAGATGTGATTTGATTTAACTTGTTTTTTGGATATTTCTCCTCTCAGAATGTAAGCTCCATGAAGACAAAGACAATGTCTGATTTTCTCCCCTGGGTTATTGCTAATGTCTAGCATATAGTAGGTGTCAATAAAACTTGTTGAGGGGCACTTGGGTGGCTCAGTCGGTTGAGCATCTGACTCTTGATTTCAGCTCAAGTCATGATCCCAGGGTCATAGGATCAAGCCCCCAATAGGGCTGGGTGCTGAGCGTGGAGCCTGTTTAACATTCTCTCTCTTTCCTTCTGCCCCTCTTCCCTGATTGTGTGCTCTCGCTCTCTCTCTCAAATAAAAATTTAAAAATAAATAAAAATAAAACTTGTTGAGAGAATGAACACATGAATGTTTTGTAGAATCCCTTCATGACAGAAGTCCTCTTCTCTAAAACAGTTACAGCTCAGAGTCCATTCTCTTAAAAGTCTTTTTTCCCATCAGAGCCTCATGGAACCAATTCTTCAGAGAACTGAAACTTTTTTCTTCTTTCAGGCTGATTGTATGGTGACCTTTTAGCAGAGCCTTTTAGGAAGAAATCAGAGTAAGAGCTCTGATAGAGTATGACTAAGGAAATAACCCAGGCTCTTTTCTAAAGCTTTGGAAAGAAGCAGAGAAATTTTATAGACAAAAACACCCTCATAGAAATAGAGCCTTTGAGACAATACTGCCATCTGATGGCAATAATCTTAATCTGCAGGCAGCCAAAAGAACTCTGCTTTGCCTTTGTCTAAAGTTTTCTGAAATTTTACAACCATGGTTTGTTTTTGTTTGTTTTTCTGGTGTTTCTCATTTTATTTTATTTTATTTATTTTCAATATATGAAGTTTATTGTCAAATTGGTTTCCATACAACACCCAGTGCTCATCCCAAAAGGTGCCCTCCTCCATACCCATCACCCACCCTTCCCTCCCTCCCACCCCCCATCAACCCTCAGTTTGTTCTCAGCTTTTTTTTTTTTAATTTTTTTTTCAACGTTTATTTATTTTTGGGACAGAGAGAGACAGAGCATGAACGGGGGAGGGGCAGAGAGAGAGGGAGACACAGAAGCCGAAACAGGCTCCAGGCTCCGAGCCATCAGCCCAGAGCCTGATGCGGGGCTCGAACTCACGGACTGCGAGATCGTGACCTGGCTGAAGTCGGACGCTTAACCGACTGCGCCACCCAGGCGCCCCTGTTCTCAGCTTTTAAGAGTCTCTTATGCATTGGCTCTCTTCCACTCTAACCTCTTTTTTTTTTTTCCCTTCCCCTCCCCCATGGGTTTCTGTTAAGTTTCTCAGGATCCACATAAGAGTGAAACCATACACTATCTTTCTCTGTATGGCTTATTTCACTTAGCATCACACTCTCCCACAACCATGGTTTTAACCCTGGTATGAATCTCCTTTGATCCATCACAACTTCTATTCTGGAAATTTATGCCTTCAAGTTCTGGGAAATTTCCTTGAATTATTTCTTTGATGTTTTTCTCCTCACCATTTTCCCTGTCCTTGTTTTGTTTGGAATTCCTGTAACTTGGATATTAAATCTCCAGAATTGATCTTTTTTATCTTTATTATCCTTTTTCTTCCACTTTCCTATGTGTTTTCTTGTAGGTTTTTGTTTCTTTTTTTTTTTCTTTTTTAGTGTTTATTTTTGAGAGAGAGAGAGCAAGAACTAGAGACAGAGCACGAGTGGGTAAGGAGCAGAGAGACAGAGGGAGGCACAGAATCTGAAGGAGGCTCCAGGCTCTGAGCTGTCAGCACAGAGCCTGATGCAGGGCTCAAACTCACAAGCAGTGAGATCATGACCTGAGCAGAAGTTGGACACTAAACCAACTGAGCCACCCAGGTGCCCCTGTACTACTTTTTAAGAAGTGATGATTTTGGCTCCAAAAAAGTATTTTTGAAAATCCTGTTGATAAAATTAAACTTGAGTTTATTCCTACTGAGGGAGAGCACTAACTGGACAGTCTACTAGTAGCCTCTCAGAGGGGGAAGAGCAAAGTTGAGATATTTGTGAGGTTCCGAAGACTGGTTTAAGGCGGGTCTTTCAACGCTACCACTTGATTAGGATTGAACAAAGATAATAGTTAGGGATGGAGGACACAGCAAGGATTTTGAGATGGGATCAGAGTCTTGAGGGATAAACTGTCACCTGATCCTACAGGTTAGCTAACCCGTTTGGTGTTCATTTAAATGGGCTTCCTGGGCAAGGAAATTCCCAGAACAAAGTTATTTCTATCTTTATTGCCCTGTGAAAGAATTTCTTGTAATAGTAAAGTTCTGTTGGCGACAAGATTGAAACAGAAGTTTTATAAATGTAAACAGTAAGTTGTGTTAGCCTAGCCGGTTTCAGTTCTGAGGGGTCTCCTCACCTTGCATTTTCCTTACTTTTTGTTGACTTTTTCGCTGCTACTATATTATTTTCAATTTTACAAACATCTTTTTTTCTTCTGAATGTTCCTTTTGAATATGTTCTTTCCTTTGTGGGACAAGGATATCTACAAGGATAGACAATAGAGTTTCTTAAACAAGTTTTCCTACCAACTTCATTGCCTCTAGTTTCTCTGAGTTCTTTTTTGTTCATTTTGGTCTCTTGCATGCTGCAGGCTTTCCTTGATTGCCTGAGGGTAAGCCTTGGCTATTTAAGAGAGGAAGACCAATAGCAGGGGTGAGGCAGGATAGGAGGTTGGGTTGGTCAGTGTAGGATGATCTTATTAGGATTGCAGGATTTTGCCCTTCTGGGCCTACCAAATTTCCCCAGTGAGAAAATCATCCAATCACCTGTGGACAGAGGCAGGAACGGAGTAAGCCTGGCTGCCAGCACTCTCAGAGCTGAGATGAAGAGGAGACTGATATGTCTCACCATCTAATGCTGACTTCCACGTAATTCCCATTTTCAGTACAGTATCCCTGTCCTCAGCTACCCCTCATTTTTTTTTCTCACTCACACTCCTCCTTTCAGAGGTACCTAGTACCTCTAATGCCTAAGCTGTCCTGTGGGTTCTGAGAATTGGCTTGCTCTGGCTTCCCTACTAACAGCTTAGTGAGTTTCTACTCTGCAAAGTCAGGTCCCACACTTCTTCCTGCTTTACGGCTTCCAAAATGTGGTTGCTGTCATCTGTTCACCAAAAACTTATGCATTTTGAGCTTACTGTCTTTTTAGAGGACTTTGGATAAGCAGCAGAGTTAAATAAATGTGTTCATTTGATCACATTTAAGTAGGAGTCTGCATTATATTCCTAAGGCCCCCTCTAATTCTGAATTCTCCTATTTTAAGTGCATTTTCATTGAAGCAAGAGTAACATAGTTGGGAATGATAACTGAAACAAGTACCACTCAGGAATCTCATGTCCAAATTGATTAGGAGAAGACAGATAATTTTTCTTTTCAGTAATCAATCTGGGGAGGCTCAAAGACAAAATTTGAGGAACTATTTATTTTTTTTTAATTTTTTTTTTCAACGTTTATTTATTTTTGGGACAGAGAGAGACAGAGCATGAACGGCGGGAGGGGCAGAGAGAGAGGGAGGCACAGAATCGGAAACAGGCTCCAGGCTCCGAGCCATCAGCCCAGAGCCTGACACGGGGCTCGAACTCACGGACCGCGAGATCGTGACCTGGCTGAAGTCGGACGCTTAACTGACTGCGCCACCCAGGCGCCCCTTGAGGAACTATTTATATGATAAGAAATGCACATCTTGGGGTGCCTGACTGGCTCAGTTGGTTAAATGTCTGACTTCAGCTCAGGTCCTGATCTCACAGTTTTGTGAGTTCGAGCCCCGCGTTGGGCTCTGTGCCGACAGCTGAGAGCTTGGAGCCTGCTTCAGATTCTGTGTCTCCCTCTCTCTGCCCTTCCCTTGCTTGCTCTCTCTCTCAAGAATAAACATTAAAAAAATTTTTTTAAATGCACATTTTGACACAGAATAGATGAAATAATCTTTTAATAACTGAACCTGAAACCTTATTATACATTTTAAGAGCAGCAGGGGTGGAAGAGAAGTTGAGGAGGTCTGCAGCCTCGTTCTTGATCCAGAGTGCAATAGCAACCTACCATCAGGCTTTAGGTAGTAAGATGGTAGGAGAAAGGCAGTGAAAGGAAAGATGTAGGAAACTTTGGTATCAGCTGGAAAGATAACTGAAGGAGGAAGAGACAATACCCCAAAAACAAGGGTTTTTTTGTTTTTGTTTTTTAAGAAACAGGAAAGTCAGTCTTCTAAAATTCATAGAGAATAGCATGGAGCCTGATTAGCCAAAACAATACTGAGACACAAGAACAAAGAACAAAGTTGGAGGACTCCCCTCCCAATTTCAAAACTTCCTACATGGCTACAGTAATCTAAAAACTGTGTGGTACTGGCATAAGGACAGACAAAAAGACCAATGAAATGTAACTGAGAATCCAGAGATAAACCCATACATTTATGGCCAGTTGATTTTCAACAAGGATGCCAAGACCATTCAATGAGGAAAGAATCGTTTCCTCAATAAATGGTGCTAGGAAACTAGATATCCATACTGCTACCTCATACAATATACAAAAATTAACTAAAAATGGATCAGCAACCTAAATGTAAAACTCTTAGGAAAAAACATATGGGTAAATCTTCACAACTTTGGATTCTGAATGGATTCTTAGATAGGACATCAAAAGCACAAGCAAGAAAAAAAAGATAAATTAGACTTCATCAAAATTAAGGACATTATCAGAAAAATGAAAAGATAGGCCCTAATAGATCTAAAGAATCAGGCCTATCTCATGCCTTAAAGACCTACCTTGGAGGCATTGTGTCCCATAAGGACATTAGGTCTCCTTCAGGATTTCATTACAAAGTGCATGATTCACCTCTTTACAAAAATAAATAGAAGTAGAGAGAGAGAGAGAGAGAGAGAGAGAGAGAGAGAGAGAGAGAAATAAAAGAAAGAGAAAGAAAGAAAGAAAGAAAGAAAGAAAGAAAGAAAGACAGACAAATGTTAAAAGATGACCCGCAGGATAGGAGAAAAGTATTTGCAAATCACGTATCTGATAAAGGCTCTAGTGTTCAGAATATATTAAGAACTGTTACAACTCAACCACAAAAAGATAAGCAACCAAAAGTAAAAATGTGCCAAGAACTTGAATAAACATTTCTTCAAAGACGTTATACCAATGGCCAGCAAGCACAGGAAAAGATGCTCAGCATCTTTGATTATTACGGAAATGCAAATGAAAACCACAATGAAATACCACTCTAAGCCCACTAGTGTGACTATTTTTAAAATAGAAAATAAGTGTTGACGAGGATCAGGAGAAATTAGAACCCTTGTGCGCTGCTGGTAGAAATGTAAATAGGGCAACTGCTATAAAAAACACTTTGAGGGTTCCTCAAAAAGTTAAGCATAGACTTACCATATGACCCAGCAATCCCACTCTTATGTATATACCCAGAAGTGAAAACAGGGGTTCAAACAAGTAGACGTACATACATTTTTTCATACTAGCATTACTCACAACAGCCAAAAGGTGGAATCAGTCCAGATGTCCTTTATATACATACAAACACATACATATATGGTGGAATTCTACTTGGTCATAAAAAGGAATGAAGTACTGATACATTCTACAACGTGGAGGAACCTCAAAAACACTAGGCTTGGGGCGCCTAGGTGGCTCAGTCAGTTAAGCATCCAACTCTTGATTTCAGCTCGGGTCATGATCTCATGGTCTGTGAGTTCAGGTCCCACATTGGACTCCACGCTAACAGTACAGAACCTGCTTGAGATTCTTTCTTTCTCCTCCACCACTCTCACTCTTTGTCAAAAATAAACAAACATTTAAAAAAAAACCCACTAGGCTTAGTTACTGGAAGAAACCCAACCCTAAATGCCACTTATTATATGATTTTCTTTACATGAAATATCCAGAACAGGTAAATCTATAAAGACAGAAAGTAATTTTGTGGTAGCTAGAGACTTGGGATAGGGAAGAGTGAGGAGCAACTATGAGTACAGAGTTTTCTTTGGGGATAACGAAAACATTTTGGAACTTGATAGAGATGGTGATTTAACATCATGAATGTTCTAAGTATCACTGAATTATATATTTAAAATGGTTAATTTTGTTATGTGAATCTCATCTCAATTATTTTTTAATGTTTTGTTTATTTTTGAGAGAGAGCATGAGCAGGGGAGGAGCAGAGAGGGGAACAGAAGATCCCAAGTGGGCTCTGTGCTAACAGCAGTCATGAACTGTGAGATCATGACCTGAGCTAAAGTCAGAGGCTCAACCAACTGAGCCACCCAGGCCCCCTCTCACCTCAATTTTTTAAAAAATTGAATGGAGATGCTGAAGGACCCATCAAAAAAGCCTTAGGAGCAAGACAAAAAGACCAAAAAACAAACAAACAAAAAAAGTGAAACAAATACAAATATAAAGCAAAAACAAAACAAGAAGGCATAAAACAGAATTTCTCCTTGTAAACAATGATGGATGTGAACATTCTTAGCTCAAAAAAAAGGGGACAGAGTATACATAATCATAAAAGAAGCAAATGAGAGAATTTTCTAATTAGCAGAGCTCTGGGAATGCTGGTTGGATAGGTGAGATATCTAATTATCATTTTAAGTTCATTAAGATACTAAAGGGCAATAAACCTAAGTGGGACAGAGACAGGGAAGAACCCCTGCTTTTCCGAGAACTTAAGAATTTGAAGGTGATAGCTCAGATTGGTTTGAAATTGGATACAGAGTAGACTAGAAAAGAAAAACGATTGCACTAAGGATCAGGACTTACAGAGATATAATGTAAGACAGGAAGACAGTGAATACCTAACAGAGACTATTAAAGCTTTAAGAAATACACCATCTAAGTAATTTGAGAGGAAACCTGAATTGTATCACAATTATACATATGTGTGTACAATGCACAGCATATACATATACTGTAGTACATGTGTTTTCAAGCCCCAGGAGTTGAACCACAAGAGACAGGAAAATCCGAGGATTAATTAAGCTGTAATCTAACATCTTACTCTCAGGAAATAGTATCAACAGGTTAGGGTAATGAGTGTATAAAGGTATGCATATGAATGTTCATTGCAGCATTGATTATCTTAGCAAAATAACTGATTCAAAGTAAACATTCACTAGTATGGGAATGGATAATTTATGGTAACCATACAATGAAATATTATGAAGACATTAAAAAGAGTGAGGTAGATTTTTATATATTGGTTTAGAAAGAGGCCTAAAACATAATGAAGCGGGGGGAAAGGAGATTGTAGGGCAATATATGGAGGTTTCCATTTTTGTGAAACCAAAGAAAACAAAAAGCCCCAAGGAATAAAATTCTATATATGTCTGTGTTAGCCTAGAAGAAAAACCTAGAAGACTGCACACCCAACTATAAACAGTAGTTACCTCAGGTGGTAATGGCTGGGAGACTGTAATTAACATAAGTAAAGTCCTTAGAATAGTGTCTGGCCCATAATTGGTGTTCATTATGTGTTAACCACTATCATTTTTCTTTTATATAGTTTGATACTGAATTACTAAAAGGGATTATTTTTGTAATGAAAAAAAAAAAAAAAACAATGTTCACAGAATGACAGAAAAACAAATGGTCAAAAACATATGAAAAGATGCCCAGTCTCATTAAGAATCAAGAAAATACAAGTTAAAATAACAGTATCAGGGCACCTGGGTGACTTAGTCATTTAAGCATCCAACTCTTGATTTCAGCTCAGGTCATGATCTCACAGTTTGTGCGATTAAGGCCTGCATTGGACTCTGTGCTGACAATGCAGAACCTGCTTGGGATTCTCTCTCTCTCTCTCTCTCTCTCTCTCTCTCTCTCTCTCTCCTCCCTCCCTCCCCCACTCATGCACGCTCTCTGTCAAAATAAAGAAATAAACTTTTAAAAAAAAACAGTATTGGGGTGCCTGGGTGGCTCAGTTGGTTGAGTGTCCAACTTTGGCTCAGGTCATGATCTCACAGGTCGTGAGTTTGGGCCCTGCAATTGGGCTCTGTGCTGACAGGTTAGAGCCTGGAGCCTGCTTCAAATTCTGTGTCTCCCTCTCTTTCTGCCCCTCCCTAGTTCATGCTCATGTGTGTGCGCTCTCTCTCTCTCAAAAGTAAATAAACATTAAAAAAAGAGTAACAGTATCATTTCCTGCCCATCAGATTGGCAAAAAAGGAAAAGGTTTATAACATCCATTTTGGTGAAAATTTGACTAAACCAGCATTATCACACACAAGAATATCAATTTGCATCATACCTACCAAAGTTTAAAATATGTATATCCTGTGATCCAGCAATTTCACTTATAGATATCAAACCTAAAGATATAGTTGCCATACATACAAAGTGATATGCATAAGGATATTCACTGCTTAGCAGTGAAAAACTGTAAATAGGCTAATGTCCACCAGTGAAATGAAGGCGAATGGAATTATGCAATCATTAAAAAAAGATCTCTATATATCAACATGGAAAATTCTCTAGGAAGTGAAAAAAGTTAGTATCATATCTGTGCCAGTCATCAGTTATTGTCCCTCGACTCCAAATCTATCCTTCATTGCCCTGTTTTGTGATACTAGATAATTTCATTTTTCCTTTGCCAGCTGATGGTTTTAAGCTGTATCACTAGGGGGTGCTAGAGGGACATTGCAGGAAGAAGGGGGATTCTCTTCCTGGTTCCTGGATGCTTTCCTTGTTTTTGTTTTTTCCTTTGTATTAGAAGAACGCCCAGTGATGCTTGCCTACCATCAAGTTTCAACAGCACGACAATCAGGTAGCTTCCCAGTGAGTTTCAACAGAATTCTTGTGACTTCGCATTTAATTCTGCCAGCATCCTTGTGAGCAGTTTCCTGGAATCTCAGTGGTTTTCTGGAGAGTTTGTCAGCACTCCAACTCAGCAGTCCAGCCCACAGTTTCCTGCACTCCAGTCTCAATGCGCAGCAATTCATCAAACTTCATCATCCAGTGATATCATCTGTCATACACTCTTCCATAAAGTCCAATTATTAGTCTTGGAGGAAAGGGGCCTCTTCCAAATTCATTCCTTCCTTGAGCACATTGCCTCAACCTTAGAAGCCGTGGCTGCTCCCTATATCTGCTACTGTATTGTTTTAGAGTTCTTTTTACCCCTTAGTAGTTAATCCCATTACTAGTTAATAATTCTTTATATTAAATTTTCCCTGTTTAACGTGTGGTTTCTGTTTCCTGACTGAGATCCTAGCTGATACAACATCTCATTTATATTTTAAAAAACTGTGTGTGTGTGTGTGTGTGTGTGTGTGTACATACTTATGTAAATATGTAGATGACACAGAAAATACCAAATTATTATCAGTGATTATTACAGGAAAATGAATGGAATTACAAGTATAGGATAAAATAAGATTTTCTCGGGGCACCTGGGTGGCTCAGTTGGTTAAGCATCTGACTTCAGCTCAGGTCATGATCTCATGGTTCATGGGTTCGAGCCCCACATGGGCTCTGTGCTGACAGCTCAGAGCCTGGAGCCTGCTTCAGATTCTGTGTCTCCCTCTCTCTCTGCCCCTCCCCTGTTCACACTGTCTCTCTCTGTCTCTCAAATAAATAAATGTAAAAAAATTTTTTTTTGAAAAAAAAAGAGGATTGTCTCATTTACTCTATATGCTTCTCATTTTAATTGTTTATAGTAAGCATTAATTCAGGTATTATATAATTCAAAACAACTACATATGTATTTAGTATATAAAATACATATATCATGCCAATTTCTAGGGATTAAAAACATGGTATTAGAGGACTGCTTCATGACTGAGGGTTGCTCTTGGAGAGATTAACTGTAAACAGAAAAGATGATACATTGGGATGTATGGCTGGCTCAGTCAGTAACGCATGTGACACTTGATCTTGAAGTTGTAGGTCTGAGCTCCATGCTGGGTATAGAGATTGAAAATAAAATCTTTGGGGGAAAAAAGTGACAAATTATAAAAAGGCAATGACTAGTGTGAAAAAGACAAATTCTTAAGTGCTAAGGATTTGAGATTACTGCATAATTTTATGAGATGCCAGAAATTATGGCACTGCTCACAGGGTCAAGGGTTGCACATGCAGGAAAAATGGCAATAGGAAGATAACCAACTCCAGTTTCATGGTATCAGTAAGCAGAAGTTAGTACAGAGAGTCTAAGATGATCATTTATAGGTTTAGAGCTTGCCTAAGCCACTCCTAAAATCTGGAGGCCTTGAGTTTGGGGGAAGGCAATAGAGTAAGCCCTGAAGTGTTAGCAATTGTCATTCCAATGATTTCCAGCTTTATTTCTCAACTTCTTCCAACCCCTGCCTAATTGCCAATTCCAGAGAAGCCATGGCAAAATCTACTGCCACAGTCAGAGCTGTAAAGTCAGCATTCCCTAACTTAACAGGGAACCCAAAATATAAATTTCTCTTAAGACAGGAGTGTTTTTTTATAGAACCAAAATAAGGGAACGAGCTCAAGGTAGTGAAGTGGACTTACATGCTATTCATATACAGTATAGATAGCTGAACTTGCAAAACATATAAAGAGTTTTAGACTTAAAAAATGGAAACTGTAGTGTGATTAAAGAAAAAAAAAAAAAGCATTCAGCCTGAATTGGAATCACAGTCCTAGCACTATCTAGGATTTCTTTTTACTCAATTAGTTAATTGAGTTTTAAAGTCAGATTACTTGGGATGAAATCCCAGCTCTATCACACATTAGCAGGTTAATCACTCTTAGCCTGTTTTTTTATTTATATAAAGAGGACGAAAGTACCTACACCCTATGTTTTTGAAGAATATATAGAAGATATGCACAGTACCTGGTACTTACTAAGGTCTCAATACTGTCATTTTCACTCACTTTTTGAGTCTCAAGGGTTTTTATTCGTTTTACCTAAAAATGAGGGGTCCCTGCTAGATTATCTCAAAAGCCCCATTCCTGCTTTACCACTCTATATAAGTCTACAGATCAAGGATAGGTTTCTTAGGTGGAGGTGGGATGGAGGGAGGTACTACTAGAGAAAACAGTTAAAATGAAAGTCAATGAAAGTTTTATCAGAAAGGTGGCAAATAATTCAGTAGAAACTGTCTTCAGGGAGTTTATGTCAGAGAACGCGTCACAGGAGTCAAAGTGCCAGGTATCCTGTAAAGGCAGAGGTAAGAAGAGAGAGATGCCTTTCTCAAAACTGGAGGATGTGAAGGTGATCTCATAGTAACTCAGAGGATAAATCTGCTGATCTGGTCGTGTAAGCCCAGTCCTTTGAGAAGACTGACAAGCCCACACAGAAGGGCTAAGGATAACTCCCTGTATCAGTCACCTCTTAAAGGGCCAGACATCATCTCTGCACTCAAATTAATTTGCGTGCCAACTAATGCAAAAGGAGTGGCTAACTTGGTGATAGAGGGGCCCAGACAACAGCTGTCTTTCAACACACCTCCAGGCTTTGCTTTACTGCCCCATTCGGGGTGAACCCTAGGGCATCTCATACTGGGGGGGGGGGGTCGTCGGGGAGCTATCTTACTCTTCCCCTTACCCGGTGTCCGCCCCGCATTCTCCTTTCCTTGTCCCTAAGTCTGCTCACCGCGCCTCTCCCCCCACCTCCCTCCTTCCTCCTCCCCATTTCTCTGGCCCCTCCCGTGCTCCCACTCTCTTTTTCTCTCCGCCCCCCCCCCATTGCTTCCTATTTCTCATCTCCGACTGTCACATCTCCCCTCTTTCCCGTTTCTATCCCTTTTCCCCCTCCGCGTTGTTGCTGTTTTCCCGCGCTCACCCTTCTCCTGCCGACAGCCGCTCGCGGATCCAAGCTGAAATTTAAAGGCCGAGTAGCCTACAGCGCAGAGGCGGGCCCAAGGGGGGTGGACGTCCCGATTTTCCCGCCCCCTGAAGGCGGATCCCGAGAGCGATTGGTCCCCACGGTACGCCTCCCAGGACGGGCAGCTCTTCCCACCACAGCGTGTCCAGACCATTTCCGCCCCTCACTGGGAAAGGCCCGCTTCCACACACCCCACTGTTGCTAACTCGGAGGTCGGGTTCCTGGTGGGGGTTTGCCCGGTTCCGCTGTACCTCTTACAACTTTTCAGTCTATTGTGCAGGCGGCGTTTCTAGGACCTATGGTATTTCTTTACTGCCGCCGAGGTTTTCTTTGAATAGGAGGCAGTCAGAATTAGAAAGCCGGTCCTCCCTCTCTCCAGTGTCTTCCGTGTTCACTGCGTGTTGGCCACATTTGTAAAGCCCAACAAACTGATTCGTAACCGCGGGCTGAGCTCCATGATAATAATAGTAGCTAATACTCCAAACTTACTGTGCGACAGCTACTATTATAGACGTTTTGTAAGAATTGGCTCCTTTCTCTGTAAGGTAGATAGATGTGTATTATCCCCGTTTTACAGATGAGGCAACCAAGTTACAGAGAGGTTAAGTATCTTCCTCGAGACCAGCTCTTAATGCAGCTAAAAAGTGGCAGTTAGGATTAGAACCATATAGACTCCACTAAGCCAAACCCACTGTAATAACTGCCTCTGGGACCCTAGAATAAATCCTGCTGCAACTCAAGAAGCAACTTTTGAGACTTACCTCTTCCTCTGAATCAGGTCTAGAAAACATGGAGGAGGAAGGGTGAGGATGGGCAAGGCCAAGAGATTCTTTGTTTTGGCTCTATGTTCTCTGAATTGCTTGGTGAATTGGAGGATAAGGTGGATTCATTACGTGGATATACAGTGTGTATGGATATCCTTTTGAAATCATTCTTTAAAGGTAACTTACTAAAATATTAAGAGGTAAAAACTATTAAATGATCTTTTATTAAAATGGGAAAAACATAGTAAAGAGTTTTAAGGAGCAGGATATTCTTTAGGGGGTTGTAAATAGTATTTTTGTTTGTGTATTAATATTTAAAGAGATATATAGTAGCTGTGCAAATGTTGGGGCAGGGGGGAGGCTTGCCCATTAAGGTTATATGTACCTTTCAAATGATTGAGTAGTCACATAATAGTCACATAAATCTCAGCTCACTTGTCGAAATTCCAGAAGCAGAGCTTTTCTCCACAAGTACTATTACTCATCATACCACATTACATCATATAATTTATAGAATGACTTCCAGGAACAAAAATGTCAAAAATTTATTTGATATGATATTTATCATTTCAAAAATAAGTTCAGGGAAAGTCCATAGACAATTTCAAATATTATTATTCAGTAAGTTTTCCTTATTAAGATACAGTGAACAAGATAAACATTTTTATTAAAGATCTGGGTAAGTTGTAGAGTAGGAATTTAGTTAGCTTTACCAATAAAAAGGTAGTCTGAATAAGGAATGGTGCAGAAATGGATCAGTCTTAGGCACAGTAGTCTACTTAACCACTGAACTCATTTCCACTTAAGGACTAGAAAATGATGGTGATCTTTGGAGAATACTGAAATGAAAAGGCAGAGGAATACATAGCCATTCAATTAATACAGAGCAACAAAACTGTGTCAATAATGTTATGTAGCCAGAGGGGAAGCCTTTAGCAATGACTGAGTAAAAAATGTATTTTTCCTTTCATACCTCAAGTTACACCAGTAAGGAACTTTGGAAGATGTGTTAGGAGAACTAGTTTCTTTCCTGTCTTCTTCCATGCTTCATACTTAACTCTGCCGCTGTTGGGAAACTCACTCCTCAAGCTTTGTAGCAATTAGGTTCATGCTTTGCCAAGTAATTTCTTTGTGGGCCTCCATCATAAAAGTTGAGTTAGGTATCCTCAGGTCTCTTTACTTTTGAGGGAGAGAAGATAGAGACTGAGGCTTAATGTCTAGTATTGATGGATTGGGTAAAAGTTCTTCCTTCAGATTCTGAATATTAATGGCCTTCATTATGGAGACATAGGCAAATAGTTAATTCTGGTTCTGAAGGAAGTGATATAGAAACACTGCATTTTTTTAAAGTTTATTTATTTTCAGAGAGAGACAGAGAGCATGCAAGGGAGGGGCAGAGAGAGAGGGAGAGAGAGAATCCCAAGCAGGCTCTGCATTGTCAGTGAGGAATCTAACTCAGGGCTCAAACCCACGAACCACAAGATCATGACCTGAGCTGAAATCAAGAGTCAGATTCTCAACCAACAGCCACCCAGGCTCCCTGAAACACTGCATTTTGTTCATTTGGGCATAATATACATGAACGATGTGACTATAACTCACTGTGAACAAAATGGTTATTTTTATATTATTCTTTTACTACATTTGGCCCTAATTTTGACACAGAGCCACAATAGGATCAACAGAAGAAAAAAAGAAAAAGAAAAAAAAAAAAAAGGCCAGGTCAAGATTATCCAGCTCAGAATTCTAACAATGGATCAAAAGGACTGAATTGGAGAACTAGATTGCCTTCCCTGATGTTAACTTGGAAATTCAATAGGATAGCATCCTATAACTTTACCTGTATAGAGCCAGGATAGTGAACATGATACCTCTATTGTGACTGTCATTTATTTGCTGTTGGCTCAAAAATCTACATCTCCAGCTCTGATTTCCTATCCTGAACTCTAAACTGCAATGGTCTTTATCTCTACCTGGATGTCCTGGGTATCCCACAAGCATCTCCAGTCCCACCTGTCCAAAACTGAATTAACTCATCTCCTCCCTCACCCACCCCAGAACGATGCTTTGGTGAATGAATAGTACCCCTTTAGATTCAAGCCAAAATTAGAGAACATTCCAGATCTTTTCCTCCCTCACCCTTCCTTCTCACTCATCTAATTAGTGGCCAGTCATACCTGGTCAATTCTACTTGGTTCAATGTATCAGGCACCTACATCCTTACAAACAATTAATACTGGTTGTCTTAGGTCTGGTTCCCTAGCAGGAGAGTCTAAAAGAGGATTTGGGATGCATGTGATCTTTTGAGGGAAGGAGTTTCAAGAAAAACCTACTACAAGGGAGGGATAGAAGCAGACTAGGGAAAGGAAAAGAGCCCGACAAGCAGGTAGTCTCAGGTAAAATCTAGTTTGGCCTGATCCACAGGTAAGGTACTTGAAGCATTAACCACACAGCAGAATTATGCCCCTGAAGGCAAGGGGGCCAATCTCTTATACCCCTCTAGCAGTCATTGACTGAAGGCAGTCGTTGGCAGGGGGTGGGCATCATAGTTTGTTTTCTGGGTGAGGTAGCTGCAGTCAGTGGTGGGTAATTCTCTAGAGAAAGGGTCAGCTATGAGTTGTTAGCATCCACAGTCACTGCTGGGGATGGGGGCTCCCACTTGGTGACAGGTGATCCGGGCAGGACACCACATTGTCTACCACACCAGCCCTTATCATCTCTCATTTGAACTACTACAGTAGCCTTCTTGTTGGAATTTCTACTTCTAGACTTAATTATTTTTAATTCACTATCCAACCAAAATGATTTTTCCAAAAAGAAAATCTTATCATGAAGCTATTCAAAGGTATAGAGGAAAAAAAGCAAAACTCATGAACATTTCACATCAACCCTTCATGTTAAAACCTTATACCACCTTCCTAGTCTTACTTCCTAGAACTCTTCATCCACCTACACTTCATGACTATCTCACACTCGCGCACACACACACACACACACACACACACACACATGCAAGTCTTGCACACATGCACACACTAACCTTTGCTCTAGAAATATCAAACGCAAACACTTCATACTTTCTCACGTTACCATGCTTTTACACTGTTGCTTGATCTGTCTAGAGGATCTTTCTCTCCCTATTGCCACTTAGCTACCTGAGAAATTCTGGTTCCCTTCCAGAAATAAGTGTAGCAACACCTATAAATTTATTTCGCCAGACCCAGCCAAAGCTCTCATGGTATCAAATTATGGCATGTGTCTCACTGTACTGTAATTGTGTACTTAAGCACCTGTCTTTCCAGTTAAAAATAAGCTCTTCATTTTACCTCCTGGGACTGGCCTGAGGCTAAGGCTCAATAAATGTCAGTTGTTGATCTTTCAGCTTTATCACCCCTTGAATAACATGTTCCATTAGTTTAACACTCACTGTTTCATGTGATCCTACCTCACACGCCCCCAAACTGTCTTCTTGAGGCTCCATGACATATCCCCTTCTTTTAACATTGTCGAATTTGGTAGGCAAGCCCATGGTCACTCATGATTTTACTAACTTCAATGTCATTTTTCATGAGTCTTCCGCAGTTCTAACTAATAATTTATATTTGAGCTGAGTAAGTTTTAAAAACTGAGTACAATTCCTACAGATGAGGAATGAGAAAGCATCCTTCAAGACTTAAGAACCAGCATGGACAAAGGCAAAGGAATGAGAGTACTGGTCAATCAGAGCACTAACTACAGTGTCAGGAGGACAGAGGGGTGTGATGGAGAAGAGACTAGAGACCAGTGGGTGTGGAGCCTTGAATGCCTCCCTGACTGAGATGCAGGGCACAGCTGTGTAGTCAGAGGGTGCACAAGTCCTGGCTCTGCCACCTCTTAGCTGGTTGATCTTAGGTAAGCATCTTAACCTCTCTGAGCATTGCTTTCCTCATTTGTAAAATGACAATGCTATGAAAAACTTTAAAAATATGTAAAACCCAATTAAACTTTTCTGACTGAATGCTAGCGGGGGGTGGCTGGCAGAAGGGAAAGAGAGAAAGACCAATTCCAAAGAAGGGGAAGAGCTGGCTGGGACCTGGGAGGAGGACTCTGTCATAGCTGTCCGTGGCCCAGCATGGGCAGATAGAAGCAGAAGGATGGAACTGATTCCTTGGTCAGACTGAAACATCAAAAAATGACTCAAAAGCTGCTGTATACTAAGGCCCAGCTATTGCCCAAGAAGATTAACTTCCTTATTTTTTTAATGTTTATTTATTTTTTGAGAGAGAGAGAGCGCGCAAGTGGGGCAGAGAAAGAGGGAGACACAGAATCCGAAGCAGGCTCTAGGCTCTGAGCTGCCACCGATGCGGGGCTCAAATTCTTGAACCATGTGAGATTGTGACCTGAGCCCAAGACTGCCACTCAGTGGACTGAGCCACCCAGGCGCCCCAAGTAGATCAACTTCTTAGGAGAAGTTTCCCATGTGGGCTGAGAAATAGAAAAGTGGGCCTTTCCCAACTGGGAATCAGTTTGGGGGAGGTGATCCAGTGGTTCTGACTCTGTACCTGGCACAGAGTTGCTTGCCTGAGAGCTGACAGCACATGCAGATAGTAAATAAGCAGTACCAACCCCAAGAGCATTCACACCCATGGTAAGAATAACACATTGGTCTCTGTGGATGGTAGGACCAGAGAAGAGGAAATCCCAGGCCACTGCATGGCTCGGATGCACACCAAGATAATTGAGGAGCTCCTAGGGCAACCTACCAACACCTGAAAAACAAGAGTTTCCTCAAAACAAGACTTTTGAGGGATAGCACTTATGTTCAGTCTTTGTGTTTCCAAGTAGAAAGACTTACACTAGAAAGAGGTTCCCCCTGCTCACTCCTCTTTTGGGGTTTTATATTTGAGATGTGCTAGGCAGACATGTGAATGATGAGTTTGGGAGAAGGGACAGGAAATATAAGGCTCAGCCTCTAACTTCATCCTCTTTGGGACCCAGCCTGATCTCAGTATGCAAATATTTTAGTCTGTAAAGACACTGTTCCTGCAAGGAAAGGCCTGACGTTGTCCTCAGCTCTTTGCCCTGGGCTGAAAAGTGCTATATGTTCTTCAACTTAGCTTTCCTCAGTTGAAAGAAAGCAAAAAGAAAAGAAAAGTAAAGAAAAGTAAAAAAAAGAAAAGAGAGGAAGGAAATAAAGAAAAAGAAAATAAAAGGAAGGAAAGAAAGAAAGAAGAGAAAGAAAGAAAAAGGAAAAAAGCTGACATTCCTTTTAATTTTTTAAATAACTTTTGAAATGGATAAATTACTAACTGTTGAAAATTAATTTGATTTTATTTTCAAACTATGAGAATATTTTTAAATATTCCCCTCACCCAGATTTCTAATTATAAACATCTTATCACATTTGCTCCATAACTGTGTGTGTACATGCAATATAAATTTATTATGTTTATATATTATATATAATTATATACATGTATAAAATAATTAGCTGTGTTCTGAACTTTTTGAGAACAAGTTGTGTCCATGATGCCCTGTCACCCCTAAATACTTCAGTATGTATTTCCCCAAATCAAGGACACTTTGCTGCTTACCTACCATATAACCCCCAACATTAATAAAACATCATCATCTAATTCATAGACTTGTATGTGTCCCCCCTCCCCCATTCAAATCTCACCAACTTCCCCAACAACTTTTCTTCCTTTCTGGCACACTGTCCCTTCCAGGAGCACAAGCTGCTGTTGTCAAATCTCTTCAGCCTCCTAGTCTGAAACTGTTCTCCCTTTTCCCTGCCTTTCATAGCCTCAGCAGTTTTACCTCTTATGTCTGTGACAGTTTTAAAGAGTGCAGGTTGTGGGGCACCTGGGTGGCTCAGTCGGTTAAACATCCGACTTCGGCTCAGGTCATGATCTCACAAGTTTGTGAGTTCGAGCCGCACATCGGGCTCTGTGCTGACAGCTCAGAGCCTGGAGCCTGCTTCGGATTCAGTGTCTCCCTCTCTCTCTCTGCCCCTCCCCCACTCATGCTCTGTCTCTCAAAAATAAACGTTCAAAATAAATAAATATAAATACATAAATAAATAAGAACACAGGTCGTATACTCTGGAGAGATGATCCTTAACCTTAGTCAGTTTGATGTTTCCTCACCACCACACTTGGGTCTGGCTTTCTTGGCAGGAATTCCTCAGAAATGATGCCATGTACTTTTTAAAGTTTGAGACGGGGCATGTGTTGTTAATCCATCTCACCACTGGTGGTGTTACTGTGAATCACCTGGTTATGTTGGCATCTGCAGTTTTCCCTTTGTAGCTGACTAGTACTTTGTGAGGATGTGTTGCAAAACTATGCCATCAAATCTCCAATTAACAATCCTAGCCTTCCCGGACAATGAACCGCTACCTCATCTGAATGTTGATCTGAATGTTCCTGCTACATGCATAACTGCTGCATTTATTTGTTGATAGCCTCCTGTAAAGAGTTTTCTCTCCTCCCCACTTATGCTTTCATTTACTGCTATCAGTTTGGAGCCGTGGTTTTCTACTTTATTCACTGGTTATAATAAATTGCTATCATTATTTTCATGCATAAGTTGATCCACGTTGGGCTGATGGGATTTCCATTAAGGGGCTGCTATGATCTTTTGACATGTCTTCATCATTTTGTAAATACTTTCTTGCTTTGTGAAACAAGATATTCCAGGATTTTCTTGTCTAACGTTCCCTTCCCCAGCCCTGGAGTCAACCATTTCACCAAGGAGTCCTGGTATTTTAGAGAAGAATGGTATTTGAAAACAAGATCTGGGGGTGCCTGGGTGGCGCAGTCGGTTAAGCCTCCGACTTCAGCCAGGTCACGATCTCGCGGTCCGTGAGTTCGAGCCCCGCGTCGGGCTCTGTGCTGACAGCTCAGAGCCTGGAGCCTGTTTTAGATTCTGTGTCTCCCTCTCTCTCTGCCCCTCTCCTGTTCATGCTTTGTCCCTCTCTGTCCCAAAAATAAATAAAAACGTTGAAAAAAAAATTAAAAAAAAAAAAAAGAAAACAAGATCTGGCTACTAGAAGTGCTCATTGCTACTAGAGTGTCATGGCTTCTAGACTTCTCAGTAGGCAGACTTAGGAAGCGTATATATGTATATACATATCCCTGAATTTAAAGGGTTTTTTTTTAATGTTTATTTATTTTTGAGAGACAGAGTGCAAGCAGGGGAGGAGCAGAGAGAGAGGGAGACACAGAAGCAGGCTCCAGGCTCCAAGCTGTGAGCACAGAGCCCGATGCAGGGCTGAAACTCATGAACTGTGAGATCATGACTTGAGCCGAAGTCAGACGCTTAACTGACTGAGCCACCCAGGCGCCACAACATATCCCTGAACTTATACAAATACTTCTAATGCCAGTACATTTCAGAGTTCTTTCAAACGTTGCCTCTTTCCATGTTTTACCTTCTCCAATGGTGAGAAACCTAGCTCTCTAATCCTGAACGTATTTAATTATTTGCTCAATCAATTTTCTTATTTGCTTATTGTAAACAGTCTCCCAACCATGTGGGTTGTCTCCTCTGCCTAACTGCTGTGTACACCATCTCTTCATTCTTGGGCACCAGTGGGCACGACATCGATGTGCTTCTGTGCAGCTTCTTCCCTTCCACGTCAGTGTGCTGTGTCCTTGGGTGTGAGTGAGCATGCTGCCAAATCACCTCCAAGCAGCTCACCACTCCCCACCTCACTACCTCTCTGCCAGGGAGGAAAGAAAATGACACAGAGGAGAAGATGGGAGAAGGGACAACTGAAGGAGAATGGCAGATTTTCTCTCATATTAAAGATATCCATCTGACCAACTCCTTTGTCTTTCAGTTGACTCTGAACTGGGGCAGGGAATGAAGTGTTTTTTATGGACACCCTCCCTTCACTGCATGCAAAAGTCCAACAATGGAATTTAATTCCCTGAGAGGCAAAGATTGATTTATTTTATATTTGGCTATTCCCCCACAGAGACCAGTCGCATTTTCGCAAACTGCTTGAAATTCAATGTAAATTCATTCATTCTGCTGCTGGCTGAAGCTCACTTCCTCACCTTAGAAGGCACTATCTATCCTGATCAAACTACTAGCCAAAGTAGGTCTCTATAATGTGGGAGGGTGCTTGGGTGCTTTAAGTGTTTATTTGAGCTGAAGTGACATCCCTGACAGACAGAATTTGGGTTGGTCAAAAGGCCAATGAGAGTTGGAAAACCAGGGAAGGAAGGGGAGAGATGAAAGGGGTGGGCATGGGCAAACAGCAGACAGCCTGGACTAAATCGAAGTGAGGCTGGGTGCAGCTGGGGTAAGGAGTACTGAGATCACCAGCCAGGGCTGTGAATGAAGAGGAAGGCTGAGCCACAGCTAGGAGCTTTGTGCACTGCTGTGATGCTCTGGAAAAGGACCCCCAGGCCTTCACACACAGCACTCAGCTTTCTGTTTAATGTTTGCTTCAGACTATAGCAAACCTGTCCTTGTAAGCTAGTGATGGAGTTCAGTGTCAGAGGTCCACAAAGGCCAGTAGGTACTTTTGGTGGTGGGCCTCTTAGCAGGCCCCGCCACCCACCTCACCTCCTTGCTGCTAGAACAGTGCTGCCCTTGTCTCTCCAAGGTAGGGAGTACTGGTGGAGTCAGCCAGGGAGTTTTGCCACTTGAATTCTTGGTAAGTTGTCCTCCCTCAAGAAGGAGGGTGGGATGAAGCCTTCGCTGGCTCTTTTCAATCCAAGCCTATGGTTATTGGTAGAAGAGATTCTTCTGGATTTTTAGTTTGTAGATGATTCCAACCTTAGTTGTTGTTTTAAAAATATTTTTAAATATTTATATTTGAGAGAGGAGGGGGGAGGGGCAGAGAGAGAGGGACACACAGAATCCAATGCAGGCTCCAGGTTCTGAGCTGTCAGCACAAAGCCAGATGTGGGGCAGCACAAAGCCAGATATGGGGCTTGAATTCATGAACTGCAAGATCATGACCTGAGCCAAAGTCAGCCACTTAACCAACTAAGCCAACCCAGGCACCCCTCTCCAACCTTAGTTTTCAGTAGTGACAAATTATTTCCCCCTATACCCATGCTCTATTGATTATTTCAGTAGACTTTTGGGAGGGAATTGAGAGGCTTCCCTACTCTACCACTGTCCTGCTCAGAAGAGTTATACATGAGGAACAGGCAGAAGAGTCTTAGAAGGAGCAGTCAGAGAAGTAAGAGGAAACCGGAAGAGGTCAGGGTCACAGAGTTCAATGTGAAGAGGAGTGCTCAGCAGTTTCAAATACGTCAGTAAACAATAGACTGAACCTGGCAATCAGGAGGTGACTGAAGACAGTTGAAAGTACTATTTCAAAAAACTTACTGGAGCATAAGCTGAGTCTTACATGGAGAAATGGAAACAGCAAATGTGTCTACCTTTTAAAGACATTTGTCGATAAACAGGCAAGGAGAGTGATGGGATACAGGTTGAGAGGGAGTAAGGTGGAGAGAAGGTTTTGTAGGGTTGAGCCGATGGAGGCAGGTGTGGATCCCAGTGTTGGCAAGCACCCAAGGCTCCCTGATCCCAGATCCCCACTGCTGCATAGCACAGTTTCCTTCATTCCTACTTCCAGGTTGCAGAGTAGGATCTGGGAAGGCAGGTCACCTAGGAGAGATCACCCTGATGTCCCCTCCAGGCTTTGTGACTTACAAATGTAACCTAGACCACATTGCATCTTGCAAATCATGGCCGGTAGTGCAACTGAGGGCCCAAAGAGTGGCTCTACAGAAGTCCTAGCAACAATGACAACAAACTAACATGTTGAATACATACAGTGGACCTCAACTGTCCTAGGTTTGTATACCTCATCTGTTCCTCACAACCTCTCTTTCATGTGGGGGTATTAGGACTCACATTTTATAGATGAGAAAACTCAGGTTAGGAAAGTTAAATTAGTTGTCCAAGGCATAGGGTTGGTAAGCAAGGAAGCTGAGGTTCAAAATTAGATCTTTCTGATTCCAAAGGCTGTACTTTTTCTCCTTGGGCACCTGAGGCCAAAATACAAGTGACAAGCAACATGAAACCTAAGGACAGACCACGAGTAGCCTAGATTCACAGAGAGTATTGAAATATAGGACCAAATAGAGAGAAGTTAGGGCCAGAGAGGTTTGCCAGATAAAATACAGGATGTCCAGTTAAATTTGAATTTCGTATAAACAGCAAATAAATTATTAGTATAATTGCATCCCAAATATCACATGTGATATACTTACACAAAAAAATTTTTTTTATCTAAAACTCAAAATTAAGGGTCCCTGGGTGGCTCAGTCCGTTAAAGCATCTGACTCTTGATTTCGGCTCAGGTCATGATCTCACAGTTCATGAGATGGAGCCCTATATTGGACGCCATGCTGAGGGTACAAAGCCTGCTTGGAATTCTCTCTCCCTGACCCTCCCTTGTGGTCTCTCTCTCTCAAAAGTAAATAAACCTTAAAAAGTAAATTCTTTAAAAAATTAAATAAATTCAAAATTAATTGGGCATCCTGTATTTTTATTTGCTACATCTGGCAACTATGTGGCCAAATGTGAAATTACTAAAGAATTTAGGCTTTATTTTGTAGCTAATATAGACCCATTGAGGATTTTGGCACAAAGGAGTGACATTGGTAAAGTGGTACTTAAGACCAGCCAGACAACAATGAAATTCCAAAATATAAGACTAGGATGGTGGAAGAAGGGAAGAAGGCTGATTAAGTATGGACAGATGAAGAATAAGGAGAAATCCAGTATGACAGGTTTTTGGTCTGGATGACCAAAAAAATGACAGCTACTGATGGAAAGAGACATATCTAGAGGAGGAATTGCTTTGAAAATAAGTAAAAATGGACTTTGAGTTGATGCTTATATATCTAAGTGAATTTGACAACAGGAAAAGTAATTAATTTAGCTTTTCTTCAGCACCTTCTTCCAAGTACCGCAGAGATGGGATGTTACTCCTCAACCTCACAGCCACCCCTCCAGGTCCCTATGAGGACCGAAATTTTCTAACAGACAAAACTGGCACCACCAGCAGGTGGCAGCATCAGGATTTGAAGTACCAGGCCTCGTGAATCAAGTCTGGGCTTATTTCCACTACTGCACACTGCCTCGGATTAGAGATCTAGAGCCATCCCCAGGGAAATTGCGGGGGAAGCCATGACTGCTGAGACTTGAGAAGTAGGAGCTGAAAGAGAGGATACATTTGCTAAGAAAACATGGAGGACGGAGGTGGGAGAGAACTTTAGAGCATCTCTGGCAGAGGACACAGAATGGGAAATGACTGGGAAGCTTGAGTGAGCCTAGCATTTTGAAAACAGCAGCATAATATGATGTTTCAAGAAAACAGGGAGAATGAAGATAGTGAAGCAGAATACAGGAAAGGCATATAGGTGCCATGTCAGACAGGGCCTTCTGTGCCACGCCCAGGATCTTAGAATGATCCTATAGGCAACGGAGAGTCACTGAGCATTTTGAGCAAGGGGTCTGCATGACCAGATTTGTCTTTCAGAAGGACCATCCTGGTGGAGGTGGTGTGGGAGGTGGACTAGAGGCCAATTAGGAGGCAGCTGTGACAGTCCAGGGGCAAAAAAGTGAGAAGAAAAGGCAGAGGACATAGATGTTTGAGACAATCAATAGGACATGGAGAGGAAAGAGATGTGAGGTGACCAAGAGGCCTTTCCCAGGGTGACTGGGAACAGTGATAATATTTATAAAATGTAGAGGGTGCAGGAGGAAGAGCATTTTGGGAAGGAAGTGTGAAGTTATTCATCTTTGTATACCTACAACATAACTTAGAGCTGACAGAGTAGACAAGCATGTTGATTTGAGTTTGATTTTGGACATATTTAGTTTGAGATATCACTAGAACACACAGGTGGAAATGTTTGGCAAACTGTTAGAAATATAGTTTCGGAAGCTTTGAAGAACAATGAAATCCTGTGGATTAGCTTTTTAAAATCAAGATATAAATAATGGAGTAAGAAATGCCCATTGACAAAATCCCTGAAAATACTTAACACATAAAGAGCAAGTGAGGGGAAAAACAAAAACAAAAACAAAAACAACCAAATGAAGCAAACAGAGAATAGATCGCCAGAGAGGTAGATGAACAAGAAAGTTTGGCATAATGGAAACAAACAGATGAATTTCAAGAGGTAGGGGTTTGCACACCTCTGCTCATGGCAGTATTATCCAAAATAGCCAGGTGAAAGCAACCTAAGTGTTCATAGATGGATGAATGGATTAAGAAAACATGGTAAATACATACAATGGAATAATATTCAACCTTAAACAAGAAGGAAATCCTGTTATGTGTTACAATATGGATGTATCTTGAGGACATTATTTATGCTAAGTAAAATAAGCCAGTCACAGAAGGACAAATATTGCATGATTCTACTTATATGAGGTATCTAAAATAGTCAAACTCATAGAAACAGAAATTAGGATGGTAGTTGCCAGGGTCTGGGGGGAGGAGGAAAGAGGAGTTGTTACCCAGTGGGTAGGAGTTTCAGTTTTGCAAGATGAAAAAGTTCTAGAGAACTGTTTAACAATGAGCATATGGTTAACACTACCATACTGTAAACTTAAAAATAGCTAATTTTTTTTTTCAAATGGGAAGGGGTTGTTTTAGGGGTCTTGCTGCAGAGGTACCTGATGAAATAGGACTAGTAAGTGTGTGTACATTATATCTAACGATGAGGTTATTATTGATCACTTTAGTGGGAGTATTTAATACAGTAGTTTGTGATGACAGTTAAATTGCACTTGGCTGAGGAGCGAATGGAAGGTGAGGAAGTAGAAAGAACAAGTAAACTGTGCTTCTGCAAGTTTGGCCACAGAGGATGTGGATCTTTCCTGGGTAGCACGACATTAAGGGAGGACAGATTTAGGGCTCACCTTGCTTGTACTCATTCCCTCAAGGGTCACAGTCCCTTACTGATTATTGTCTAATGCCTGAAAACAGTCATTTAAAACATTTTGTCCACTTTCCTAATTGTTTACTGTGGGAGGACATTTCTCATCCCAGTAATGATTTATGGGCAGAAGTGGGACTCTCTTTTATGAATTAAAAAAAAAATTTTTTAATGGAGAGTGAAATCAGAAAAAAATCACCTTCCAGATCCTCCCTTTTTCAGTATTTCCCTGGAGATCCCAGAAAGGTGAACTTTTATAAGCTCTAGTAGGTAACATTCACATTCTGCATCCTCTAGAACAGGGTCCTGACAGCACCTGCCTGGGCAGTCTAATAATTTGGCATCTCCAAACAAGTATTTTAAAAATATTTTTAGTGGGTGGGAGGCTCACTTGCGGGGAGGAAGGCAGTGAGGACCACTGCTACGGGGAACAAGAAGATGCTTGGAGTCCAGGGTTCAGACTACCTACGCCTCCTCCTACAGTGAAGACCACTCTGTCTAGGCGATTCTGCGCACAGGCAAATGGAAACTGAAACCACCCCGCAAGCAGTAGGGACTGCCTTGACAAGACCTCCAGCCAGCCCAGACCACCCAGACCAGTTTGAGTGTGAACCCCAACTCATGCCTGAGAAGTAGGACCATGGGGTAACCTCTAGAATGACTGACAACTGCCTTTACTTTATTATAATTCTAAAATCTTCATCCAAGGAGGAGCATAAGCTCCATTTACGTAACATACGATGTACGTATAGACATGTTTCCTAAAGGTGCATACATGGACTTATGCCTGCCTCTGCTTATGATGACAAAGCTTCCCTATCTAAATATTCATCCTGGGCCTAAATAAAAGGAACCCATTCACCCTTGCTTGGCAAAGTCATGGCTTTGCGAGTTATTCCCTGTGATCTCATTTGCTGCAAATACAGTTTCCTTTGTGCAACAACCTACCTGGCATAGTTTCTATCTGTGACTCACCAAAGAGCGAACTCATATTGGTTCAGTTACACTATGCCATTATCCTTGTTGATTCTTTCTCCAATTGTGAGCTGGTCTTTTTGTTTTAAATTTTTTTTTTTTGATATTTATCTTTGAGAGAGAGAGAGACAGAGCATGAGCAGGGGAGGGGCAGAGAGAGAGGGAGACAGAATCTGAAGCAGGCTCCAGGATCTCTGCTGTCAGCACAGAGCCCGATGTGGAGCTCGAACTCACAGACTGAGATCATGACCTGAGCCGAAGTTGGATGCTTAACCTACTGTGCCACCCAGGCGCCCCAGTGGGAGCTGGACTTTAATTGGGCATAACCCTTAACTGTCAAAAGCTTTGTGTCATATCATGTTTATCTATTTCTAGAAATTCTGTATCTTATATAAGAATTTTAATCTCAATTTGCAGGTGATTTGTATTTGCACAGAGACTAAAGTATTAAAGTATTGGGAGAGTTAGATATTAGTCTTGAAAGGCCCACTTCCTACAACCACAGAAGTCATGGACTGCAAAACTTCAAGGGATGTCTGGAGAGAGATGCGTGGAAAATGATTTAATTTTATTTGTGGTTGGTTCCTAAGTGATTGCTTTGATGTTATGATAACACATGTTTTCTTACATAAGCATATAACTACGGGGACTCAGATAATCACTAATGGCACCATAAGAAATTGCTTCCTCCATGATTGGTAATGAATAAAAATTGTGGGTTGAATGACTGAAAAAAATAAAAATAAAAATACTTTTAATGTTATGCAGTGAATATAGAAGCTTATTTTCTATTATAAAATTTAATCTTTAGTCTTTATGCTGATAAACCATATGTAAATTGACCCCCCCCCCAGCCTTTCTTTTGAGCTTCCTCAAGTGAAACTGCACTTCCAAAAATGCATTTACTAATATGTAAATGATATAGAAGTACCAGCTTCTGAAGGACACCCTTTATTTGCTCTTTCAGGGATATATGAATGAAAAATCATCAGTCTTACTTTGTCTGAAAATATCTTTAGCTCTCCTTCAGTTTAGCTAGGGATAGCAGTCTCGTTTGACCATTATTTTTCTCAATACTTTGAAGAATTTATCCCATTGTATTTTGGTCTTTAATTATGCTGATGAGAAGTTCATTGTCCAATTGTGTCTTTGTAGTTAATTTGTCTTTTCTCTCTTCTGTTGGAATTTTGTTCTTTGTGTTTGGAGACCTAAAGTTTTACTACAATGTGTCTAGCTAAGCATTTATTTTGAGTTATCCTGCTAAGGACCTGAGGACCCATGCCTTTCATCATCTTGATGTTAATCCCAATTACGAGATCTCTTATCCACTACATTCATTGTCTTGTGTATTCATTTTCTTTTATTTTTTTAATTTTTTTTTTACATTTATTTATTTTTGAGAGACAGAGAGAGACAGAGCACAAATGGGGGAGGGGCAGAGAGAGAAGGAGACACAGAATCCCAAGCAGGCTCCCGGCTCTGAGCTGTCAGCACAGAGCCCAACTCTTGAACTCACAAACCGTGAGATCATGACCTGAGCCAAAGTCGGAGGCTTAACTGACTGAGCCACCCAGGCACTCCTTGTGTATTAGTTTTCTACTGCTGCCATAACAAATTACCAGCTTAAAATGACTGAATATCCTACAATTCTGTAAATGCAACACAATTCAGAAATGCATCACATGTCTCACTGGACTAAAATCAAGGTGTCAGCAGAGCTATCCTCCTTTCTGGTGGCTCTGGAGAGAATCCCTTTCATTACCTTTTTCAGCTTCTAGAGCACTCCCTATCCCAATTCCTTGGTTCATACCCTCTTCCTCCATCTTCAAAACCAGCAGTGTAGAATCTCATTGACATTTCTGTTGTTATATCTTTTTCTTTCTGACCACAGCCAAGAAAGATTTGCTTTTAAGGATTTGTGATTACAATGGGCTCACAGGGATACTTCCAGATGATCTCCAAATCCCAAGATTCTTAACCTTAATCACATCTGCAAAGTGCCTTCTTCCTTGTAAAGTAGCATATTCACAGATCCCACGGATTAGAAAATAGACATCTTTGGAGGATCACTATTTGGTTTATCACACCTTTAGACACTAGCTCCTAATACCACAGTCTCATCCAATTTTTGCTGGTGTTCCCAAGAATATTGAATTCTCTTACTCCAGCTACCTTGTTGAGAGGCTTGGCTACCATTTCTACTACCAGTGCTCTGTGTGAGAATGTCATTCCTCCAGACGCAATAGTCACTGATGGTAACCACTTAGACTTATGATGGTGGTCATCTGGAGCCTTTGGAGTCCCAAAGCTACATGGAGGCGAAGAGAAAGAGAAAAGAAAAATGGCCTGCTCCCTAGCCTTATGGCTCCATTTTCTCCCGCCCACTGAATTTTGGTATATAGTAAATAATCTCAGTCTCTTAAATTTTTTCATGAGTTTATAACTTTTTCTAAAACTAAACCTTCTTGTCATGATCTCATGGTTCATGAGATTGAGCCCCTCAATGGGTTCTGTGCTGACAGCATGGAGCCTGCTTGGGATTCTCTCCCTCTCACTCTCTGCCCTTCCCCCACTCTCTCTCACACACACACACACACACTCTCCCTTTCTCAAAATAAATAAACTTTAAAAAATGAATAAACCTAAACCTTCTTTCCAAAGGCACTCAAAACTAGACCATTGGTTTTAACTGATGGATAAGCCCCATTCTATCCCCCATACTTATTATCTCCTTTTTCTCTTAACTCTATGTCCCTGACACACCTTCCCAAAATGCCTACTAAAATAATGAAAGTCCTTGTGCATATCAGTTCATGCCCACAGCTTACCAAAGTGCTATTACTTTTCCACAGATTCTCTAAACTGCCAATTTCTGAATACATTTGGAGATCAGTTAAGACACCCCTCTATAGAATGATTGAGTTGATGAATCTCCCACCTAAACACCATTCGGTGGGGGACTCACTCCTGGGCTATTTTCCTACAATGTACATTATTCAAAAGAACGTGACATCAGAGATTATCTCAATCTTCTATCCTACCTAGAACCAAAATCTTTTCAAATCTGGCTCTGCTTCACTTTTGTCAAGTTCCTTCCTGTATTATTCTGATCCCCACATATTCTCAATTGTAATGATTTTGGAATGTAGGTGAATCCCTTCTGCATAGGACCTGTACTTCCCTGCTCAGGCTGTGCAGAGCTCTAACACCAGTTATCAGACTGAAGGCAAAACCGGTGATGGAGGCATGTCTTGAGGAAAACAAGAGTCATCTTGCAATGAATGAATCTATTTCAGGTGAGTTCATATATGGTCCCCAGGCATGGGGAGGTTGTTTTCCTCTGTTAAGAGGAAATGGTCTGCTTCTTTTGGCTAAGACGATTTAGGGACAATTGAGAGCTCAAAGTTCTGAGGCTCATCCACCCATATATTTCTTGGCCAGGTGTTAAGGTCTCACATTTTTCCTATATGGAAAAGACTTTGACATGGAAGACCTATTGAAATTATGCATTCAATCTCTTTTGCAGCTCTGCCACGCTAGATCTTGAGCTTAATTTTCAACAGTGTCCAACTTACTGCTGCAGGAGATGGCAATCTCCTGTATGTTTGCCACAGAAGTCCTCTGGCTTTCATAATGTTCTTACATTGGCGATTAGCTGCTTCAAGCTGTTGTTGTTGTTTTGCAAGACTTCTAATGCTATTAAAAGCAACCAGTCTATTCCTCAGTTCTTATCATTATCATTTTCCCCATACCAGTCAGGTACAGCATCTACTTGGTACCCCAATGCCTTATCTTCCACCTGCACCTCATCTCACCTTTACTGTAGGTGAAAAGCTTGGTTACAGTAATGCATGCCACTGCATAGCAGGAATTATTATCTCACTTGCCATCAAGAAAACCATTCCTATTGCTTTCAGATAGGTTGGCTGTTCAACTCCTAAATCCCATTTTGAGGGTCTGGTCCTTTTTTTTTTTTAACATTTATTCATTTTTTAAAATTTATTTTAACGTTTATTTATTTTTGAGACAGAGAGAGACAGAGCATGAACGGGGGAGGGGCAGAGAGAGGGAGACAAAGAATCTGAAACAGGCTCCAGGCTCTGAGCTGTCAGCACAGAGCCCGACGTGGGGCTCGAACTCACGGACTGCGAGATCATGACCTGAGCCAAAGTCGGCTGCTTAACCTACTGAGCCACCCAGGCGCCCCAACATTTATTCATTTTTGAGAGTGAGAGAGACAGACCATGAGCAGGGTACGGGCAGAGAGAAAGAGGGAGACACAGAATCCGAAGCAGGCTCTAGGCTCTGAGCTGTCAGCACAGAGCCCGACGCAGGGCTTGAACTCACAGACTGTGAGATCATGACCTGAGCTGAAGTCAGACGCTTAACTGACTGCGCCACCCAGGCACCCCTGAGGGTCTGCTCATAAAGACCACTCCTGGTACGAGCATTTTTAACTGAGGGTTCTAAGAAAATAAAGCTGGAAACAAAAGATTATGTGCAAATGTTTTATTGATGGATGCAATTCCCCCAGGGAAGTACATGTGAGAGAAAACAGAAGTGAAGTAGTGAAAACGCAAAAACAAACATAAGGGATGTATTACCAAGATGGACATAGCTTCATTGCAAACAAAGCTGATTGTTTCATCTTACAGGGCATCTCCAGAGAGTACTTACAAAGCTACTGCTTCTCAGAACCATCCACCACACAGGAGGCAGCGTTTACAACGCTGGCTTCTTTCTGTCTCCAATCTCATTGGTTAAGGTTTACCACACCCCCAGACTTTAACTCCTCAACACTTCTGGATTGTTTTACCCAGCCCCATCAGGTAGCTTCTTGGGAAGCTAGAGCCTCTGCAGTCTATTTTGGCCAATTTTCAGGTGCTTTGGTCCCTCCTCCTAGTCAGTTCTACATGTGGGGGCCAGATAGCAGCAGGGGCTATGGCTATGGCTTTATGACAATTGGATGCCTCATAGGGTTTTTGTGAGGACTGTCAGGCAATACCCAGTATAAGTGGCTACCCATAGCTCAGCAAATGTTACTGTTATTATTAATAGTAATTGAGATTTTTGTGTGTGACTATTATGTGATATGACTGTTATGAGCATTTCTCCCATCCCTTCTAAGACTTTATTAAGCACCACTGGACTCAGTCAGCACTTTGATACAGAGCCAGACACATGTGAGTGGTTCAACAATGCCATGAGCTGTTGTCTACAGCAGTAAGAGACAGCCAAGCAGCCAAATGCATTTACAACAAATTCATAATAATGGTGGCCACCAGCCAGGTGGGATGCAGTTATGCAATGCAGCTGAGCATTTTGCCTTTATAAAAACATGACTATCATAATGCCTTCCATTGTCTAGCTACCCTAAAAAATTATTTTAAACATCTAACTGGTCTCTGAAATCCACTAAGGAAATAAATGGGTATTGTTTTTTGTTCTATAAGTTATAGCCATGTAGCTGAAGGATAATTTCCCCATTCACAGAGTCATAGTTTGCTTCTAAAACCATGAATACAGGAGCCCTCCATTGTAAAATATCTGAAGGATAATATGTTCTTTCGGAAATTTTCTGCATCATCCTGAGTTTGGTTAATCATAAATGAATATCCTTCACTTACTGAATAATTCAAATCAGTCTTGTCACCATGGAAAAGGAGTTACCCTCCTCTAACGTTTCTTTATGAGGCATTCAGTGCCACAGACATAAATGTTTACTTCCCCTGAGGGAATGACAGCTCTTGACAAGTAGAAATATGATTTCAGCAAAGAAATTACTGTTCTCTAAGTTAAAAATGGCTTCAATATTCCTGTTTGGATTCCTGCTTAAAATATATGGAAAGGATTTTTATAGTCAAAGTAAATCTCTGTACTTTTTTTTTTAATTTTTTTTTCAACGTTTTATTTTACTTTTTTGGGACAGAGAGAGACAGAGCATGAATGGGGGAGGGGCAGAGAGAGAGGGAGACACAGAATCAGAAACAGGCTCCAGGCTCTGAGCCATCAGCCCAGAGCCGACGCGGGGCTCGAACTCACGGACCGCGAGATCGTGACCTGGCTGAAGCCGGACGCCCAACCGACTGCGCCACCCAGGCGCCCCAATCTCTGTACTTTTGAATGTGATAAACATGAGCCTTGAGACAGTGAAAAAGTGAATTTGGGGAATTCAAAAATATGCCTTTGCCTTTCTGGAAGCAAAAGTTGAGTTTTTAAAAATAAAAACTGATAGAAGTTACTCAGTCTAATGAAAAAGGTAAGCTTATGTCATGTAATTCTTCTAATGTAATTTCTTATGTCGTGCTCTTCTTGTTGATGACTAGTGTTTACCATGAATGTCTCGTATTTGTTTTGAATTCATTTGATGACCTAGTTGTCTCTTTTCCCTGATCTACATCATCCCCATCACCTAAGAACAGATTTGGTTTCATCAGTTCTGATCTTTGCCCTTGTGCCCTAAACATGGCAGGAGGCTCCTGTCTGGATGCTTCAAGCCATCCCGAGCAGCCTCTAGCTACCAGCCTCTAGCCCCTTCTGAGACTATCTTTGGTCCCAGGAAGAGTGGTAGGACTTGCACAGGATATGGAATCAGGTGTCATCAAAGTTGCAGAGAAATATAAGGAATATATGGTAGAATTCTGCAGGAAGTATTGAACTTTAAGTTGGAAGATATTAAAGAGAAAGAAAGCCAGGGAACCAAGGAGAGAACATTCTTTAAACATCTTTATGTTCCAAGTGCTTTAAGGTTAAGACATTTAATCTCCACAACACACTTTAACAAAGCCATTATTATCTTCATTTGCATAACTGAGAACAGAGGCTCTGAGAGGTTAGGTGCCTTTTCCAAAGTCACTTAGGTATAGATTTCTTAGGGAAAGTCAATAGTTCTGTGTGGTGATCATGTACTTGGACAGGTGGCATGAGACAGTGGCAAGAAGGAGATTGGAAAGCTAGATATCATCCAGAGAGTGAAAAGCCTTAATAAGCCATGTCCTTTTTCACTATACAAGGCTGGCTTAGGTCCTTGTTAGCTTTGTAACCAAAAGCAAGTATTTAACCTCTGTCTGCCTGATTGTCCTTGTCTTTAAAATGGAGGGGGGCTGGACCATGACACCATCACACCTACCACAAAAGGTTTTGTTAATTTCAGTGAGTTAGTGTAAAGAAAAGAAATTCAAACATAGAAAAGTGCCATACAAATTCTACTCATTTCTTGTCATTTCTAGTTGCAAAAATTTACAATCCAGCTGGGAGGACATGACATACATACAATGTACACAGAATAAATAGAATAACCACAGAAGTGTAACTTTAGGTTTAGCTGTCTTAATGTTCCAAAAGTCATCCACTGGAGAATCTCCCATCCTATAAGACTTAATGGAAATGGTTTTGCACCAGCGTCCTAAATGAGAATCTCTGCTGACTGGACTGCCTATACCACACCATCAACACTGCACACCCTCTGAATTCTTGAATTCTCCAAAATATTGGAGGTATTCTCCAAAATACCACTGGCAGTGGAATATATAGAGAGTGGACTTTTATTGAAGATTTGAGGGCAAAACTGTTGGGGTTAAGGCAGGGTAGATATTAGGTACCTTTGTTTTCTCTCTTTTTTTTTAATGTGTATTTATTTTAAGAGAGAGAGAAAGACAGCATGAGCAGGGGGGGAGCAGAGAGAGGGAGAGAGAGATTCCCAAGCAAGCTTCATACTGTCACTGCAGAACCCAATGCAGGGCTCAATCCCATGAACCATGAGATCATGAACTGAGTGGAAACCAAGAGTCAGACACTTAACTAAGTGAGCCATGCAGGTGCCCCGGTATCCTTGTTCTTAAATGCCCTTTGTCCTATTCTGCCTATGAGAAGTACTCACTGACCATCTCTTCACAAATAGCCCTAGCCCAGTATCATTTTGCTCCATTTCTTCCTTTTTTTTTTTTTTTTTGCCTTCCCATTTTCTACCTTTTCACAAACCTATTCATATTATACTTATGTAGCAATAATAACTAACATGGATTTAAAAATCCTATTTTGGGAGTGCCTGGGTGGCTCAGTCAGTTAAGCTTCTAACTCTTGATTTTGGCTCAGATCATGATCTCATGGTTGGCAAGTTCAAGCCCTGTATCGGGCTCTGAGCTGATAGCACAGAGCTTGCTTGGGATTCTCTCTCCCTCTCTCTCTCTCTCTGCCCCTCCCCCACTCACGTTCTCAATCTCTCTCTCTCTCTCTCTCTCTCTCTCTCTCTCTCTCAAAATAAATAAGTAAACATTTTAAAAATAAAAAAATGTTATTTTGTACCAGGAAGTATAAGTGCTTTATCTGTGTTCTTTGATTTGGCAGACATTTCCTCTCCTTTTGTTGTGTCCCAGGTGTTCAAGCCCAAACCCTTGGAGTTTCATCTTCTTTGTTCTTCACAAATATTAAACAACTTGTGTGTGTGTGTGTGTGTGCGTGTGTGTGTGTGTGTGTGTGTGTGTGTGTGTGTGTGTGTGTGGAACAGTGCTAGCTCCTACGGCTTTGGTAACAAAACAGATTTGCTCTCTGCTCCTATGAAGCTCCACACTCAGAGAGCTGATAAAAGCAACTTGTTGAATGAAGACAATTCTGTCTTTGAGGGAATTGCTAGCTTGAATAGCAATCATTTTTTTACTTGCTGCAACAGAAGCCAACAGTAAGACAAATAGCAAAATGAGACAAAAATACAAAAGATGCCACACAGCAGGACATGATTGGCACACAAGTAGTTCAGAAAGTATAAATACTTTAGAAACTGATGGGATCATTTGGGTTAAACCTGTGGGCCTGGAATGGAGAAGGAAGGAAGGCAGGAAGGGCTGAGATGTTATAAGAGTGGACATAGTGATTAAGAGTAAGGCCTTTAATTTTTTTTTTAATGTTTATTTATTTTAGAGACAGAGCACAAGTGGGGAAGGGGCAGAGAGAGCTGGAGACAGAATCTGAAGCAGGCTGCAGGCTCTGAGCTGTCAGCAAAGAGCATGATGCGGGGGCTCAAACCCACAAGCCATGAGATCATGACCTGAGCCGAAGTCGGACACTCAACCGACTAAGCAATCCAGGCGCCCCAAGAGTAAGGGCTTTAGAATCAGTCACACCTGAAATAGAAAGCTTGAACAGACCCATAACCAGCGAAGAAATTGAATCGGTTATCAAAAATCTCCCAACAAATAAGAGTCCAGGACCAGATGGCTTCCCAGGAGAGTTCTACCAGACGTTTAAAGCAGAGATAATACCTATCCTTCTCAAGCTAGTCCAAGAAATAGAAAGGGAAGGAAAACTTCCAGACTCATTCTATGAAGCCAGTATTACTTTGATTCCTAAACCAGACAGAGACCCAGTAAAAAAAGAGAACTACAGGCCAATATCCCTGATGAATATGGATGCAAAAATTCTCAATAAGATACTAGCAAATCGAATTCAACGGCATATAAAAAAAAATTATTCACCATGATCAAGTGGGATTCATTCCTGGGATGCAGGGCTGGTTCAACATTCGCAAATCAATCAACGTGATACATCACATTAACAAAAAAAAAAGAGAAGAACCATATGATCCTGTCAATCAATGCAGAAAAGGCCTTTGACAAAATCCAGCACCCTTTCTTAATAAAAACCCTTGAGAAAGTCGGGATAGAAGGAACATACTTAAAGATCATAAAAGCCATTTATGAAAAGCCCACAGCTAACATCATCCTCAATGGGGAAAAACTGAGAGCTTTTTCCCTGAGATCAGGAACACGACAGGGATGCCCACTATCACCGCTGTTGTTTAACATAGTGCTGGAAGTTCTAGCATCAGCAATCAGACAACAAAAGGAAATCAAAGGCATCAAAATTGGCAAAGAGGAAGTCAAGCTTTCGCTTTTTGCAGATGACATGATATTATACATGGAAAATCCGATAGACTCCACCAAAAGTCTGCTAGAACTGATACAGGAATTCAGCAAAGTTGCAGGATACAAAATCAATGTACAGAAATCAGTTGCATTCTTATACACTAACAATGAAGCAACAGAAAGACAAATAAAGAAACTGATCCCATTCACAATTGCACCAAGAAGCATAAAATACCTGGGAATAAATCTAACCAAAGATGTAAAGGATCTGTATGCTGAAAACTATAGAAAGCTTATGAAGGTAATTGAAGAAGATATAAAGAAATGGAAAGACATTCCCTGCTCATGGATTGGAAAAATAAATATTGTCAAAATGTCAATACTACCCAAAGCTATCTACACATTCAATGCAATCCCAATCAAAATTGCACCAGCATTCTTCTCGAAACTAGAACAAGCAATCCTAAAATTCATATGGAACCACAAAAGGCCCCGAATAGCCAAAGGAATTTTGAAGAAGAAGACCAAAGCAGGAGGCATCACAATCCCAGACTTTAGCCTCTACTACAAAGCTGTCATCATCAAGACAGCATGGTACTGGCACAAAAACAGACACATAGACCAATGGAATAGAATAGAAACCCCAGAACTAGACCCACAAACGTATGGCCAACTCATCTTTGACAAAGCAGGAAAGAACATCCAATGGAAAAAAGACAGCCTCTTTAACAAATGGTGCTGGGAGAACTGGACAGCAACATGCAGAAGGTTGAAACTAGACCACTTTCTCACACCATTCACAAAAATAAACTCAAAAATGGATAAAGGACCTGAATGTGAGACAGGAAATCATCAAAACCTTAGAGGAGAAAGCAGGAAAAGACCTCTCTGACCTCAGCCGTAGCAATCTCTTACTCGACACATCCCCAAAGGCAAGGGAATTAAAAGCAAAAGTGAATTACTGGGACCTTATGAAGATAAAAAGCTTCTGCACAGCAAAGGAAACAACCAACAAAACTAAAAGGCAACCAACGGAATGGGAAAAAGATATTTGCAAATGACATATCGGACAAAGGGCTAGTATCCAAAATCTATAAAGAGCTCACCAAACTCCACACCCGAAAAACAAATAACCCAGTGAAGAAATGGGCAGAAAACATGAATAGACACTTCTCTAAAGAAGACATCCGGATGGCCAACAGGCACATGAAAAAATGTTCAGCGTCGCTCCTTATCAGGGAAATACAAATCAAAACCACACTCAGGTATCACCTCATGTCAGTCAGAGTGGCCAAAATGAACAAATCAGGAGACTATAGATGCTGGAGAGGATATGGAAAAATGGGAACCCTCTTGCACTGTTGGTGGAAATGCAAATTGGTGCAGCTGCTCTGGAAAGCAGTGTGGAGGTTCCTCAGAAAATTAAAAATAGACCTACCCTATGACCCAGCAATAGCACTGCTAGGAATTTATCCAAGGGATACAGGAGTACTGATGCATAGGGCCACTTGTACCCCAATGTTCATAGCAGCACTCTCAACAATAGCCAAATTATGGAAAGAGCCTCAATGTCCATCAACTGATGAATGGATAAAGAAATTGTGGTTTATATACACAATGGAATTCTACGTGGCAATGAGAAAAAATGAAATATGGCCTTTTGTAGCAACGTGGATGGAACTGGAGAGTGTGAAGCTAAGTGAAATAAGCCATACAGAGAAAGACAGATACCATATGGTTTCACTCTTATGTGGATCCTGAGAAACTTAACAGGAACCCATGGGGGAGGGGAAGGAAAAAAAAAAAAAAAGAGGTTAGAGTGGGAGAGAGCCAAAGCATAAGAGACTGTTAAAAACTGAGAACAAACTGAGGGTTGATGGGGGGTGGGAGGGAGGAGAGGGTGGGTGATGTGTATTGAGGAGGGCACCTTTTGGGATGAGCACTGGGTGTTGTATGGAAACCAATTTGACAATAAATTTCATATATTAAAAAAAAAGTTAATCATACAAATAAAAAATAAATAAAGGTATAATGAAAATGCATTGTATATATATTTTTTTTCAAGGGAATATTATTTAGCTTTAGAAAAGAAGGAAATTCTGGCATATGCTGTAATCTGGATGAATTGTGAGTATATAATATTAAGCCATTCACAGAACAAATATTGCATGATTCCACTTGTGTGAGTTTTCTAAAGTAGTCAAACTCAAAGAAGCAGAAAGCAGAGTGCTGGTTGCCAGGGGGCGGGGCAGAGGGAGAGGAGAAGCAGAATTGCTGTCATGCAGGGGGAAAAGTTCTAGAGACCTGTTGTACAACAATAAGCATATTGTTAACAATACTATACTGTACATTTAAACATTTGTTAATAGAGTAAGATTCATGTATGTGTTTCCACCCCAATTAAGAAAAAAGGAATGTTATATTTCTTGAAATTTAAGTACACTAACACAACGAAACATGATTTTTATCTCAAACTAACTTAAACTTTATGCTCAAATGTATTGCATTCACTTTCAAGTGTTTGATGAGAGAATTTCAATTTGACCAAATCTGAAGATGTAATACTTTACAAATAAATTTATTATTTCAGTTTTTTTTTTTTAAAAAAAAAGAATCAGTCACACCTGGGCTCAAATCCCAGCTCTGTCACTTCCTATGTGACTGTAGGGAGCAAGTTAATTAATTAAGCAACTTAATTTAAGCCTATCTTTCCTCCTTTGAAAAGGAGGAAACTCGGAAAAGGGCACCTGGGTGGCTCAGTCAGTTGAATGGCTGACTTTGGCTCAGGTTAAGATCTCGTGGTTTGCAAGTTCAAGCCCCATGTCGGGCTCTCTGCTGTCAGTGCAGAGCCTGCTTCAGATCCTCTGTCCCACTCTCTCTCTGTACCTCCCCTACTTATGCTTTCTCTCTTTCTCAAAAATATACAAACATTAAAAAAAGGAAAACTGGGATAATACTAGTACCTTCTTCAAAAGGTTGTTGTATGGATTAAATGGATGGAAAAGAAAAAAAATGTAAATCTTGTTAAGCAATGCCAGGAGTGATAAGTGCCAAGCAAATGTTCATGTATAAAGAAACAAAGCCTCTCTATATAAGGTCCTTACACTTTACTTGTGAAAAGAATATCTGGGGCACCTGGGTGGCTCAGTGAGTTAAGCATCCAGCTTCGGCTCAGGTCATGATCTCACAGTTTGTGGATTCAAGCCCCATGTTGGGCTCTGTGCTGATAGCCCAGATCCTGGAGCCTACTTTGGATTCTGTGTCTTCCTCTCTCTCTGCCCTTCCCCTGCTCTCACTGTCACTGTGTCTTTCAAAAATAAATAAACATTTAAAAAATTAAAAAAAAAAAAAGAATATCTTTGGAGCACCTTACCATTTACACAATATGGTTTTTTCACATGCATTAATTCAAATTTCTAGCAGCTTGTAAGGTACATATGATTATCATCACATTCAATATGCAGAAATAGAACTAGACTAAGACCACTTACATGGCTGCATAGGGACTCTGGTCAGGACGCCAGATCTACTGGCTCCTAATCTTTGTATTCCTGTCTTAAAAGGCAATTACTCCCACAGAGGCGATAGCCCTTTAAAGGCTTGACAACCACTAGCTTAGCCAAGGGCTTTCACTAAGGGTAGATCAGGAATCTAAAGGTGAGTCAGAAGTGGGAGTCAAACACAAACTTTGCCTACCTCAAGTCTCTAGAAATAACTGGCCAAATATAAGCCAATCTAAATGTCCATTAATAAGGAAACACATACCTTAGCGTACCTCCTTATATGTAATACCATGTAGCCAATAAAATAAACGAGGGAGATCTGTATGTACTGGCCTAGAAAGACGGCCCCACACATAAGCAAAGACGTCAGGCTGTGGAACAATATGCACGAGACAGACGCTTTCCAGTGGTTAGAAATCCGACTCCACCCATTCAGTCTGCCACTCTCCTCCTTTCCTCAAGCCCAAGGTCTCCTTTCCACACTGATACCCCACATCCCACCAGAGGCCCCCTTCCACAAACCCCACTTCTCCGGTCCTCTTTTCTCTTGCCCGCTCTCCCTTAGCCTCCACCCTTTTCTGCTTGAGAATCCTGTACCTGAGCTGCGGGTGTGGGGTACGGGGAGAGGGTGCGACTTCCATGCGGAAACCTGCCGCAGGCTCTCTGGCGCCTCCCAGGACGCCGAATGGCATGTTTGCCCCGCCCCCAGGAAGGAGCCCGAGAGCGTTTGGTCTCCGTTGCGCGTCTCCCAGGAAGGACTGGGCCGCCCAGTCTTCTTCTGACCAAATTACTTTAGCCTTCTGAGGGTGCCTCTTAGCCCTAGGAGTCGGCGTAGCATTTGCTGAGATCGAGTTCAGTACCAGATTTTCCTGCTCGCTCCTCCCGCTTGTGAGACTGTTTTTGCAGGTGATGGTGTTGTCAGGCTTCCTGCTATTGCCGTGCGGTGCTATATGTGCGAGAGTTTAGGCCAGATTTTCTTTAAATAGGAAACGGAGAATCAGAAAGCAGGCCCTTACCTATGCAAGGAGATATAGAGCTTTCTCCGTCCCGCATTCTTCCCTGTGTGGGCTAAATTGCATACATAACTCGAACAGTCGTGAACTCAGTTCTTTAAGTAGTAATAATAGTAGTTAACCCTTACATTGGGCTTAACAGTGAGCACTAATTTGATCCCTTTAAAACCCCACCTAGGTAAAACCTTTACCTAGAATGCAGGTTCCATTATCCCCATTTTATAGACAAGGATGCCAAAAACTCAGGAAGTTAAGGAACTTGCCCAAGATCACCCAGGGGTAAGTGGCAGAGCCCCAGTCAGAACCCGGCCTACTGTCCAGTACCACCCACCACTGCACTGCACTGCCTCTCAGAAAGAAACCAGGCTAGGGTAAAATTGTTATTGTCCAGGTCAAGAAGCAGTTTATTGGGGCTTCGTTTTGTTTTATGTCAAGTTTGGAAAATATGGGAGAAGAGAGAGGTGTGGAGACTGGAAAGAAGACCAGGAGGTTCTGAGCTCAGATAATTGTAAAGGAGAAGAAAGTAGATTAGCTATGGGAACATACAAATACCCATATCCATGTTTAATATATCTATATCTAGATAGATAGATAGATAGATAGATAGATAGATAGATAGATAGATGTGTATGTGTGTGTGTACTTTATTGAGAAATTCACATACCGTAAAATTATTTTAAAGTGAAAAATAAGTGATATTTAGGGCGTTCACAATATTGTGAATATTGACAACATTTCCACCATCCCAAAGTAAAACTTAACATTCTTTGAATAGTCATTCCCTATTCCTCCCTTCCCCCAGTCCTTGGTAACCACCAATCTGTATTCTGTCTCTATGGATTTATCTATTCTGAATATTTCGTATAAATGGAATCATACAAAATAGAATCACACAATAATAAGACTTGTGTCTGGCTTCTTTGAATTAGTATAACATTTTCTAGGTTACATCATGTAGCATATATATCAGTACCTCATGCTTTTTTATGGCTGAATAAAATTCTATTGTATGTATATAACACCATTTGTTTATCCATTCAGCAATTGATGGACATTTGGATTGTTTCCACATTTTGACTATTATGAATAGTGCTGCTATGAACGTGCCTGCACATGTACTTGTTTGAATACCTGTTTTCAGTTCTTTTGGGCATATACCTAGGTAGGAGTGGAACTGGGGGGCCATGGGATAATTCTATGTTTAACTTTTTAAGGAACCCCTGCATCCTTCTGAACCTCATTCTTAAGGCTATAGTATTATTCATATTATAAATAATATTAGATATATGAAATATATTAAACATTTTAAATCAGAGTATATCAGACTTGGCAATGTTGATATTAAGATCAGAGAATTCTTTGTTGTGGGGACTGACTTGTGCATTTGAGGATGTTTAGCAACAATTCTGGCCTTTACCCAGTAGATGTCAGTAGCATTCCCCAAGTTGTGGCAACTAATAAGGTCTCAAGATATCACCAAATGTCCTCTGCGTGGCAAAATTTCCCCCTCTTACCACTGAAACCCATTGTTTTAAAGGATTCTCTGTGTACGTGAAGCAAATTTGTCACTAAAACAAAACACTCAAAGTAAAGGCCTTTAAGAAATGTATGTTCCTTGCAAGTTTGCATACAGGAGATATTTTTTGTTTACTGTGTAATAATGTTAAGGAGTTTGCAGGTTTACATACAAATGTGTGACAACCAGAAAATTGTATCATTAAATATTCATGTAACTTTCATATGTACCGTTTGTACCACAAACTCAGCTCATCCACAGAACTCTAAGAAATATAGCTTTTTATCTCAGTATGTTATATACCAAACCACATTTACAGCACAGTGTCACATAATTTTTGAGTTCTAGGCAATCACCATTCTGCTTTCTGATTCTCTGCTGGACTTTTTTTTGTTTTAGATTCCACATATAAGTGATATCATGCAGCATTTGTCTTTGTCTAGCTTATTTCACTTAGCATAATTGTTTATCCATGTTGTTGCAAATACCAGGATTTTCTTCTTTTATAAGGAAGAATAATATTCCATTGTGTATATATACCACATTTTCTTTATCCATTCATCAGTCAGTGGACATATATGTTATTTGCATACCATGGCTACCGTGAATAATGCTGCAATGAATGTGGGAGTACAGATAGTGATTTCATTTCCTTTTAGATGTACACCCAGAAGTGGGATTGCTGGATCATATGGTAATTCTATTTTTAATTTCTTCAGCAACCTCCATACTCTTTTCCATAGAGGCTGTACCATTTTACATTACCATCAATAGGGTATGAGGGTTTCCTTTTCTCCACATCCTTGCCAGCATTTGTTACCTCTTGTCTTTTTGATAATAGCCATCCCAGCAGGTATAAGGTGATATCTCATTGTGGTTTTGAGTTTAATTTTCCTGCTAATTAGTGATGTTGAGCACCTTTTCATGTACCTGTTGGTATGTCTTCTTTAGAAAAAAATGTCTATTCCTCTGCCCATTTTTTAATTGGATTATGGTTTTTTACTATTGAGTTGTATTGCTTGCAAATATTTTCTCCCATGCTGTCGGTTGACTTTTCATTTTGTTGATAGTTCTCCTTTGTTATGCAGAAGCTTTTTAATTTTATGTGGTCCCACTTGCTTATTTTTGCTTTTGTTGTTGGTGCTTTTGGCATCATATCAAAAAACTCGTTGCCAAGATCAATGTCAAGGAGCTTAACCCGCTATGTTTTTTTCTGAGAATTTTAAGGTTTCAGGTCTCATGTTCAATTCTTTAATCCATTTTGAGTTGATTTTTGTCTGTGATGTAAGATAGGAATTCAGTTTCATTCTTTTGCATGTGGATATACAGTTTTTCTGGCACCATTTATTGAAGAGACCATCCTTTCCCCATTGTATGTTCTTCGCTCCTTTGTCAAAAATGAATTGACCATACATGCATGGGTTTACATTTCTGGGCTGTCTATTCTGTTCCATTAATCTATGTGTTTGTTTTTATGCGAATCACTATAGTGATTACTATAGATTTGTAATATAGTTTGAAATCAGGAAGTGTGGTGCCTCCAGCTTTGTTTTTTCTCAAGATTGTGTTGGCTAGCTAGGATCTTTTGTGGTTCCACATGAATTTTAGGATTTTTTATCCATGGAAAAGAAATGCCAGTGGAATTTTGATAGGGATTTCATTAATTTGTAGATCACTTTGGGTGGTATGGACATTTTAACAATATTAATGCTGCTAATCCATGAACACAGAGCATCTTTCCATTTATGTCTTCTTTAATTTCTTTCATCAGTGTTTTATAGTTCTTAGTGTACTGATCTTTCATCTCCTTGGTTAAATTTTTTCCTAAGTATTTTATTATTGATGCCTTTGTAAATGGGATTTTTTTTTTATTTTTGTAAATGGGATTTTACAATCCCATTTCTTTTTCCGATAGTTCATTATTAGTGTATAGAAAAACAACTGATTTTTATATGTTGATTTTATATCCTGAACTTCCTAAATTCATTCATTAGGTCTTAACAGTTTTTTGGTGGAGTCTTTAGGGTTTTCTATACATAAGATCATGTCATTTCTACAAGCAGAGACAATTTTACTTCTTTTCTGATTTAGGTGTTTTTTTTCCCTTGCCTAATTGCTCTGGCCCTGACTTACAGTACTGTGTTGAATGAAAGTGATGAAGGTGGGAATCCTTGTCATATTCCTGATCTAAGAGGAAAAGTGTTCAGCTTTTCACTGTTGAGTATGATGTTAGTTGTTGGTTTGTCATATATGGCTTTTATTATGTTGAGGTACATTCCATTTGTCCCAATTTGTTGGGAGTTTTTATCATGAAAGGATACTGAATTTGTTCAGTGCTTTTTCTGCATCTATTGAGATGATATGATTTTTATCCTTCATTTTGTTAAACTGGTATATCACATTTATTGATGTGTGTATGTTGAACTATCCTTGCAGCCCAGAAATATATCCCACTTTATGTGAATGATCCTTTTAATGTCCTGTTGAATTTGGTTTGCTAATATTTTGTTGGGAAATTTTGCATCTATATTCATCAGGAATATTAGCCTATAACTTTCTTTTCTTGTGGTGTCCTTGTCTGGCTTCAGTATCAGGATAATGCTGGCCTCATAAAATGAGTTTGGAAGTGTTCACTCCTCTTATGTTTTTTGGAAGCATTTGAGAAGATGGGTATTAAATCTTTTTTAACTGTTTGATAGAAATCACCAGTGAACCCATCTGATCCTGGGCTTTTATTTGTTGGGAGGATTTTGATTACCAATTCAATCTCCTTCCTAATAATCAATCTTTTTAGAATTTCTGTTTCCTCCTGACTCAGTCGTGGTAGGTTGTATGTTTCTAGAAATGTGTCCACTTCTTCTAGGTTATCTAGTATGTTAGAGTATAATTGTTTGTAGCAGTTTGTTATGATCCTTAGTATTTCTGTGTTATCAGGTGTGATATCTCCTCTTTTATTTCTGATTTTGAGTCTTCCCTCTCTCTTTCTTAGCTGAAATTTTGTCCATTTTGTTCATCTTTTTTTTTTTAAATCCAGCTCTTAGTTTCACTGATCATTTCTATTGTCTCTTTTGCCTCTATTTCATTTATTTCTGTTCTGATTTTGTTCTTTCCTTTGAGCTTAGTTTGTTCTTCTTTTCTAGTTCCTTGAAGTGTTAAATATGTTTATTTTGAGATCTTTCCTTTTTAATAATGTATAAACTTTAATGTATAAACTTTATTAATGTATAAAAGCTATAAACTTTCCTCTTAGAACTGCTCTTGCTCCATCTCCTGAATTTTGGTGTGCGGTGTTTCCATTTTCATTTGTCTCAATAGTTTTCTCAAATCTTCGCCCATTTTACTTAAATATAATTAACATATAACACTGTATAGATATAAGGTATGCAACATAATACTTTGATGTATGTATATATTGTGAAATGATTACCATGATTACGTTTAGTTAACATCCATCATCTCACATAGCTACAATTTTGTTTCCTTGTTATGAGTCAAGATATTTTAATTTCTTTTTTGATTTTTTTGTTTTGACCCACTATTCAGGAGTATGTTGTTTAATCTCCACATACTGGGCAGTTTACCAGTTTTTTTCCTTGTTCTTGATTTCTAGTTTCATAGCATTGTGGTCAGAAAAAAATGCTTGATATGATTTCAACCTTCTTTAATTTATTACGATTTGATTTGTGACCTAACATATGATCTATGAGATAATCTCCCTGTATAACTGAGAAGAACATGCATTCTGCTGCTGTTGGGTGGACTGTTCTGTAAATGTCTGTTAGGTCCATCTGGTCTAACATGTAGTTTAAATTCCCTGGTGGATTTTCTGTCTGGATGATCTATCCATTGTTGAAAGTAGAGTACTGAAGTCCACTACTATTATTGTATTGCTGTTTCTCTCTTAAGATCTGTTAGTATTGGTCTTATATCTTTAGGTGCTCTATGTTAAGTGCATAAATATTTATGATTATTATAGCTGCTTAATGAATTGACCCTTTTATCATTATATAATGTCTCTTGTTACAGTTTTTGGCTTAAAGTCTATTTGTCTATTGTAAGTATAGCTACCTCTGCTTTCTTTCGGTTTCCATTTTCATGGAATATTTTTCCCATCCCTTCACCTTCAGTCTGTATGTCTTTGAAGCTGAAGTGAGTCTCTTAGAGATAGCATATAGTTAGGTCTTTTTTTTCTTTTTAATCCATTCAGCTACTCTATCTCTTTTGATTAGAAAACTTAGTCCACTTACATCTAAAGTAATTATTGATAGGTATGGACTTACTATTGAAAATTTGTTGTTTTCTGGCTCTATAGTAGTTTCTTTGTTTCCTTCTTCCTCTCTTTCTCTCTTCCTTTATGAACTGATGGTTTTTCTTTTTCTTTTTTTTTAAGTTTACTTATTTATTTTGAGAGAGAGAGAGAGCATGCATGTGAGTGAGGCAGGGGTAGAGAGAGAGAGAGAGAGGAGAGAGAGAATCCCAAGCACTGCCAAATTTTTACCTACAACCTATCTATATTCCAGTCACATAAATACAGTACCTTCTTCTCAGGGAAACCACCCTTCCTTACTTCTTCCTCTGGCCCTCCACTTCTCAGTACCCTACCAATACAGGTAAAATCTGTCACTTATGCATACTAGAGCTACTACTGAAGATGCACCTAATGAGAGAAAGGGACACAAATCTAGACTACCACATATACCAATCTCTTTTTATATACTATATTAGCATCCACATGATTATCGAGACCTTATTTCTCCCCACTCCCAGAAAATTCCTGAGTGGAGAATAGAGTACAAGAGAAGGGAGCAGGAATCCTGGTGCTCACTCAACTCCGAAAGAGGTCTCTGCAGCACACATAGGCCTTGTAGGTGCTACTGGTGAAACCTGTGTTTAGGAAGGAGACACAGTCAGTTTCAGCTCCCTGGGGACATAGAAGATTCCTACATAAGGAAGACAGAATTACCAAGAAAAAGATTTTGCACATATTCCTTAAGGCTCTTAATTCTTGGGTGTGAATTGAGAATGTTGTTTAGATGCCTTTTCTATGCATCTTTGAGATGGATGGTTAAATCAATATTCTCAGAGAGATTTTTTTTTAGGATCTAGGTAAGGGATTTCTGCCAAGAGACTAAGCTGAGGTGCCTACCTGCCACACAGGCAGCGATAAAGGATACATAGGCCCCTGTGAAGAGGGCACTGACCTCAACCTTGGAAACAAGTCACTCTTCTGGTGGAGTACCATTGATGGTATAGACAACAAAACACAATAACTTGATCTCTTCCCCACCAGGCAATCAGGTATACCCAGTGAGCACCCACCTAGAAGAATGCAGAGGAACAAACACAGCAGATGAATACGATCCCTACCACCGACCACCAGAAGCCAGCCAATGGTACCCCAACAAGTGTGTTTTATACATTAATCCTGATGGGTCACTAACTCAGAAATTCCCTAGGTCAAAGATTTGTATATGACCCTAACTTCATTGCTTCTGTGAACATTCCTAAGATGTATATGGATCAAGCAAAGCTCGTCATTGCTGTAGGCAGGCACAGATCCTTGGGTGTTCACTAGATGAGATCTGCATTCTTAAGCCAGGACCAGAATTAGATGGACTGCTTTGAGCCAGAGGCATAAGGAAGGCAACATTCACCTAAACCTCAGCCACATGATGCATTTCCCACTACTGGATGGCAATTGCAGTCAGACAGTAACCAGGCATCAGGATTAGAATACAGCCAGTTGTTTAACAGAAAGGAAAAGATAAACTGAAATGAAATTGTTTCACTTTTAAGTTGTTCAATCAGCTACCAAATAAATCAATGTAATGGTTCTATTCCAGAATATGAGTGCCATAAAAAATGGACACACTGAAGTGTATTTCTTTTTATACATTATTTCTAACCTGGAACTTCTAAACTCTTAGAATGCTAGTCATTCTCCCTGCTGCTACCCTCAGAGACAATTCCACTTTCCTCATATAATTTTCTGGCAATCATCACCCACATTCAGCAATATCTTCAGTAGTCTAACTGTATCTGTGCCTGCTTTACATACTTACACCTCCTACACCTGATGACCTGTAGCTTTTAATCCAACGCTTCATACCACTTGGACTTCCTGTCTATCTGCTTTATGTGTGCACTGTTTTTATTTGTATTTTGATTCCTTGTGCAACTTCTATTTCTATGAAGGTAGCTGGTGAGTACCCTAATTTCCGAAGGGACTTTTGCTACTGAATAGAACCCAAAATATCTTTACTTATATATCCACTATGCCCATTTAATGGCAAAAGAAAAATGTATCATTACAATCTTCCTCATAGAAAAAAATAAAAATAAAATTGGTCTTTTGGACCTCCAGTCAAAAGGGAAAAAAGTAACAAAAATTAACATTGTAAATCCAGATGGGATCCATGCATAGCCCAGTATCATGGTTGCCTTAACTCCAAATTAACTGCTGCCTGAGAGGGCCCATTTCACATCAGCTTCTCTATCTGGTCTCAAGTTGTACTGAAGTACCAGTAGTGCCCACTGGGATCTGGTTGGCTTATTGGGTAGTTGGGAAAATGAATTAACTCATTCAACCCTCCCAGTATGATTCCTATGGAACTGAGATTAGCAAATCCACAGTGTGAAAATATAATGATTTCAGCTGTCGCTTAGGGAAATAAAAATAAATAAGTAAATAAACTCAGTCCCTTGTGTGCACCCATATAATCAGGATAAAAGTTCCAGAGTACTTAGAACCCCAATCTAGTCCACATTACCCTAAAGAATGTGGAAAGGATGCTCAGAAAATAATCAGTTCCTGAGTTGTTACAGGGATAATTACATGGAAACGACCATGGGCCTCTTTGCCCAACACTCTTCTTGTTGAAGCCTGTGAATAAGGAGAAGGCCTAGGAATGATAACGATCAAGAAGGGAAAGACAGAGGGAGAGAGAGAAAAGGAGATCAATTTACGGCAACTTAAACTTATAAATGAAGAAGGGACCTTAGACCATCAGTGTCCACCCTGGACTGCCCCGACTGTGAAGACCCAACAATTAATTACATTACAGAGAGAGGCTGGGTCAGACAGTGTTGGAAGAAGACCTCAGGGAAGCTTGGGTATTGGAGCTAAGTGTAAAGTTATGCTTGCTTTCTGGTTAGGGCTGGGACACTGGGAAGGGATCTGCAGGTATGAAACAAGCTTTTGTTTAACATGTTCTTTCTGCCCACAGACTATTTGTGCTTTTCAGGATTCTCACTTACAGAAATCCACTGTTTCTCTCCCCCAATCCACTCTTCTGCAGAAAGATGTTTGTTCTCATATTGAGACAGTTGCTGACAAGCCACCAACTCATTTGTGAAGAACTTGATCTCCACCATCACACTCACAGAATAGTCTGCCCCACTCTACACCCATCATGAAAACCATGGGCTTTAGTATGTAGGAGCAGTTGACCCGGGTGAAAGAAAGAGATATCCAAGGAAAAGGAGTCCTGGAGCCAAGGACTCTCTCTGGAGCCTTGACTCTGTCTCCTCGACCCTTCTCCTATCCATGTTCTCTCTTAGCTCACTAAGGGGCAGGGTATGTACAGTTCAAAGCACTACTTAACCACAACTAGAGGGATAGCCCAACAAATGTAACCCTTTATCTGGAAAGGGAGTTTCTGAATGTCTACCAATTCTCCTAGTCAGGAGAGGGCAACATTGATGTAGGACAACACACCCATAAAAGGCAATGAGGATAGCTGCTACATTACCAAAATGGTCTATGGCATCCATGGTTCATTACTGAGAGCTTCCAGGACATTCTTCTCCTTCCTGTGGTTATTGGGCCTAAGGGAAGAATATGGTGTCTAGAGTAGTCTCAGCCCCTCAGAGAAGAGAAATTCCATGGTCCCTGCAGTCCAGGAACACAGGAGGAGAGGCAAGACCAGCTTAAGAGGTGAAGGGGGTTTGGTGGCAATCACAGTGAAACAATATCTGACTTAATTGCCATGAAATTATACTGACATCAAGGATAGAGGATAATGGCATGTAGAAGATAGAGGCTGGTGGAAGGATTAAATAAAAGAGGAAAATCAACATGGTTAGCTAGAAGCAGAGGTAGACAAGAGGGGATATGTAATCATTTTATTACTTCTCCAAGAGACTTGAAGCCTCTGCCATCACACCACTCTTGACCCTGCACTTGACCTCACCACCCCCTCAAATTATACGCTTCATTGGACTCATGCACAGGGTGATTTTACCCCCTCCATATTCTTGAACTTGGACTCATCCAAGTTATCAGTTTGACAAGGCAAGAGCAGAAGGAGCAGCCATCATAGAGGCAGAAATCAAGCAAGGATGATGCATCAATCAGTAAGGCCAAACTTAGGAATCAGTATCTGTAGAACCCAGACTAAAGCTCAGCAGGGTGTTATCAGACTATGCCTGCTCCGAAGGATTTGGAGGATCCCAACACAATGCCCAGAATGGTGGCAAACCTTCCAGTCATCACTGCATGGATTTCAGAGGGCATCGTGTCTGCAAGACATAGCAGATGAGCAGGGGTGCCTCTGTCATTAAACAAGGAGAGCTGTGTCAGATTCAGGAGGGTGTGGCTCCCCAGCCCCAGAGTGCCCACCCCATACCCCGGGACACATCCCTCCAGTGTGAGTGCCCTTTCAGCACTCAGCTCTGCTGTCAGACCTTCCCAGTGTCTGTCTCACTCCTTCTGGCACCTACTCATATCCTGGCTGGCATTGTTCTCATGTTTTCACATGAGTTTGTCTCATCAATTTAAATTTTAAAAAGCTATAGAAAGGAAATGGTATCTTTCTTCTGTATGCTCTCAGTGTCTAAAGCCATATACTTAATGAATGACCTTATGGAGTACATATTAGCTGCTTAAAAAGTACTTACTAAATGAATTGCAAATAGATTATTAGAGCCCGGTGTTGATGAAAGAATCAAAAGAAACCATGTTTGTTGTGACACTGTGTGTCAATTATACTTCAATTTAAAAAGGTTGTGAAAATGTTGTGAAAGTATGAAGACCTAACTATATGCCTACTGCTGTACAAGATAATAGGGATATTAATATGACTAAGGCAAAGTTCCTACTGTTAAGAGTCTAGCAGAAGAAACTAAGCTGATAATGCATAATTGCAGCAAAATGTGAAGTGCTATGGTAGAAGTGTGCAGAAGTACCCTAAGAACATTTCAGAAACAGTTAATTAGCCTAAGCTTTGGGAGACAAAGACCTCAATACTAACTTCATGCCAATTTGACAAGCTATCGTCCCAGGCATTGAGCTGAGCAGTCAATAGCATATGCTGAGCACCTACTCCATAGAGACAAATGTATCAAATAAGTATTATGGGAGAGAGCCTTCATGTTAGCCCTGAGCAAGGTAAGCTATTGCCTCATTAGAGATACTGGAAAACAAGGGTCTCAGAGAGAAACCAGAATATAGGGCAAATATCCGTCATAGTCCCCAAAGAAGGAGAAAAGTTGGACCAGGACATTTCCATGCATTCCTGTGTAAAAAGATGGGTCAGTGGTTAAGGATATCCAAAACCACACTCAGGTATCACCTCACGCCAGTCAGAGTGGCCAAAATGAACAAATCAGGAGACTATAGATGCTGGAGAGGATGTGGAGAAACGGGAACCCTCTTGCACCGTTGGTGGGAATGCAAATTGGTGCAGCCGCTCTGGAAAGCAGTGTGGAGGTTCCTCAGAAAATTAAAAATAGACCTACCCTATGACCCAGCAATAGCACTGCTAGGAATTTATCCAAGGGACACAGGAGTACTGATGCATAGGGCCACTTGTACCCCAATGTTCATAGCAGCACTCTCAACAATAGCCAAATTATGGAAAGAGCCTCAATGTCCATCAACTGATGAATGGATAAAGAAATTGTGGTTTATATACACAATGGAATATTACGTGGCAATGAGAAAAAATGAAATATGGCCTTTTGTAGCAACGTGGATGGAACTGGAGAGTGTGATGCTAAGTGAAATAAGCCATACAGAGAAAGACAGATACCATATGGTTTCACTCTTATGTGGATCCTGAGAAACTTAACAGGAACCCATGGGGGGGGGAAGGAAAAAAAAAAAAAAGAGGTTAGAGTGGGAGAGAGCCAAAGCATAAGAGACTCTTAAAAACTGAGAACAAACTGAGGGTTGATGGGGGGTGGGAGGGAGGAGAGGGTGGGTGATGGGTGTTGAGGAGGGCACCTTTTGGGATGAGCACTGGGTGTTGTATGGAAACCAATTTGTCAATAAATTTCATATATATAAAAATAAAATTAAATAAATAAATAAATAAATAAATAAATAAATAAAGGATATCCAGAATAAGGGTGCCCAGATAGGTTTGAAGTATGAAGGCATGAAGTGTGAAAGCAATGAGCAGAGTTCCCTTGGAGCTTCTGAGTTTTCTTTTATCAGTGATTGGCTGCCCATACAGTCCTCATATATTTGACTTACCAGAAAGCATACTTTCTCTCAATCTGTTTTCTGCTCCACTTTGTGTTCCCCAAAGAAAAGAAGATCAAAATGCCTTCAAGTGCTTACCAACCCCTCAAAGATGTTTCCTGCCACAGCCAGGGTATCTGTGACAAGTGGTACTCATGGTGATTTGCAAAAACCAGGTGACCTAAAGGGATATAAAGACCTCAAGCATTAACATTAGCAGGAATGTTAGAGAGTCTCCAGCAAAACCCCTTCTCCATTTTATTGGTAAGGAAACTAAGGTCTAGAGAAGTAGAGTGACAAGCTTAAGACCACAAAGCAAGTTACAAACAGAGCCTGGACCAGAACTCAGGACTCTTGGCTTCCAAAACAAGTAGATTAAAATAAATTAATTATGAAATAGTAGTCCAGCCTATTTTCTGTCCCTGCTCTGACCCTCAGCCTACATAGGGCCTGGACCTGACCATCTGAAATCAGGTATGCTTGAAAGGGTTGCCTCTTCACATTGGGTTTACCACTCTACATCCTACATATAAGCATTTTTCCAGAATAAGTGTCAAAAGTGTCATTTCTTTTTTTTTAAGTTTTTTTTTAATGTTTGTTTATTTTTGAGAGAGAGGGACAGATCACAAGTGGGGAGGGGCAAAAAGAGAGGGAGACACAGAATTCGACACAGGCTCCAGGCTCCAAGCTGTCAGCACAGAGCCCGACGTGGGGCTCAAACCCACAAACCATGAGATCATGACCTGAGCCGAAGTTGGAGTCTTAATTAACTGAGCCACCCAGGTGCCCCAAAAAGTGTCATTTCTTTGCCTCTTGACAGATCACAAGATGAAAGCCCACCTCCTGAGTGGTATAGGAGATGACTCACCTTCTGTAACACCCAGGTAGTAGAGAATGGGCATCATGCATCCAAAGAAAGGGATGATTGGTAAGGTCCATAATAAGAATGACAGGGCATCTGGTGAGATGTTACACTGAATGTGTTCATGTATGTCATAAGTGAACTTCATTGCAGGCCTCTGAATTAAGCTCTTAGCATCCCAAGGATAGCTGATACAGTGTAGGTACTCAGTGGATATTTAAACACAGGCTATTTCAGGAATACATTTAAATGTACTACAAATCTATTATCCCATCAGTACTAAGCCACAAGGGGTCTTCTGAGCCTTCCTCCCCAACCCCTATTTCATTCCAATTTCCAAATATAATAATCAATGGGCAAGAGATTGATGCTGTTTCCTTTACTGATGGGATCAAATTCTCTTCTTAGAGTCAAACTGACATATATACTGGCTCCTCTCTTGGACTCACATTTTCATCCTCTACACCTCCCCCAACACTGACACTCTCATTCCTCCCCATGAAAATTGATACGAGCTGAAAAGCAATGATATTCTTCACTGACGTATCAAAGTTGGAGCCAGCCACAGTATAGTTCAGGAAAATTTGAAAGAAAAAAAGAAAGAGTAAACAAAAGTGAAGCCAGGAAGGACGCAAGGGAGAGGGGATTGGCCTCATGCATGATTAGGACCTACTGCCGCTACTAAGGTTGGTCTCCCTCGTGGAGGGAGGGCTATGTCCTTATGAGCTGCTCATTTAATGATATAGGACTCAGCTGTTCAGTTCCCTTTATGCATATGGTTAGTTGTACCCCAGTGTACTTTTTACTTTCCCACCAGATCTCCCACTGCCATCATTAACAAGACACAGTCCAACCTGCTCATGCTTCCCCTAAATTTCCTTTCTCTAGGGTTATAAAAGAGCAGAACCCTCACATTCAATTTCTCATACCTGAACCTGGTCTCCCAGCCATTGAAGTGCATTAAATTGAGGATCACTTCTGATGACCAAAATCCCAAAGGCAAGTTGAAGACCCAGGCCCAAAGCACTGCCCTCCAGGACACCTAGAACCAATTAGAACATTATTCCAATGTGAGTCTTGAATCCTAGTTGTCCATTACCTGGTTGGGGTTTTAAACATGAGTACATGTACTCTGGAACCAACCTAAGATATTAATAGTAAATCTGGGGTGATATAGAGTAGGGAGCAGGGGGAAACAGGTTAGTAATATATAAAGAGCCACATATGTCCGTATGTTTTTTTTTTTTAAACTGTCTACAGGGTAGATGTCACACTTACATACATACAAATAAAAGCATCATAAATAAATACTTTAATATTATTATGTGCAATGTGGATTCTCTATTGTATTCTATTTTCTTTCTTTCCTTCTTTATTTATTTTTTTTGTTTGTTTGTTCTTTCTTTAACACTGGCCTAGATCCACAAATTGACATCAAGGTTCACTAATGGATCAGAACCTACAGTTTGAAACTAAGTGATCCAAGGCCTCTAAGAACTTTAAAATTTCTCTTAGGAGCAAAACTGTCACAGAAGCAAATTCCAAAGATTGTTAAGAACTTAGTTCTGTGCCTTTGCAATCAATAATTAGTAACACATGGTCCTTGGCTATGTGTTGTTATACTTATCCTGCATACCCAAAACTCTGCACTGTGGAGTTTGGAGGAGGCAGAGGGTAAGGATGAACATGCAGATTCCTGCAAAGGAAGACACAAATGCTCTGTGGCCTGTGTCTAGGGCAAGACACAGGATAGGGCCAACCAAGAAGACTCCTGCAAACACCCTGAAGAGGAAATGCCAAGACTACGTCACCAACTTAGTGAATGGATAACAAATAATTAACTTTACCATTGAAAAATAGAAGTTCACCCCAAGGGTAAGTGGAATAATTCAACAGATCAGACACAGAGACTTATCTTGAGAATTTTCATCTGGTAGTTTTCTGGTTACCATCTCTCTCCCCCGACTCTTACAGAATTAGGACACAAATCACATGACTTCTTTTTCCTCAAGTTTTGGTATCAGTAAGTAATACAAAGGTTTATTCTGTAAGATTGTTCTAATGAATAATCAAAATATTTTTTAAGGGGGAAAAGTACACTTGGTTCTCCAATGGAACTCCACCCGATATTCAACCACTCCCAGGGCAAGAGCAAAGGCTAAGCCATAGATCAACTACCTTATGGTCCCTTGATGTACCAGATATGTCTGATCAATACACACACTGGTTTCCTCATGTCTGAGTGTTGGACAAGGACAGAGAATTAGAAGAGAGGTCACATATGAAAAGAAAACAAAAAGAGCATGTTGCTCATTAAGATGCCTCAGAAACAACAACGACAAAAGGCATCACAGGTCAACAGAGTTTCATTTCAGAGCTGTTCATGTTGTGAACTCATTGCACTTAAAGTGAATAAAATCTGGCTTCCAGAATCCATCCTCCTAATGAATGCAGTCTTTTTAGCTCTATCTCTTCAGTGCCAAATAAGTCAAGGATACAAAATTTAGGTTGTAGTCTTGGTGTGTTTCTCCAAATTATCACTGTTGCAAACATTCTTAACACCTATGTTCTGTGCATCCATTTGGAGAACAGGCAGAAAAGAGGAACTTGAGAGAGAGAGTCTGAAAGTTACTCTCTCCCCCTAGGCCTGTTACCAGAGGACATGTACATGCTATAGTCAGATGAGCTGTGGCTGCTACAGAATCCAGTTCAGCATACACTGAACAGGAAGTTTGCTCCTTAAACTGTAAGGAATTGTAAAAGACACTAGTGGGTGCAGGAAGTTGGGAGGACAGGAGGGGAAAAAGCATAAAAAGTATCAGGGAAGTAAAGGGAGACACATACGACCACCAAATCAATTCGATAGCTTAATGCAGCTGCAAGCCTCTTTGTTATGATCACTTTGATGAAAAGGAGTATCGTTTTTCTCATTTCTGACACAAGCCCTGATGATAAACAGACTGAAACTCTTCTCTGAAACATAACCCCTTCTGCCCCCTAGCAATTTTGAGACACGAGGCTACAAGAAACTGGACTAAAGTCCAGGGCACAGAAGTTTGTTGCTATTTTGCTCCCTGAGTCTTGGGTTTGTAAGTACAGAGGTGGGGGTTGAGAGACAGCTCAGGAACTGTCCAAGAAGAAAAAGGAAAGAGAACAGAGTTCGGGACAAGTTATGGAAACTGGGATACTGAAATTTTTATCTTTCTCATCATTTCATCCAAAGCTTCCGGCAGGAGTTTTAAAAGGGCTTTAGACATCTTGTTAGTTTTTTACCAAAGAATCTTTTTCAGAAAGTGGTGAACCAGGATGAAGAGCAGCAAACAGGTGGGGTGCCTGGGTGGCTCAGTCGGTTAAGTGTACGACTTCGGCTCAGGTCATGATCTCGCAGTTCGTGAGTTCAAGCCCTGCATCAGGCTCTGTGCTGACGGCATGGAGCCTGGAGCCTGCTTCGGATTCTGTCTCCCTCTCTGTCTCTACTCTTACCCCACTCATGGTCTGTGTGTGTGTGTGTGTGTGTGTGTGTGTGTGTGTGTGTGTGTCTCAAAAATAAATAAATAAATAAATAAATAAATAAATAAATAAATAAATAAATAAAATAAACATTAAAAAAAAAGAGCACCAAACAGGTAAGGACAGACAAGGCCAGTGCTCTCTGGAAATCCACAAGGCAGGCTGCCAGGCAATAAGCAACATAAAAGAAAGTACAGAGTAAGGTTCAGCAAACAGGGCTCCTCGGGGGCAAATGAAGCTCTAGTCATGAATGTTGGAGATAAAGCAAGAAAAACCCTCCCACGACCTTCCTACCCAGCCCTAATTGTCAGACTGAGCTGTCATTCTCAAGGCCAGGATAGATGGCTGTTTTCTTCTTGAGGATTCCCAGGGAGAGTTCAGCTTAGTTTGAATACTACATTTTTTCACTTACCTCTAGTGAAATCTCACTCTCTTCAATTTATCTGATATCCTCTTTCTGTCCCCTGGAGTAGATTTGATCAGTATCTACCACTAGACTCTTCAAAAGTCATCTGTTCTCAAAATTGTATAATCCCAGTCATTTTAACCTTTCCTCTGGAATAAAACCATGTAAACAAGGCTACTAATAGGAAGTATAGCCATATAGTTCTCACCTCATGGATCCCTGACTCACCCCAAAATAAAAATTTTCTTTTCACCACTCCAGCTCTAACATTGTCATCAAAGTCCCATACATCACCGACAGTATATTTTAAACAGATGTTTTCTGTCTTTTTCAAATATTTTATATCATTTATCTTATGAATAAACCAGGAAATAAGTAACAAATACTAGGCTTCTCTTGTAAAGCCTATAAGAACCATGCCCTGCATGGTTATCAGATATAGGTAATTGAGAGAAGAAAAAATCATCTTTATCACCATGTAACTGAATCAATTCAAGAGGCTGCTTTAGGATCTCAAGAAACAAAAAAGAGACAAACCTAGATTCTCTCAAATATTTAAGTCTATCAAATAGAAAAGTTTCAAAAAATAGTTGATTCTCAGATTTTACCTATTCCTGGAAGTGCAATTCAATAAATTATGATTCACTTATAAGTAATTAAGATTCATACATCAAATAGCTCTTTAGATCAATTTGTGAATAGAGTTGCTTTCTATCTAGTAATTGTCTTGACACAAGGTCACTTTCCTAAAACAACTGTGTCTCTTGCCCCCATGAATTCTCACCCAAACAGGCCCAGCAGGATCTTCCTGAATAAGCCAGCACGTGTTCTGCAGAAACTTCTTGCCCTGGTGAAAGGTTATGGGTCCCTCCTGATAAGAACCCAAAAATTAAGTTACAAAAGTTACTCCATCCCATTTGCATCAATTCCCAGAACTTAGATTATCTGGCCTGAGAAAGAATTTTCTGTTTCTCAATAAGGACAATTATTCAGCCAGAGGACAACTGATAATGTTGTGGCAGTGGCAAAAAAGCCAGATCAAATCTTGCCAAGGAGCAGCAGGTCAGAATAACCCTACCCTGCCTGGACTAGCAGTATCCCCAGTAATCTCTTACCACACAGGTAGACACTAGTTCCATCAGGAGAGACTCTTGGGACTTACTCCTTCCTTGCTCCTCAGGAACAAGGGATTGTTTAGCTTCCAGATTCAGTAAAGGGCCTATTCTGAAAGGCAGCCTTGACCATTCCTCCCTAAGAACCACACGAACCCATAATCCTGAGCAGTCAATCAGATATGCACTGACAGACTAGAAGGAAAACACCGCCACCCTCAAGAATCTCTGGTGGGCAGGGCCTGAGAGAAGATGCCCAGCAAGTAGAGCTATTCAAATGTGATTTAACATTTACAGTGTGCTTTCTATATGTGGGGCTCTTTGTAGGAACTTTACAAGTAGTAAGTCCTCCCAAGAATTCTTGAGGTGATTACTGTTATCTTTTCCATTTTGCAGATGTGGAAACTAGAATACAGAAGTTAAATAACTCTCCCAAGGTCATGGAAGCTATACGGAGCAGACAGAATGTAAACTCAGGCAGCCTGGCTTCAGAATCTGAGCCCTCAATAATCATCCCATGCTGCATCTCACCTGGCCTCCAGACTTACCCATCTCTGCCATTCCTAAGTAACCTCAGCACACTAAATTCATGTAAGTAAAAACTCGAATTCTCAAACTCTTGGAAATTTCAAAGAAGGTGAGCCCAGCAAGAAGGCCCCAATTGGCCATTATGCTGAGTCAGAAATGCTTGGCCAGGGCTGGGTGGGGCCAGTCACTAAGCTTAAATGCCCAGGGGTCTTGGTTCACAGATTTCCATGACTTTCTCCACTGCTGTCTCTGCCATCTGAGATATTCCCTCTTCCTATACATAGCCTTTCTTTTCCCTCTTCCCTCCTCCTCCCCTTCCTCCTCATTTCCCTTTGGCAGGGAGTCCAACCCTGTTGGACTGAGAAGAGTGTATATTATCAGATATAGGTAATCTGAGAGAAGAAAAAATCATCTTTATCACCATGTAACTGAATCAATTCAAGAGGCTGCTTTAGGATCTCAAGAGCTCTTTTGCCTTTCCATGCTTAATAGAGAAAGTGTAAGTAAAAAGGATTGTTTAGAGGTGTCAGTATACCTAAAAGGGCATCATTATCTCCGGAACATCATTCACAAAGTGTGTCAAGGAATTGATTTAATTTTAATCCTAGACTTCTGGTGTGTGTCAGGTACCTTTGGTTTGCTTCTCCAGACCCACTCTCCACCTTTCTCTATACCCTAGGAGCCTGACCCTGTTGACTCTGTCAATGGGTTCCTATGCCCTTTAGCTCCGCTAGTTGGGTTCTACCAGGGTGACTCAGAAGGAGATCAGAGTATATGAAAAGACTGAAGTCAGTGTATTGAGGAGCTCTTTATCTGACTTTCCTCCTCACTTCTCTTACGTCTTGTCCCTTCAGGCCTAGGAATAGCAAGAGTTCACTGCTTACAGGTTCTTGCACTATCCTTTCTTGTGGCTCCACCACATCTTGCACACATCTTTGTAATGGTCTCTTTGTAAATAAACCCTCCTGTAATTATCTGAATTTAAGTATTCCATCTGTTTCCTATTGGGACCCAAACTGATACACTAGGTGAAGCTGATTTAAAATTATACTCAGTCAAATGCCAGTTCAGTAAAGCCACTGCAAAATTAGAGGGGGCACACTAGTCTAAAAATAAATATAAACCACATGCCCAGAAATGATTTCTGTCATCACTTCGCAAGCACATTCTACCATTTCCTGGGAAAGTTCAGTGGGTACCACGAGAAATCAGTTAAGAACAGTCACTTTAGGGGGCGCCTGGGTGGCCCAGTGGGCTGGGCGTGGGTGTGGACTTCAACTCAGGTCATGACCTTAGGATGCATGAGTAGGAGCCCCGCGTGGGGCTCTGTGCTGACAGCCTGAAGCCTGCTTCGGATTGTGTCTCCCTCTCTCTCTGCCCCCTCCCCCCACTTGTATTCTGTCTCTCCCTTAAAATAAAATAAAGACATAAAAAAATTTTTTTAACAGAACAATCACTTTAGTGGTGCCTGGGTGGCTCAGTCAGTTAAGCATCCAACTCTTGATTTCAGCTCAGGTTCATGATCTTGAGGTTTGTGAGTTTCAGCCCCACGTTGGGCCCTGCACTGACAGCACAGAGCCTGACTCTCTCTTTCTATGTCTCTCTCTGTCTCTCTCTGTCTCTCTGTCTCTCTCTCTCTCTCTCAATAAATAAACTTTAAAATTTTTTTAAAAATAAAAAAAGGAACAATCACTTTAGCAAACTCCATTAACAACCTGATCCTAGATTATCAAATTGAAACCAGACCTCTGTTGCAAAACATTAAAATTAAAAAACAAGAAAGCCATAAGGGGCATTGCAAAGGAAAGAAAAAACAAACTTTCACACCTTTTAAACCAACTGAGAAGCAGTACGTAGAAGCATGTGAGTTCACTGTCTTGGTATCCTGTTTGACTTGGGATCTAATACTATCAAGCTCTTTACATAATGGTACAATTTGAGGGTTAGTAACTGTGTTATATCTGGAAGCTGAATTGAGAAAAAATCTATCTGATAAATGTGGAACATAATAGCTTGGCCATAACTTGCTGTGAAGTATGTACCCTCTGATAACTTCTCCAGGTATGTGTATGGAGGGCTTTTCAGATATGGACTAACAATAATCCTTTCACGTTGAAGCCCGCAGCTTCAACTGACAAAGCGAGAAGAGAGTAGGGTAAAGATGATAGGTAGTGTTAGCTAAATAGAGCATTAGTGGTCACTACAGGTCGGGCTTAGCAGCAAAGATGTTTGTGCATTTTCTCAATGGCCTTATCTATAGGATGTGGAAACTCCCAACTAACACAGACAAAGCTATGGAAACTCCCAGGGTCTGGGGTATTTGCATTTAGCAGTTAGGGTGGAAAGCTTAGGACAACTTTCAGAAAATCCATCTCTAGTGACTGTTGACATTATGGCCGGGTTGATTCTTTCCTGCTCTAGCTTAAAGTAAGAATGACTGAGTCTAAGAAACAAAAAGGTTATCCATAAGCCACAGTGGAAATCTAAATAGGAGCTGGAAAATCACAGAAGGCAAAAGAAAGCTCTATCAGATGGAGGCCAGCAAACTTACATTGAAGGAAGAGACTCCATGAACCTGGGGATGACCAGTTCTGAGAGCCATCAGCCCAGGTATAATGAGAAGGGAACCTAAATCAGAACATGGTCAGGTGCTTAACTGCTGAGTTGTGATGGATGTATTACCTTAGAAGAGAACTCTTTCTCCACAGAGCACCCACATCTGTTTCATGTGCCCATTTCAGACAACAGAAAACATCAGACCTTCTTCACACTAATAGTGGAGATCTAACGCCAAAGATCCACAAAGACAGTCAAGACCTATGAGGTGAAATATCCAAATGGCCCTTCAACCCACCCTCAACTTCTTCCTTATAGAACTCTTACCTCTCTGAGTTAGAGGTAGCACTGGTTCTGATGGGCAGTAAAGTCTTTCCCAGATAAGGTGCTCTCTCTCACTGGGGAGAATCATGACTCTAACTCCAGGGGCCTTTTCAAGCCAAGCCCTACGTTCTGTCGTTAGCAAAAGTTTCTCCTGGTTTCTAGTATAAAGTTAATGCTGATCACTGACTTCCTGTGCTGATGCACTTTGCCCTTGTTTATACATTCTTTTCATGATTTCAGTAGGAATTTGAGGACACAAAAGCTCTAGCTCCTTCAGCTGCAGAGAGCAGGCTCAGGCCCTAATGAGAAAAAAAAATGGAGGCGGGGAAGGAGCTCCTACCAAGGATGGGCTGCCTAAAATTCTTCACTTAGGATTTGCATTGACATGTAACATAGTCAGGCTGGAGACATTCTTCCAGACCCCCTCCCGGGTAACTTGTCCAGATCACACCCACCCACCTACCTTGCTATCCCCACCCAACCCTGCCAGGCTTACCACCATTCTCCCAGGAAGTCAGAACAGTTGCTCTGATAGGACAGCCAGAAGAAAAGCAGACAATAGAATCAGTTGGAGAGCTGGGAGTAAAAGTGAAAAAGAGAGATAATCTGTAAGGAGGAGGAGAGGTCAATGATATCCAGTGACGTATACAATCAGGTAGCATGACAAATGAGAAGATGCTAGATTTGGTTGTGAAGAAGTGACTGGTTCTGTTTGAGAGAGCTGTTTACAGGAGAGCCAAGGACGATACCAAGTACTAATGAGTTTTCAGAGCAACTGTAATTCTCATAAATTGGTGGGTGGGAATGATTTACGCAAGAACAGGCAAAAACAAAATACAAAAATCAACGGTGTTTCTATGAACCAAAAAATGAAGTTTAACGAAAGATACTTTAACATATAATTTTAAAAATAGTGTATCTTCAAATATTTTTTGTTTCCCCATCTATCCTCTCTTCTAGGACTCCAGTTATATGTATATTAGGCCATTTGATGATATCCCACAGATCACTATTAGTATTCTCTCTCTCTCTCTCTCTCTCTCTCTCTCTCTCTCTCTCTCTCTCTGTCTTTTTCCCCTTTCTGTGTTTTATGTTGGGTAGTTTCTATTGCTATGGCTTCAAATTTACTAATCTTTTCTTCTGCAATGTCTAAGCTGCTATTAATCCCATTCAGGTATTTTCCATTCCAGAAGTTGTATTTTCATTTCTAGAAGTTCAATTTCAAACTGTTTTATAGTTGTTTAAACTGTCTACAGATTAGATTAACACACAAAAGGCCTTCCTGCTCCTGTCTCACCTTCAGAAAGATTCCATTCTCTTCTGTGGTGTCCTCAGCCATCTGTCTAAAGCTTCTATCACAGCCCAGTAATCTAGGTGAAACACACAAACCAACCAAAACATTCATTGCTCATAACTCTAATGCATACTGCTTCCTAGGCTGTTACACAGAAGGCACTTGATAGATACTTGTTGGATAATGAATAATGAAGAACAACTCAACACCAAAAATAAAAAATAAAAAAAAGTCCAAATACAAAATGGGGAGAGGACCTGAATACCTTTCCAAAGAAGATATATAGATGGCCAACAAACACATGAAAAGATGCTTAACATGACTAATCATCAGGAAAATGCAAATCAGACCACAATGAGATATCACCTCACACCTGTCAGAATGGCTAAAATCAAAAAGACAAGAGAGAACAAGTGTTGATGAAGATGTGGAGAAAAAGGAATGCTCATGCATTGTTGGTGGGAATGCAATTGGTGCATCCACTATGGAAAACAGTATGGAGTTTTCTCAAAAAATTAAAAAGGGAAATACCATATGATCCAGTAATTCCGCTATGAGGTATTTACCCAAAGAATACAAAAAACACTAATTCAAAGGGATACGTGCACCCCTATGTTTACTGCAGTATTATTTACAATAGCCACGATATGGAAGTAGCCCAAGTGTCCATCAATAGATGAATGGGTAAAGAAGATGTGTTATACACACACACACACACACACACACACACAGGATTATTACTCAACCATAAAAAAGAATGAGATCTTGCCATTTTCAATAACATGGATGGACCTAGAGGATAATATGTGAAGGAAAATAACTCAGAGAAAGACAAATACCATATGATTTCACTTATATGTGGAATATACAAAAACAAAACAAATGAACAAACAAAACAGAAACAGACCCATAAATACAGAGTACAAACTGATGGTTGCTAGAGGGGAGGGGAGGGGAAGAGAGGGATGGGTAAAATGGGTGAAGGGGAGTGGAAGGTACAGTCTTCCAGTTGTGGAATGAATAAGTCACAGGGATGAAGGGTACAGATTAAAGAATATAGTCAATGATATTGTAATAGTGCTGTATGGTGACAGGTTGGAGGTACACTTATGGTGAACATAGCATAACACATACAGCGGTCAAATCACTATGTTGTACACCTGAAACTAGCCCTGTGTATCAACTAAGCTTCAATTTAAAAAAAAAAAAGGAAAAAAAATTTAAAATAATGAAGACAGAAGAAATCATGCTGTAAGGAAAGGAGCTAGATACCTTTGAACATCAGGATCATCTTGGCACTCCTGAAATCTTTCTATGTGGTTAACCCCTTCTTGGGCTCTAACGTTGGGTCTGCCAGTGTTAATGCACTGCTGAAGTCATGTAGCCACCTCTGGAGAAAATGCTGAAAATTTGTTTAAATGAAGGAGTTATATTAAGAGGAAAGGCAGAGAGCCAAGAGACTGAAAACTCCAACTTTTTAATCAGGAGAATTAAAAATCAGGAGATTTTAATCTCCTCTTGATTTAATTAGGCTGAGCTAATGTTGAGTGGTTATATTATTTTGCTATCAGCTAAGAGAACAGACCTAGAAATTATCCTGCTTCCAAGAGAATGACTGAAGAAATCAAAGTACCAAGAAGGAGTAGTTGGAGGCCCTCCTGTTCCTCAATTCCATTTCTTACTCAATTCCATTTCAATTCCTTGGCGTCAGCCAGAGTCATAAAATAGCTGTTATCTGGGAGTGTCAAACAGATTATCTTGTAGAATTATATAGATTTGTAGAGCAAAATGGACCTTTAAGATCTTCCTGCTAACCACAACTACACTGATTGTAGATAATCCAAATCATCAAGTCACATGCAGTTGCCTGCTGGCCATGGCATAAGGACTCTGCTCTGCTGGCTGTGCACTCAGGCCCTCAGTGAACTCATAGCCTATTACACCTCCCACTTGATGGAGAGGACATCCAGTTCCTCTCTCTAACCCTGACCTTAAGAAGTTTCCTTCCACACTCCTGTCTTCCCCAAAACCTGAAGGTTATTTCCACTTAGATGACCCACTGATGTCTCAGCACCAATGTGTTCTACACAATAACTTTCTGTATCTTCTCAGATACCATCTACTCCCAGTTCCCCTCTGTTAGGTAAAGCACTCCTTATACTTGCTTCTCTCCTCCTGTGTCCACCTCCCCCCATCCCCCACTGGCACTTTCCCTTACTTGGCCTTAAGTTAAGCATGGGTTAGGTTAGATGAGGTCTGAGAGTGGGGCCCTCATGGTGGGATGTGAAGCAAGTATGTGTTAGAGCTAGGGCCTTTGTTCCCTTTCTCCAGAGGGGAAGTTCTTTGAGGGAAGTGTTGGTATTTGGAGTTGAAGCCCTAACCCCCAATATGATGGTATTTGGAACTGAGCTGAATTTAGCCAATGGGAATCAATGGCAACCAATGGCAGGAGACTTGGTATCTTTCAGTCTATTTCATCAACTACCCCAGCACTTGTTCAATGGACTCATAAACAAAGTGGCCATGATAGCAGGGGTGGAAGTTTTGCATAGGCTCTACAACAGGAACTTCTTCTTACCAAGGCTAATCTGGCCTCTGCTGGTGGTGATTGCTGAATATACCAAGATCAAAGAACAATGCTAAATCTATAGTATGGCATCATTCTTCAGGGACACTAGCCAGTCACCTGGGACAGATTGATTATGTTGTCCCATCATGGATGGGGCAGCAATTCCTCAGTGAATTTAACATTTATTCTGGATATGGTGTCCCTTAATATTTTTATGTCCCACAGTAAAAGTTAAGGGAAGACTTTAGCAATATAGTTCAGGACCACAAATAGTTCACACACCTAAGAGTAAAGGTTTGAGTTATCAGATAAAGAATCAGTAGTTGAAGTACTGGCTGAGGGCATAGGGCATGTGATTTGGGCAGGGGAAGAAGGAGATTATAAATACCAACTACTAAAAAAATTAAATAAACAAACATCAATTACTGTCTTGATTACCAATTAAGAAAAAAAGGTCTTAGTAGCTAGGCATATTTTTCCCTTGGTTTATCCTGTATATATTTACATTTGTTAGTTTCTTTCTTCTCCTCCTTTTTTCCCTTCCTGTACTCTTCCATATAGGATGGAAACTAAATTTTAGTAAAATGGTACATATGGATACTGGGTACCTGAAATAATGAACTGCACCAGCCTGTCTACTGGCAACTCAGCTGTGCTTCTGTACTTCTTTACTTCCCCAAGAGTTAAGAAGACTAGAAAATATTTCTTAGAATCCCTTTACAGCCATTTTCCATATCAGATTCCACAAATGAGAGGCACTTGTATGAAATTTGAAGAACAGAAAAGAGGCAGCTTCTTCTAGACTATTCAGACTTTGGTACAACATCTATTCATGATTTTTAAAAAAAAACCCTCTGCAAATTAGGTCTAGAGCAAACATACCTCAACAAAATAAAGGCCTTCTATGAAAAATCCATAGCTAACATTATACTCAATGGTGAAAAACAGAGAGCTTTTCTCCTAAGTCCAGGAAAAAGACAAGGATGTCCACTCTAACCACTTTTATTCAATACAGTTCTGGAAGCCCTTAGCCACAGCAATCAAACATAAAGAAATAAAAGGCATGCAAATTGGTAAGGAAGAAGTAAAACACTCCCTATTTTCACGTGAAATGATACTATATATGGAAAACCCTAAAGACTCCACAAAAGCTACTAGAAGTGATAAATGCATTCAGTAACATTGTAGGATACAAAATCAATGTACAGAAATCTGTTGCATTCCTATACATTAATAATGAAGCAGCAGAAAGTGAAACTCAGAAAACAATCCCATTTATAATTGTGCCAAAACAATAAAATATCTAGAAATAAACTTAACCAGAGGTGAAAGACCTATAATCTAAAAACTATAAAACACTGATGAAAGAAACTCAAGATGATGCGAAGAAATGGAAAGACATTCTATGCTCATGGGATGGAAGGACAAATATTGTTAAAATGTCTATACTACCCAAAACAATCTACAAATTTAATGCAATGCCTATCAAAATACCAACAGCATTCTTCACAGAACTAGAACAAACAATCCTAAAATTTGTATGGAACTACAAAAGGCTTCAAATAGCCAAAGCAATCTTGAAAAAGAAAAACAAAACTTGGAGGTTATCACAATTCCAGACTTCAAATTATATTACAAAATGGTGGTAATTAAAACAGTATGGTACCAGCACAAAAACAGATACATAGATCAATAGAATAAAATAGAAAACCAGAAATAAATCACAATTACACAGTCAATTAATCTTTGACAAAGGAGGAATTAATATACAATGGGAAAAAGAAAGTCTCTTCAACAAATGGTGCTAGAGAAAGCTGGGCAGCTACATGCAAAAAAGAAACTGGACCACTTTCTTACATCATACACAAAAATAAAGTCCAAATGGATTAAGGACCTAAATGTGAGACCTGAAACCATAAAAACCCTTGAAAAGAGCACAGGTAGTTTCTCTGACATTGGCTATAGCAACATTTTTCTAGATAAGTCTCCTGAGGCAAGGGAAATAAAAGCAAAAATAAACTATTGGGACTATATCAATTTGTCATCCTTGCACAGGGGTCATACTAATCTCTGTATTGTTCCAATTTTAGTATATGTGCTGCCAAAATGAGCACGTTCTTGGGACTACATCAAAATAAAGTTTCTGAAGAGTGAAGGAAACAACAAAACTAAAAAGCACCCTAATGAGTGGGAGAAGATATTTGCAAATGACATAGCCAATAAGATTGGTATACAAAATATATAAAGAACTGATACAACTCAATGTCCAATCTTATTAAATGGGCAGAAGACATGAACAGATATTTCTCCAAAGAAGACATACATATGGCCAACAGACACATAAAACAATGCTCAACATCATTCATCAACAGGGAAATGCAAATCAAAACTACAATGAGATATCACCTAACACCTGTCAGAATGGGAAAAAAAAAAAGAAAAAAAACTCACAAGAAACAAGAAGGGTTGGTAAAGATGTATAGAAAAAGGAATCCTGTGCATGATTTGTGGGAATACAAACTGGTGCAGCCACTGTGGAAGACATTATGGAGGTTCTTGAAAATATGAAAAATAGAACTACCCTACAATCTAGTAATCACACTACTCGGTATTTATCCCCAAAATACAAAAACACTGACTCAAAGTGATACATGCACCCCTGTTTATTGCAGCATTACTTACAATAGCCAAACTATAAAAACAGCCAAGTGTGCATCGATAGATAAATGGATAAAGAAGATGTGGGGTGTGTGTGTGTGTGTGTGTGTGTGTGTGTGTGTGTGTGTGATTGAATATTATTCAGCCATAAAACAGAATGAAATCTTGCCATTTGCAACAACATGGATGGAGCTAGAGAGTATAATGTGGCACAAAATAAGTCAGTCAGAGAAAGACAAATACAATATGATTTCACTCGTGGAATTTAAGAAACAAAACAAGCAAAGAAAAAAGAGAGAGAGAGAGGCAAACCAAAAATTGACTCAACTATAAAGAACAAACTGATGGTTACCAGAAAGGAAGTAGGTGGGAGAGATTGATGAAATAGGTGATGGGGATTAAAGAGTACACTTACCATAATGAAGGCAAAAACAAACAAACGAACAAAACAAAACAACCACTCGGACTTTCCCTAACACTTTCCTCAAAGTTCTTCTAATGTCTGCCCGGTTCCAAAGCCACTTTCATATTTGGGTTTTTACGTTATGGCAATGCCCCATTTCTAGGTATAAACTCTGTATTAATTATCTATCTCAGTGTAACTAATTACCTGAAATTTTAACAGCTTAAGATGATGAACATTGATTATCTCAGTTTCTTAATTCAGGAATTTGGAAGTGACTTAGCTGAGTGGTTTAGGTTCAGAGTTTCTCATAAAATTTCAAGTCAAGATGTCAGCCAGGGTACAGTCATCTGGAGGTTTGATACTGATGCTGGAGAAACTGCTTCCAAGATGGCTCACTCACATAACTATTGGTTAAAGATCTCATTTTGTTGTTAGCAGGAACCCTCAGTTCCTCAACTCATGGGTTTCTCCATAGGGTTACTTGAGTGTCCTCATGACACAGTAGCTGGCTTCCTCTGGAGGTAGTGATCTGTAGGTGCCAAGGGCAGGCTGCCCCGATATAGACCACTTTTTTTTTTGTTACATTGAATTTTTATTTTTTTATATATGAAATTTATTGACAAATTGGTTTCCATACAACACCCAGTGCTCATCCCAAAAGGTGCCCTCCTCAATACCCATCACCCACCCTCTCCTCCCTCCCACCCCCCATCAACCCTCAGTTTGTTCTCAGTTTTTAAGAGTCTCTTATGCTTTGGCTCTCTCCCACTCTAACCTCTTTTTTTTTTTCCTTCCCCTCCCCCATGGGTTCCTGTTAAGTTTCTCAGGATCCACATAAGAGTGAAACCATATGGTATCTGTCTTTCTCTGTATGGCTTATTTCACTTAGCATCACACTCTCCAGTTCCATCCACGTTGCTACAAAAGGCCATATTTCATTTTTTCTCATTGCCACGTAGAATTCCATTGTGTATATAAACCACAATTTCTTTATCCATTCATCAGTTGATGGACATTGAGGCTCTTTCCATAATTTGGCTATTGTTGAGAGTGCTGCTATGAACATTGGGGTACAAGTGGCCCTATGCATCAGTACTCCTGTGTCCCTTGGATAAATTCCTAGCAGTGCTATTGCTGGGTCATAGGGTAGGTCTATTTTTAATTTTCTGAGGAACCTCCACACTGCTTTCCAGAGCGGCTGCACCAATTTGCATTCCCACCAACAGTGCAAGAGGGTTCCCGTTTCTCCACATCCTCTCCAGCATCTATAGTCTCCTGATTTGTTCATTTTGGCCACTCTGACTGGTGTGAGGTGATACCTGAGTGTGGTTTTGATTTGTATTTCCCTGATAAGGAGCGACGCTGAACATCTTTTCATGTGCCTGTTGGCCATCCGGATGTCTTCTTTAGAGAAGTGTCTATTCATGTTTTCTGCCCATTTCTTCACTGGGTTATTTGTTTTTCGGGTGTGGAGTTTGGTGAGCTCTTTATAGATTTTGGATACTAGCCCTTTGTCCGATATGTCATTTGCGAATATCTTTTCCCATTCTGTTGGTTGCCTTTTAGTTTTGTTGGTTGTTTCCTTTGCTGTGCAGAAGCTTTTTATCTTCATAAGGTCCCAGTAATTCACTTTTGCTTTTAATTCCCTTGCCTTTGGGGATGTGTCGAGTAAGAGATTGCTACGGCTGAGGTCAGAGAGGCGATATAGACCACTTTGACGTGAACATATTTTGAGCTAAAAACAATCAAAATCCAGTAGATTCAGGAAAAGCTCTTTACGTCCCCCTCAACTGCCTGCTTGTACTAGGAAGAGAGCTATTAACAGATTCCTCTTTACCTAAGGAACTTATCTACATCATAGGGTAACCTTTTTTTCCCAAACATCTCCTTTCATCTTCCTGCTAATAGTCTTTCTCCCCTTTGTATCCTCAGATTCCTATCCTTCCCCTTAGCTCTTATAAGCATCATGTTACCTCACTGTCTTTGGAATTTCCATGTCTATGTGGATTCCCTGTGCATACGCTATTAAATTTGATTTTCTACTGTTAATCTGTCTCATGTCAATTTGATTCTTAGTCTAGCTAGAAGGACGTTGTAAATTATTCCTCCCTGACAGATCCAAGAGAGAGAGCAAACAGGAAGCCACAATGCACTTTATGACCTCTTCTCAGAAATGGCACACTATCACCTCTACTTTATTCATTTGAAGATGTCACTAAGTCTAGCCCTCACTCCAGGGAGAGAAATGAAGCCCTACTTCTGGGAGGAGTATCAAAAAAATTTGTGAACATATTTTAAAATCACAAGTTTTCTAAGAGCATTTAATCTAAAGAGATTTAAGGAGGAAAGGAGTTCTTAGCAGTTTTGATGATATGGTAAGAAAGTCATCCAGGGGCGCCTGGGTGGCGCAGTCGGTTAAGCGTCCGACTTCAGCCAGGTCACGATCTCGAGTTCGAGCCCGCGTCAGGCTCTGGGCTGATGGCTCAGAGCCTGGAGCCTGTTTCTGATTCTGTGTCTCCCTCTCTCTCTGCCCCTCCCCCGTTCATGCTCTGTCTCTCTCTGTCCCAAAAATAAATAAACGTTGAGAACAAAAAAATTAAAAAAAAAAAAAAAAAGTCATCCAGGCTCAGGATGAGGCCAGTGAACCAAAAGGTAGTTATGATGCAGAAGTATTTTGACCCTGAAATTTAGGAGAAATTGGGAAAAGAGTTGAGTCAGTTTTTTGCAACTTTTACGTGTGTATCTCCCTTTTAACTTAAAATTACATTTGAAATTTGGATATTCTGTCATTCATGTCAGATTCTCAATACTAACAATGATATTAGGGTAACACAGATACATCTATTTTCATACTATTTTGACTGCCACGACCCCAAAAGTATTCCACACTTGATATTGGAGGTTCCTCTCAACCTCACATCCATTTCCTTCATCCATCATGTCCATCCCCTTACCTCTGGGCTAAAGAGCCTTTGAGCTCACTGCCCTCTGATCATACACCTATGGGAAGGAAGAGTGTGAGGGAAGAGTCCTTCCTTCACCCCCAGATTAGTCTCCAAGCCCCAACCTCAAAAACCAGACCAGGAAGCTGAAATTCTCTTCTGTCTCTCCTTTGAATTAAGACTTTGTCAATAATCACCCATTTACACCTCACCTTTCTAAAATACAGATGTGATTATGTTCCTCTTCTGCTTAAAAATGGACACAAAAATGGTCCCCCAATGCCTATAACAAAGTCTATAAATGTCCTTCAGGAAATTGGTGTATTCCTGATATTTTTGTGATAGGTACGTCATTTGGAGAACAAGCCTATAGTTTTAAGAGAATCCCCCAAATAGGAAGTTACCACAAAATGCCAGGAACCACTGACCTCCAGGGAAAAGGCCTGACTCAACAAGGAGCAACAGAATCATCACAATTTGGCTTCACCCTTACCCTCCCTTCTGTATCTTATGTCACAGCTCTGACTTGTCTTTCCCAGTGCTACCTGTATGTTCATGCTTCCTTGCCTTTGTTTCTGCCTTTGTCTCTGCCTAGAATACCTTCCCTCCTTTCTGCCAGGAAAATTACTATACATGCCTTGGAACCCAGCTCAAATATCATATCCTGGGGTAATGAGTGATCTAAGCTGTAATGCAGTTCGTATATACTTCTAACATAATTGTAATTGTTTCTTCCCCCTTTTGATTAACCCTGGACTGAAATTATAATCTCAGAGTAATAATGACTCTTATTTACATTTAAATCTCAATGCCTAGCATAGATTATACTAGGACCCACTGTTTGTTGTGTAGGTGGATGGGTGTTGGCTTGGACTACTGACTGACAGAACAGGGACACCTCCCTCTGAGCATTTCTCTGCAGACTCCCTATAAACTGAAGACCATTTCTTCCCGGCCTAATGCTTTGCTCTGTAATGAGCTTTGTACTTTTAGATTTTACTCATTTGTAAAATTGCAAAAATAATTTTGGAGATCAACATAGGCTTGCCAATTTTTTTTTTAATTTTTTTTTCCAACGTTTATTTATTTTTGGGACAGAGAGAGACGGAGCATGAATGGGGGAGGGGCAGAGAGAGAGAGGGAGACACAGAATCGGAAACAGGCTCCAGGCTCTGAGCCATCAGCCCAGAGCCCGACACAGAGCTCGAACTCACGGACCGCGAGACCGTGACCTGGCTGAAGCCGGACGCTTAACTGACTGCGCCACCCAGGCGCCCCTAGGCTTGCCAATTTTTAATTTTCCAAGCAAAGACTTAAAAAATGATCAGTTCTCCATCAGGTAATAAAAGCAAAGCCACTTTAACACCTCAAAAGTATGAAGGACATAATCTCAGCCTAGAAGACAGTCTTTTAAATTAAATACATTCAGCCTTTCGAAAAGCTTACCACATTGACCTTATTTTCTCTTATTCCATGATGAAAACTTCATCCCTGTTTATGAGTTCTAGAATAATGTTTGGAAACCACTGATTTAAACCTTTGCTTCTGAGAGGCAGCTCCTGCATTCTTCCTCAGGAATGAGATTTAGGCCTCATGACAGGACTAGTCCTGCTGGATCTACCCATGGGTTTCTTTTTGAGGAAACAGAAGAACCCAGAAACAAGAGACCAACTAAGCATACTGAGCACTTACTGTGTGCAACTTCTGTGCTGGTCACTTGGCATTGTGTATTAGGTGCACCACTCAGTTAAAAACTCAAGAATACAAGCAATGCAACTTTATCTCTTTTTCTTACTGAATTTATTTTTTATTTGAATATGTTCCACTAGGTGACAACTATGATCTTAATTCAGGGTCTCTCTCCCTTTCTTTCCCTGAGGGTTGCATCTTTGATCCAGGGGACTGACTTAGTGCACAAGCAGGGCTAGATTAAACCTCCCAAGGTCTTAAGCAGTGAAAAGATTATGATGAGTCATATGTAATTGAAAAAAATTTAAATACTTACAGTTAATTATCTCCTAACAAAGTTCAGTCAGGGTTTTTTTTCTCCCCCCTCTCTCCTGAAATTATCACGTCAGTGCTTTTTATTCTTTCAAAAGAACTGTCTTACATTCTTGGGTAGATGCTTTGTTTTCCTGGGGCCCTTGATAAGTTCTTGGCCTACCAGAGGGTTCATCTGGTTTTGTTCATTGGCCTTTAGCATCCACTTGGATGGATTGGATTTTATTGTGGGTCCATGCAGATGACCATGGACTCCTCCTCACCCTGTCCACATAAGACTGCCTCCAATCTGAAGGCTCTTTATGCCACATCTGGGCCACTCAGGGTTAGACTTTATCTCTTCAGTATAAATTTTGATCCCTTTTAAAATGCAACACTTACTATTATCAGTCATCATACTCTGTACAGACAAAGGAACTGAGGGAATAGAAGGGTGGACAATAGGCAGGGAACAGTATCACATTATCTGTATCACATTACTTCCATTGGCTCAAATTCTCCTATTTATTTTTTGTCCAGCTTTCTTTTCTGATGTCTTCACTAGACTACAGTTCTATGAGAACAACACATCTGTCTTATTCATTACTATAACCCCAGAACCTAGAACAGTGTCTGGCACATAGGCCCTCAATAAATATTGTTGCTCTAATGACTGAGAATAAACGAGATAAGAATAACACAAAGAGGTGGAAGGGTGTCAGAGTGAGGGGGCTGGAAGTGCTAAAAATAAACTTCAATTATTTTACAATTATGGTGAAAGTTTATGTCAGCTTTCCCTTGGAAAAGTTTTGTTCCACTGCAGCAAGAAATGCCTCTTCATTCTACCATTTCTTGTGCTGTTTTCTGGTTTTTGTTTCTGGGCTTTCTCTTGGCTGGAAAACTAAAGTATTTTGGGTCAAGAGTATCAGTATATACCTTTGGAGCTCCCCAAAGGTATATATCTCTCTTTTAGAGATAAAAGATGCTAGTTTACTGAATGAATGAAGAATGAATGAATAAATGAAACTTGAGTCCCGAATATCCAGAGAATCCCTGAGGAATGGGCTCCCTATTGGGGGTTAAGTCCAAAGTGGTGTCTTCTAGACTGAGTCTTACCCAGCCTCAGCATTCCACATCCACTTCTGGGGTGTAGCACCTCCTAGTGGAAGTCCAGGGGTGCTGCCTCTTCCCAAGCCATCCCTCAATATGGGCCTCTTGGTGACTCCCTCCCAGACCACCATCTTTTCATCCTCAAAACCTTAATGTTACTCCCCTGGATGAGGCCCAGTAGACTCTGGCAGGTCCCCTCTAGTCACCCCAAATAATGACAAGGTGAACAATGAAGGCCTCCATTCCAGCCAAGTGGTTCTAGGCAACAGCAGCACTTCTCAAACTTGAATGTGCAGATGAATCACCTGGGGAGGATCTTATTAAAATGAAGATTCCAATCTAGTGGTTTTGGGTTGTGAACCAAGATTCTGAATTTTTAATCAGAAAATATTCAAAAATTTTTTGCAGGGATCTTTTGCAGAAAATATTTTGCAGGGATCTTGCCTAAAACATTTTTGGAATTGCTGTTGAAGCTTATTGCACCTTTAAAACTCAGTGGTGACATCTTTTTCTTTGAAGGTGAATTTGAAAAGCAGTCAAAAAACATTTCAAAATAAAATGTGATTATAAATATTGAGATGGATTTACTTACATGGCTTATAAATCAGCCCTGAAAGTTATCCCCAAACAACAGTTCCAAAAATATTTGGGGCAGCTGGTTGGAGAAAGGGGGATGTTTACTTTGAAACATTCAGATGCTTAAGTGTCACTGTGTCCATTTTTAAGGAGTTAATTTTATTACTAGTTTATTTAAGTAAAACTTACATAGGGCTTGATGAGTGGCAGGCACTGTTGCTTTACAAGTATTATCTCATTTAATTCTCATAAGCCTGCTTTTATTCCCATTTTACAAATGAGAAAACTGAGGCACAGAGACAATATGTGGTTTACCTAAAGTCACCCAGCTAATTAATGCAAGAGTCAGGTTCAAACCCGAGGCAGCCTGCTTCCAGGTGTCACAGGATTAATTATTAAGCTATGCTAACTTTAAACAGTGTTAGGAATAGCCTAAAGAAAGAGTGTCAGCTACTATGGAGTCTATCAGAAGGAAAAGAAAGAAATTAAGTGACTTAGAGTGGAGACTGGAAGCCTACAGAAAATAAATCCATCCCCAAAACAGAAACAGCTGGAGCTGGAATGTGTGACTAAAGAGTTCTTACAGCCTCTACCCCTTTCCTGGTTCTGATGCCTAGAAAAGACCTCAAGATGGAAGAGAAAGCAAGTTCTCAGGTTCACCTTCCACCATTCTATTCTCTCATGGTCTTAGTTGTCCTGTTTTGTAGCTTTAAACTCATCAAATTTAGGGAACCGGGAGCAGGAAGACCCAGGGAAATTGCAGCATGCAGCATTGTCTTGCTTTTTACATGCTGTTCAGTGAGTTTTTGCTGATGGATTGTGAGTAAAGGGAGCACCCCACCGAAATGTCCAACTCTTCCAGAAATGATTCCTGACTTGCCTTGCCACCCTCAGGTCCCCTGAGAGGAGCTGGAGAGGCTCATTCTTCACTCACGATCTGACCATTAACAGAGGCCAAATGAGGAAAGAGAAAGTACCCCCACAGAACGTCCTAAAACACACAGCGGGCAAGACGGGGAGTGGGCCGATTCGCTAGCACTTCTAGAATTAGAAAGAGGAAGTAAAGTCCCAGAACTTCAATTTTGGCCCTAACCTAATATTAAGGAGCAGCGGGGCACAGTCACGGAGTACAATGTGGCTTCCCCAACCTAAAAAGGCGCCCTAGCCGTGCCATTGTTCCCACAATGCCGTGACTCGGATTCGAACCGAGGTTGCTGCGGCCACAACGCAGAGTACTAACCACTATACGATCACGGCGCGCTACCGGAACGCCACAAGAAACCATGCTTCCAAGTATGGATCTTCTAGTCTAGCTGGCCGGCCGCCCTGGCCTTCCGAAGTCGCCCACGGTGTGCCAGGCCCTTCTGGCACTCGCGCTGACCCCTAAGCGGAGTAAGGGCGCCGAGGACTCTCCAGCAGGTCTCAGCCGGTCGTGCGTACGGATCGTAAAAGAAAGAACTCCTATGAGGCCGTTATGCTCACGTCTAGTCTGTACGGACGTGATGCCCCGGGGTCGCCCGAACGGTAGGTCCGTTTCGCACCCCCATGCCCTGGCGGTCACGCTATCTGAGTGGACTCCGGCTGGGAACAGGGTTGTCTCTAGAATTCCACAAGAAGGAAATACAGTCCCGACGCACCCGCACAACTTCCTTCGAGGTGCGGGGCGGGGTGGGGGGACGGAAACCTGGAGCGCAGCCTTCAAACTGGTGAAGCAGTGGGGTCTGACCCCCGGGCGAGTGTGGACAGAAATCAAAAAAGCAGGGAAACGAGGGCGTCGGTGTTCTCACAGCGAGAGGCTATGTTGGAGATCAGCAGGTACAGACCGTGACGTAACAAGGGGGCGGGGCTTTCAATAGAGAAGAACTCAGGCGAGGAAACCGAAGGCCAAGTCCCCAGTAGCTCGCCGTGATCGTATAGTGGTTAGTACTCTGCGTTGTGGCCGCAGCAACCTCGGTTCGAATCCGAGTCACGGCATTGCGAGAGCAGTGGCACGGCAGGGGACTTGGTTTTTATTGCTGTCCTCCATTTTTATTTCGAGTTTGTAACAACATTCTCGAAAATGGATCCCAGTCCCCTGTGCCAGTTGGAAACGACGTTTACGTCATGCCAGCTCTGGCTAAATTGGACCTCGGAAGAATATAGGCTTCCTGTTACCGCGGCTACGCGCTATACCGTTCACTGGAGACAAAGCACAGAGCACTCACAAGGCTAGTAAGTGTTGTCATAGGCATATATATGAATTTCCATAGCAGCGCTGGAAGAGGACTCCCGATAATAATAGGAAGAGAAGTCTTCACAGAGGAGGTGATTTTTGAAGTAGCTCTTAAAGTCAGAAAAGGAATTTTCCGAGCAGCCAGGATAATCTCGTGTGCACAGGTATGATGGAGGTCTCAAAAAGGAACTATGGCAATTACTCTATAAATCCTACCTCTTCCCCACCCTCACTTCTAAAGGACCTGTTGAGTGAATGAATGCGAGTAATTAGGGAATGGGAAGCGACACTGAGGGAGGGCCAAGGATGGGCTGCAAAAGGTGGACGAATTTCCTACAGTCTGTGGGTGGGGGTGAGGGGTGGAGGAGTGAAAGGATTCAGCTTGTATTTAGTAATATCCCTCTGGTGACTCTGCAGGCGGTGAGGGTGATGATTAGAGCAGACAGGTGGCCACCTTGGATTCTCTTGTTAGAACTAGTGGCACGTTCTCAGTTTAGCAAAAATCCTCTGCCTACTATGGACTCGGCCTGGTTCTAGGCGCGGTGGGGCGGGAACACTGATGGACAAGAAGAAAAATCGCACCGGCCCCTGCTGCTGCCTAGGGCACAACCGAGGTGGCCACCGGTACGGGCGGGAGTACCGCGGAAGAAGTCAGGATCGTTGCGGCAGTAGCAGAAGCTGCAAGGAAGTTGGTGGGGAGCGGGGAAGCAGGGTGAGATGCATTCATTGAGTCCCTTACATGTGTACAGTCAGGCATGGGGGAGTCCACATCCTCCGCGGCGGCGACATTGGGTCACTCCTGGGGTAATCAGCAGGGACTATAACCCCTTAGGAGCGCCCCCTTCAGATCCGGGGTCGCTGCAAAGATCTCCCAGGCACAGGAGATGGGCATCCTAGGAATGGTGGTTACACAACTTGTGGACACTGAGTTCCGGACGGTCCCGTCCCTGGATGCCCAAGTGGTCCCCCTAAACGCCCACCTCATTCACACGGAACCCACCATTCCCCACTCCAACATCAACACTTTCTGTAGCTAATGGACCAAAAGCGAGAGAGCGAGAGCGACTGGCGAGAGCGCACTGCGCCTGCGCATTCCCAGAATCTGTGTTACGCTGGAACTCCGCCCTATAGGTGGATCTTTTGGTGACGTGCAGAGCGGGAAGGCCTATGACTGTTGAAGAGGACAATCAGAAGGCGATCCTTACAGGTCCCCGGTAGCTCGCCGTGATCGTATAGTGGTTAGTACTCTGCGTTGTGGCCGCAGCAACCTCGGTTCGAATCCGAGTCACGGCATTGTGGGAACAATGGCACGGCAAGGGGCTTGTCCTTTTAGTTTTTTTTTTTTTCTTTTTGTGGACAACGTTTTATATTGATCACAACTCGCTTTCTTGAAGTGAATCACCGAGTCTTTCCACCTTGAAAACTGAGCCGGCCCTAAGATCACCACCTCCAGTAATTCTCATTTAATGCTCTGAATACGGTTTCACATGAGTTAGAATCCCTCCCTGCCCGAAAAAATTGGAAATCGGTGTCTAAATCACTCTACAGCAGCAAAACCGCGCCCTTGTGACCTTCCAATTTTTTTTTCCTTTTCATGAATTTTTAAAACTTGAGTTGTATGTTTAAATAGAGAATACATGCGCACAAATCCAATGAAGAGTAAGTCTCCCTATCTTCACCTCACCCACCAATTATTAGTTTCCCTCATCTTTCCATGACAGTCCTTGTATAAACAAATATCTATATATGCATATTTGCATAAAAGTATAACCCCCATCTCTGCTTCTTACATAACACAAATGACCTCTTCCCTTCCTCGCTTTCACCCCCAGAAGTCAGACAAGACTTGAGGTAACAAATATGCAGATAGGCAAACTCCCTTTACAAAGAAGAGTACACATACCAGGAGGGAATATCCACCACGGATCCTGTCCTTTTCCTCCCCAGGTCCTGGATGCTGGCTGGGGCAAGTGAAGGCTGACTGGGTTGGTGAGATATAGGGGAAAGGGATCCCTCATTGTGTTTATAAAAACCATTGGATGGTAGCCTGGGCTCTGCTGAGAAGCAGCCCTATTTCGATTGCATGTTGGAAGGGCAGGGCAGTATCCTAGTTTTGGAGTTGGGAAGAGGGACTTGGTAGTCCATTTGGAGACCCTTCACTTCCATCTCTCTGCTATCTTATCAGGATCAAACTTAAATTACAGACCACTAAAGTTAAAAAATTCAGGTTAATGAAAGGTAAAACTGAATCTTACTATGTGTATATTCCAAGCATACAGCATCTCCATAAATATTTGAAGAGAGGTTTCTTATGGAGTCCAAAATTGAGGCAAGTGACCCAGTTTACTTCATTGCATCTCAGGTTGTATTCTTTCAAAACAAAATCATGTTATTTTCATATCAAATAGAAAACTTGGCCCAAATGAAACTCCCATCTACATCTAGAATCTCAAAGAACAGAGTGCATATCTAAGCATACTAAGATGTTTGTTCTCTCAAGTTTGTGTACAGAGATGGGCCTAAGGCAAGGCTGGAGACAAAAAGCAAGCACCAGTCTTAAAAGACAAAACCCAGAAGGGATCAGAGCTCCGGAGAGGACTGGGCATCCAAGGTCAGACAAACAGAAGGGAGGACACCCCCACTCAGTACCCACTAAGAAAAGTGAGGGCTAAGGACCAGGCCTTGAGACAGGCACAAATTTAGGAGGTTAAAGGAGGAAGAGGGTATAGCCTGAAAGAAAGGAGGAGAATGATAACAGTGTCATTTAAGGAAAGTTTGGGAGAAGGTTTCAGGGATGGAGGTCGGCACATTCAGGTGCTGCAAAGGAGAAAGAGGAATAAGATAAAATCTTTGGGCTTGACACTTAGAAGTCATTGTTGATTTTAAAAACCTTCCATGAGAGCAACTAGGCAATGTTTATCAAGAATCAGAAAAAGAAAAGTACACCTTTGCCCCAATAATTCCATTTCTGGGAAACTTACTAAAGGAAATAATCCTAAACTTGGAAAAGTTATGTGCATAAAGATGTTTATTACAGGGCTATTTAGAAGGGAAGAGAGTGTAAATAGCCTGACTGCTTAACAAATAAGGTATTATTGAACTAAACTAAAATATGTTCATTTGATGATATATTGAATTGTTATTTTTAAAGTATCAAAAGTACATATATGAAGTATTAAGTCAGCTTTTAAATACCATTTCCAACTAAAAAGAATGAAGTTCCTTTCTAAAAAATGACTGATTACAAGTCTACAGAAGGGGAAGTGTAAGTCTAGAATATTTTCTGTAAGAAAGCAAGTTAACTGCTTAAATATTGAGGGGACCAAGTCAAAAGGACACAGAAGCCTCTTTAAAGAGCTTCTGTTGGCCAAATTTGAGACAATTGGAGCATCAAAGAATAATGACGGTGAGAATGCAAGCTGGTGCAGCCATTCTGGAAAACAGTATGGAGGTTCCTCAAAAAACTAAAAATAGAACTACCCTACTACCCAGCAATTGCACTACTAAGCATTTATCCAAGGGATACAGGTGTGCTGTTTCGAAGGGACACATGCACCCCCATGTTTATAGCAGCACTATCAACAATAGACAAAGTATGGAGACAGCCCAAATGTCCATCGATGGATGAATGGATAAGAAGATGTTATATATATATATATATATATATATATATATATATATATATATATATATATATATATATAATGGAGTATTACTCGGCAATCAAAAAGAATGAAATCTTGCCATTTGCAACCACATGGATGGTACTGGAGGGTATTATGCTAAGTGAAATTAGTCAGAGAAAGACAAAAATCATATGATTTCACTCATATGAGGACTTTAAGAGACAAAACACATGAACATAAGGAAAGGGAAACAAAAATAATATAAAAACAGGGAGGGGACAAAACATAAGAGACTTAAATATGGAGAACGAACTGAGGGTTACTGGAGGGGTTGTGAGAGGGGGGATGGGCTAAAAAGGTAAGAGGCATTAAGGAATCTACTCCTGAAATCATTGTTGCACTATATGCTAACTAATTTGGATGTAAATTTAAAAAAATAAAAAATAAAACAAGTTTAAAAAAAGTAATAACAGTAATGTTGATAATGGATTATATCACATTTGATAGATAGATAAATAGATAGATAGGTAATTTTTGAGATGATGGAGATGAGAGAGAGAAACAGAGACAAAGAGACAGAGATAGGAGCAACAGCAGCTCTTCTTTACAAAAGAATGCCAGATAATAAATGCAGAAGAAATGACAGGGTTAGAGTCACCATTTTTTGCAATCCTCAGTGTAATAACAAATACAAGCAGAGATCATCAATGGAAGTAAAAACCGCTAGGTAAAACATTATTGGGAGCAAATAATCAAAGATCTTAGGCTATCACACCACAGCTTACTTTAAATTGCAAAGGAAAGATCTGATGGACTCCATGTTAACCAAGTGATCTAGCCTAGTTTCACCAATAAAGGGACAAATGTGCATTATGGCCTGCCAGTGTAACACAGTGGGAAGTACACAACATCCTCTATGTAGTGGTCTTTTCCAAAATGTCTGGACTGAATCTAATAAACTATGGAAAGATCCAGAATGTGGGACATTCTACGTAACAACTGCCCTGACACTTCATAATGATCAATGTCATGAAAAACAAAGTGGCAACGATAAAATGGGGACCTGTTCAAGATTTCAAAAGATTAAAGAAACTTAACAAACAAATGCAATGGAGGGGTCCTGATTAAATCCTGAATCAGGACAAAAATATATATGTAAAAGACATTTTGAGGGAAAAATTTAATATGGACTGCATAATAGACAACACTGTTGTGGATGTGTTCATATGGCCCTCTAGAAGAATTCTTTATTTTTAGGAAATGAGTGTTGAATTATTTAGAGCGAAAGTGTCATGATATTTGCAAATTGCATCATTTAAGGAAAGAAGAGAAAGGGATAGAGTAAATATGGCAAAATGATAAAAAGTAGTGAATCTAGGGAAAGGGCACACAGATTTCCACTGTACTTTCTTTGAACTTGTCTGTAGGTTTGACATTATTTTTTAAAAATGGAAGAAAATAAAGCTTACATAATAAAAATGGGGAAATTATGCAATGTTAAGTGAAAAAAATAAGGACATAAAATTGTGTATACCACAATTATAGCTATATAAAAATAAGAACAAGAGAAATTATCTTTATTCATTTCAACATTTGTTAAGCTCCTGCCACATGACAGGCTCTGCACTAAATGATGAGAGTACCCTGCTCCCCTACAGACTCCTGATTTTATGGTGTAATGCTTAAAATGCAAGACTTTGAATCTGGCAAACCTCACCCAAGTCTCAGAGAGCCTTGCTGTGATGACCTCACCTCCATATCCTTGGTTCATAGCAAGTTCCTTGGCTTCCACGAGGTGCTCAACAGCCTGCTTCCAGGAGTCCGTACCCTGGTGATGGAAGAAAGTGCATTAACAGATCAATTAAAACAACAGGAACTGCAGGGTGCACAAAAGGTAGTTTTAAAATTGTCATTTAAAGGCTACCTTTATCATATCCTCTCCCCTCCTCATCTAGCATTTATTCGCGTTCTTCACCACCATGAATCCTCTCTCTTATGCTGCTTCCTACCCCATCGCCTTTGCTCAGCTCATGCTGACCTCATAGCTTAGAGTGACCTTTCACTCTTTTGCTTCAAAATCCTCTTTTGTCCAAATCCTACCCAGCTCAGGTCTACCTCCCCCAAGAAGGCTGCATCTTCTGTGTAAACTTGATTGATTCCATTCCCCTGAGCTGTCAGCAGGTTAACTCCATACTTTTTAAACATATGGGCCTTCATGTGACACCTACCATTGTAAGCATTTTTTACAGGTTTCAGAGCATGTTCATTATCCATCATCTCCCCAATCCTCACACAACAATTATGCCCTTTGCAGATACAAGGAAAATTAGGATCAGTTGCACTGAGTATCTTGCCCAGAAATCTGGCTAGAGCCCACACTATTGGACTCCTTAGTCAGTGTCTCCCACAGCCAAGTGTGTGTATGTTTGGGGGTGGGGTGTGGAGACCAGCAGCATCTGGATAAACGGTGAGCTTGTTAAAACTACAGTCTAGGACCCCACCCCAGCTAGACCTGCAGAATCAGAAACTGCAGTTTATCAAGTTCCCTAGGTGTTTCACGTTCACATTAAAGTTTGAGAAGCACTGTCCTATAATGCCAACCAGAATATGGACAAAGCAGAAAGCCAACAAATATTTCCAGACCTGGGCCCTGGGATTCTGAGGGGACTCGCAGGTTTGCCATCACATCCTTTTCTACTACCCCACCTTTGAGCCCCCTTCCCTTTGGGGCCTCATGTGGCTCTTTGCTCCCTCACATGGCAGATGTAAGCCCAAGGGTGAGAGAGAGACTGAGGCAGTGCCAGGGGGGATGGATGATGATGAGGTGAAGCTGCTACCTTCCCAGCAGAACCAAAAGCAAATATTGGTGTTGGCTTCAGGGCTACATTATTTCTGTGCAGAAACTGGCTTTATTTCTAAGACAAAAATGCCTATCGCTTGAGCATCCGAGCCTCCAGAGGATAAGGGGGTTTGTGATAGACAACATTGGAACTGTTTCTAGACTTGATTTATTGACTTGTCTGTTTCTATTCTGTCACTAATCTGATTGACAATGAAACCCGGGATTTGATTGAAGGGATTTCTGCGTGTGTACGCGTGAGGCCGTCAGGGCCGAGTGGGCCTGCTCCAAGCTGGTGCGCCCGTGGATGGGAGACGTTTGCGTGAGAGCTGTTTGCATGTGAGGAAGGCGTGTGTGGAAACGACACGGGAGAAGTGGGTGTCACTAGGGAGTTGATTATCTATGATGTGAGATGTGTCTGCCTGGATTGGGAAGCAATGCAGTGGGAGCATTCGGATGGGAGGAGGTAGGTGGGGCTCCCATGGTACACAGAAGAGAGGCGGTTGTTAAAGACACATCTTATGGAACAGCCCCTTCTCTCGCCCTCCCTAGCTTTACCTCCTGGGATATTTTCCAGTTAGGAGGCCTTGGGGGAAGGGAGGGGAGAGACGGGAGGCGTCCAACGGCCAGGACCCCAGGAGTATGAGACGCCGCTCGTGAGCTGGGAGCTGGGGAGGGGGAAGAGATGGAGACAGGTGCGCCCCCACAGGGGCACGTGTGGGGACACGTGGAGGTTTCACCTTCAGTCCAGGATTCGCATCCCCTGCCCTGGGGTAGCCCACTTACTTCTCGTGCGTCCACACCGGCTGGAAACCCGCACCCCCTCTTCTCCTCCCTGGCGAGGGGCGGGGGGGGGTCGACCCCGAGAGCGAACGGAACCCCGCCCCTCCCTTGTTACTGAGGAGCCCCGCCCCCTCCCGCCGCCCGGCGGAGCTCCGCCCCCGCCCCGCTCCGGCCCCCGCCCCCCGCCCGGCCACCAAGCTCCCCTCGCTTAGTCTGGTTGGCCCCATGTTACTGAGCGGAGCTCCTCCCGCGGGCTCCGGCCCGGGGCAGCGGGCGCAGGGGAGCTCGGGGAGCGGCCCGGGGGGGTCGCGCCGAGGCGCCGGGGGAGCGGGAGCCGGCCCAGGAGGGGGCGGCAGTGGCGGAGTGGCCAAGTGGCTCCGGGAGCACCTGGGCTTCCGCGGAGGGGGCGGCGGCGGAGGTGGGGGCAAGCCGGCGCCCCCGGAGCCGGACTACCGTCCCCCCGCACCCTCCCCGGCCGCGCCCCCTGCGCCACCCCCGGACATCCTGGCCGCCTACCGGCTGCAGAGGGAGCGCGACTTCGAAGACCCGTACTCTGGGGGGCCGTCCAGCTCCGCTGCTGCCCCAGCCACCCCCGCCGTCCCCGGCCCCACGCCGCCCCCGCGCCACGGCTCGCCTCCCCACCGCCTTATTCGGGTTGAGACCCCTGGCCCCCCAGCGCCCCCTCCCGAGGAGCGGATCTCTGGACCCCCCGCCAGCAGCGACAGGGTGAGTGCTGCGCCGGGCGGGGGTGGCCGAGAAGAGAGGTGGTAGGAGGTCTGGGGCTTTCAAGAGGGACAAAGGTGGCCTGGCCGGGGCTGGGCCCCTCAGTGTCACAGTTCCTGGCGGACACGATCTGAATCCTTGACCCGGGGGCTTGGAGCCTTCACCCACCTTTGTTCAAATTCTCGACCGACTAATCTGGGACGGGCGCCCCAAACTCTGCTTCTGTCCCTGTTACCGCGCAGGACTAGTGACCCTCTTCATCTCGGGCTCTGCTCTCCTCATCTCAGTCCCCCCGCCTACCCCCCTCGCCCGGGGACCTAATCAGCTAGGTTTTTTCTAACTGGATCTGCGCACACCACTCCCCAGCCCCTTCACCAGTTTATGGCCTTTCTGCCCTCCAGGAGCAGCAGCTCCCTGCCCTTTGATCTCTGACCCTCCCCCCCACCCCCCAGGGCAGAAGCAACACAAAGCTCCATTCCTTCTCCTAGGGGAGCCCAAGCATCCTTGCAGGTGCTGAAAGCCCCAGGAAGGTGAGGGCTGGGGGTTCTCCCTGTGGATAGAGCAAGAACTGGCCTTTGCCTTACCCAATGGTACTGGAGCCAGGTGGACTGTTGTTCTCAGGAAGCCGAACAGGCAGTATGTAGCTCTTCACCGAGGATACTGACCACTGAGGTCCAGCCAGGCAGGCCCACTCCTGCACTCCTTCCCTTGTCCCCCCAGGTATGGGGGCAGTCAGTGCTTAGAACTTGTTGCCCAGAAGGGGATGAACAGCGGATCCCACTTCTCCCCTCCTGGCCTCCCCTTTCCTAGGTCCATTCTGAGGGAGGCTAGAGCCTTTAGTGGACCTGCAGGCATGGGATGAAAGGAGAGCTGGGCATTCACTGTTCTAGAGAACATCCACTCTGTGTCAGAGGCCCTCGGTGGAGAAGCCATCCCCTATCTTACCCCATTTTGGCCTTATCCCTCCTTGATAGCTTGAAAGCCATCCCCAGGGCTCTGTAGCTCTAAATTCCATGACAGTGACTCTGGGCTGCCCTGGCTTTGTTGTCCCCTCCTCACACATCCGTGGGAGCTCAGCTCTAGGATTTAATCCCTTAGCAGAGAACACAGTTTTATTTGATTGGAGAGCAAAGTTGCTGTCTCAATCTATTGGCTCCAATGTTGAGGCTTTCAGTGGAGAGAGCCACATTCTGCCTGATTCCCTGGATAAGATAGATGTGTCAGGGTCACAGCAGAAGCCTCAGGAATGTGAATTATTTTTCCCCTAGTTCCTGCCATGGGGCATGACTGCCCATCCTGGGCCAGGATCCTTAGCCTGCAGAAGAAGGCAGTGCTTTCATCACATGTCCTTTGGCTCCGCTCCTTCCTTGTCCCCTTCTACTGGGTGATGTGATGGTGGTGGTGGCAGTGAGGCAGAGGGAGCATTAGGCCTTGTTATTACTATTGACCAGTTAGTTTCCTCCCTGACCATTGGCACGTGGGCCTTAGTTGTCCCTGGCCTTCCTCTCTGCAATGTCTTGGAATGTCCTAACAGGCTGCGTCCCAAGCCAGGGGTTCCTCTAGGACAAGGATGGTGTCCTCCTCATATCTATATCTCCCAAGTGCCTGACATACGCTTGGCATAAAAAAAGGGTGAATGAGGGGAGCCTGGTTGGCTCAGTCAGGTAAGCAGCCGACTTCGGCTCAGGTCATGATCTCGTGGTTTGTGGGTTTGAGTCCCTTGTCAGGCTCTGTTCTGACAGCTCAGAACATGGAGACTGCTTCAGATTCTGTGTCTCCCTCTCTGCCCCTCCCTGACTCGCACTCTGTGTCTCTCTTATTCTCAAAAGTAAATAAATGTTAAAAAAAAAAAGGGGGGGGGGCAGAGTGAATGAAATATGTCCATTGAACAGTAACTGTCCATTGCTAGGGTGACCTGAAGGTCAGAGACTCCCTTGACTATAGCTCCCTTTTGTACATTCCCCCCACAGAGACCCCCAAGGAAGGGGCTGCATCCACACAACGATGTGGAGACCCATAGCCTCTCACTGAGGGCATCCATGCCTCAACCTGGGTCAGCTCTATGATCTGTGGGCTATTCAGACCTTAGGGGCCAAGAGTGTCTGACTCCTTTGTCAACTACAGGGACAGGAATGAAATCCAGCAGGATCTCCCAGGAGCCACACAATCTGTGGTTTCTTTAGTGGGTGTGATGAGAGGGATTCAGGGTGCCATCCAAGCTGGCTCAGGGGCAGGGACATTGCTCTGTGGGCCCTGACCTGGAGCTTCCCACCATTGAGAGAGAGCAGCTCCACTCATCTAGGAGCAGACTTTGGGGGATCCTAGAGTCTTATCTTAGGAAGAGTCCAGGCTAGGTACCTGAACTCCTTATCCTAAACCTAAGTGTTCACATAGACCTGCAGAGCTCACACAGAGTTGCTATCCCTAAATGGTGAGCCTGCCTGTCAAGCTGGAATTTCTGTTCTGTGAGGCTGTTTTCGCCCTATTCTCTGTTCCTCTCCTCTCAGCCATGCAGGTCTTCTTGGCTTGTTGCTTTTGGGTTCCTTCCTGAGGTGAGATGGGGACTATGGACCAGGGTGTGCCTTGGGCTGGTCCATTTTCCTCCTCCTGGAGCCCAGTGGTTGGTGCTGGGTGGGTTAGAACCCTCTGAGAGGGCCTGGGTTGTGAGGTTTGATGAAATGGGTGGAAATGCTTCTATGATGAGAAGATTGAGGGGGAAATGAGCCCTGTGGGAAGTGAATGTGGGGGCAGGAAATAATGGGGATTTGGACAGAACCCTGAGAGGCCAAGGGGGCTTAGGACCAGTAATGTCTCCCCATGCAGGGCTCTGGCTACTGGCTCTCCCTGAGACCCACCGCTGCATTTGGCAAGGGGGCAAGGGTGGCCATCTGGGTAGGCCTGGCAGGGCAGGTGTGGGAGCAGCAGGAGCCGCACCCTGAAGCAGGCAGGCAGGGCCTTGCCATCTGGCCATAGGAAGAACTCCCTCATGGTGCTGGGCCCTGTCCGGCCTCCAGGCCATGCTCTGTTAGAGGGGTTAGAGAGCTGGGCCTTCCTTACTTTGTTCCCTTTTCTCAGACCTGCAACAGGAGAATCCTGGTCTAATTAGGAAAGGGGGATGGGTATAGGAAAGTGGCCCTGATTGGATGAAGCTTTGAGCTGCCTGTGACCATCTGCACAGTGTGTCCTTTGCCTTGATCCTGCCAAGATTGTGTGTGTGTGTGACAGAGAGACAGAGAAAGAGATGATGTGAACAATAAGACAGGCACCCTGTAGGAGTTGAAACTAGGGCTCTTGTTCTTAGCTCATGGAGGGCCTTCTGCGGTTCATGAACCTTCCAGAAATTGTGGGCAAATATTTGGGTGCATGAGCATTTTTCTCCCAGATTCTCATAGGGGTTCCTAGGACCCAAAATATTAAGAACTTTTAAAATAGGTATACCTTATACATGGTGTCCACAGGGACTTTGATCCTCCAGGCCCAAACTTGGAAACAAGTGAAAAGACAGGTAGAATGAGGAAAGGGAAGGAGACATTCAGGGGGTCTGAAGTCAAGCAAGACATCCCTGCCCTGGGGTTAGGAAGGCAGGTGGGGGCTGCTACTGCAGGACCCTGCTTTAGCCCGTGTTCACTGAGGGTCTGTATATCATTAAGTGACACTGGCCTGGGCGCTGAAAGGGACTCACCACCTAGAAGATCTACCTGGTCCTTGCCTTTTTGGAGTTCATTTGCTTTAATTTTCCTTCTATGAGTTCCACAGAGGCTGGAGTTTGATCTGCTTATGTTGCAAATGTCCTCTGATGGAGGCAGAGGGAGAGAAGAAGGGCCCAGGTGAAGGGACCTTTGTAGACTGGTTAGACCTCTTAACCCTTTGGGGCCTGGGCTGCCCATCTGTGCTGCCATTGGTTTGCTGAGGCCTGTAGCTACCCTGGGATTTTATGGTAGGCCTATCCACTCTTCCCAGTGCCGCCTCCTCACATGGTGACACTCCTTTGGGAAGACACCTGCAGCTTGTTGGCTTGGCCAGTGACTCGGTGACACCTCAGTCAGCCATGGCACTCCACCTGTTGGAAGCTGGGAACAGCTGGGGCCCTGTGGACCATGGGTGGGAGCAGCTGACTGGGGCCTGGGGCTTGGAGGGGTAGCTGCTGCCCTCTCCAATTTGCCCTCCCCACAGAACCACTGTGATGTTATGTGAAAGCAGAGGTGGAGCCCAGTCCCAGCACGCTGGCTGATGCCCAGCTGTGGGGCTTCACAGCACCTCAAGGTGCCACACTCATTTTGGAGCTTGCTTTGTGGCTGTCACCGTGAGCTCCTGGAGGACCTAGAAATTTGGTCTTTTCGTCTTTAATGATATAATGGCAGATATTTACTGAGTCCTTACCTTGTGCCTGGTACCATTTTGAAGCGGCTGATACGTTTTAGACCAGTTGATGCTTACAACGACCTTACGAGAAAATTCTGTTATTATCCCCAGGTTCTATCTAGGGAAACTGAAGCACAGCAATGTTGAGTCACACTTGCATGGTTTCACAGCTAGTAAGGAGAGCCCAGGTTCACAACCAGGCAGCCTGACTACAGACTGGCTACCAATGCCAGGCCCTGGGACCTTGCACCTGAGAGGGGCCCTGCAGACAGGAAGCATTCACTAAGTATTTGTTAATGAACAAGGGGAAGGAGACTCAGAGAAGGAATGAAGAGTGCATTCTGTGCTGAGTTCGCCATTACCTGAATGCTGAAGGCCAGCACTTGCCACCGAATCCAGGGCCACAGATGTTGTCAACATCGATTGTATGTCTGTGACATTTGAATGTTTTACAAGCATGGCATTTCTCTGTAATTAGAAAAAGATGATATAACAAATTCATTGCATGTGAATGAGTTTCCATGGCAGATAAAACTGGGAAGGCTATTCCAAGAAGTGGGAACAGAGGGTGCAAAAAGTTTGATCTAGAGAAAGGTAAATGGTATACCTTTTCCTAAACTGACAGACTTTCAGTGGAAAAAGGACTTCACAGTTAAATACCTTGAAGAAATGCTTAGTTAAACAAAATTAGCGGTCATGAGTTTTAAGGTCTTATTTATTTATTTGGGAGAGACAGAGTGAGCGGGGAAAGGGTAGACAGAGAGGGAGAGAGAATCCCAAGCAGGTTCTGTGCTGCCAGAGCAGAGCCTGATGCGGGGCTTGAACCCACAAAAGCGTGAGATCGTGACCTGAGCCAAAACCAAGAGTCTGGTGCTTAACTGATTGGGCCACACAGGCACTCCCATGCTAAAGTGTATTTTAAATCTACAAGCAGCAGAGAGAAGATGCTACATTTCCTAAATTCTCTGGAAAATCTGCAGCAAGGCACTGAGAGTCAGGACACCTGGGTGTCTCTACTGCTGCAGGCCATGCACCCCACCAAGCACCTAAACTGTGGGCTGTAGTGTCTGAATATAAGAGATCATCATCAGGGCTAACATTTGCTGAACACTGACTCCATTCCAGCTTCTGAACTAAGGATTTCTATATTCATTTTCCTCTTCCCAATCCTCTGACATAGGAACTAATACCATCCCCATTCTACAGGTAAAAAACCAGGGGCTCCCAGACATTAAGTGTCAATAAGAAATGGAGGAAAGGGGCAGTGGTAGACTTTGGGGACCTTGCAGAGCCCAAATCCTGTGACACATCCCCCCTCCCCCCCCACTCCACTTGGACGCACAAGCTCCATGGACATGGTCAGGAACTCATAGCCAGCTCCAGCTGCAGAGCGGAAGGTCAAGCCAGATGGTGGGCCTAACAGCCACCTCAGGAGAGGCTTAGGCAGGAAGGAGAGTGAAAGCATGACAGCTGCTGTGGGAGGGGCGCTGCCCAATTGGAACAGGCACAAGAGCTGGGTCTGGAGGCACCCTGCTGGATGGCAGGAGGGAGGGGATCTGGTTGGCAGGAGGCAAAGGGGGCCCTTTGGGCAGCAGCTACTCGCCTACTAGTTTGGAAGTATTTCAGCATTTCAGTAGCATTCTGTCTACCACAGTGTTTGCCGAAATATTAGCCCTGTTTTTAGATACCTTCCCTGCCAGTTCTTTCACCTCTGCCCTTGAATCAGAGGCTTGGATTCCCTTTCAAATGTCGATTCTCCTGACAGCCTGCTCCTACACCTGCTACTGGTTGGTCAGAATGGTCAGAGTTGGGGCAATTGGGGATCTGAGAGTCTGTGTCACCCCAGAAGATAGAGTCTGAGGAGAGGGAGGCCTTTCGAGCATCCAGTAAATGTGCATTGAGCACCTACCGTGTGCCAGGCCCTGTGATGGATGTGGTATACAATAGTAAGTACAGCAGAGTCAGGTAAAGGTCCTATAAACAAAATAAATCATGGTAGAGCAAAGGTGTCAGAAGCCTGCAGAGGCAGCTTTTCCCCGCTGAGCAGTTTTGCCTCTGCACATGATCTGGAAGCCACTGGGAAGGCAGGCCTGGCCTCTGACAGGGATCCTCTGTGCCCAGGATGGGTGTCCATCTTGCCAACCTTTCCAGCAGGAGTTTCTGCCTCTGCTCCTGACTCCCAGCCCTGTGGGTGGCTTCTCTGGGTGACCTGCCCAGGGTGGGGGGCTAGGTTTTCCTGGAGCAGGGTGTGGAGTCAGGGATGGAACAGAGGAGCCATTGAGCTGCCTACAGAGCTGCCACCTGGGTGCCCACAGGCACCGTGGGCTGGCACTGGGGAGGCCCACGCTGGCTGGGAGGGGTCACAGCTCGAGCACCAGCCAGGATTCCAGTGGGAAGGGCACTGGCTTGGGAGGGAAGGGCTAGGGTGCTCTGTAAAGTTGGGGTTGCTGGGCTTGGCCAGGTACTTCTCACTGAGCAGTTTCCCAGGATTCAATGCCCCCCTCCCCAACCAGATTCGTGATTCCTTTCTTTTCCTAATAAACAAGGAAAAGTGGTTCCTTTGTCCATTCTTCCTGTTTTATGTGAACTAATTTAACAAGTATCTACTAAATACTTTCAGGTGCAGGGAATTTAGCAGTAAATGTGTTTCCTACCCTCAGGAAGCTCACAGTCTGTAGTGTTTACGACACAATAATAGCCCAGCACAGAGGCACCTAAGCATACCTGCGGGGAGAATGGAAAGGCTTTCTGAAGAAAGAAAATAATCTAATCCGGGCAGAGGGAAAGTAAGAAACAAAGCATAGAGCTTTCAGGTAACAAAGTAATCTATGGTGGGTAGGGAGAAAGGTAAGAGGAAAATAGAATCTTTAAATCCCTTTAACTTTGGGCTTTTTTTTTTTTTCTCTTTAATAATTATTTAATTTTGAGAGAGAGAAAGAGAGAGCATGGGGCAGGGGAGGGGCAGAGAAAGAGGGAGACCCAGAATCCAAAGCAGGCTCTAGGCTCTGAGCTCTCAGCACAGAGCCCAATGCAGGGCTTGAACCCACAAACTACAAGATCATGACCTGAGCCGAAGATGGCTGCTCAACTGACTGAGCCACCCAGGTGCCCCTACTTTGGGCTTTTTCTTGTGGGCATTACACGGTTTAAGGATAGCACGTTCATTGATTCAGTTACTAAGTAGCTGCCACAAAGAAGCATGAGGCTGGGTGCCAACTGCCAACTCCAGAGTCCCCTTTGGTCAGGCGGGTGGGGCTGTGAGTGCTAGTTGGCCTAGGAGGAAGCAGCTTGGGGTGGGAGTGGATTTCTTGTCTCTACTTCACGGAGGAAAGAGGACTAGGGGTAGAGGGCTCCATGGGGAGATAGGCAGTGATCTAGTAGAAACATTTTTCTAGTACCTACTCTGTGCCAGATGTTACAGCTGGAGAGACAGAAACAGGAAAGAACTCTAAGCTAGTGGATGATATGGTGGTGGGGATGGGATGACCTGAGATGGTGGTCTTCTCAGACGCAGGTAGAGATTTGAGGGAGGTGAAGTTGCTAGGGGGCTTGGGTGGAACAAGATAGAACAAGGTGGGAGCTGAGGAACCGAAGGAAGAGATGGTAGGAGTTGTTCGGGATGTGCTTCAGAGACCCCTACAGGGCTCGTACAGGGCTCAAGAAACATGCAGGAGTGGTCTCTGTAGTAGGCAGTTTCCTTTCTCCATCTCTGCCTTGCTAGGATCCTAGATCCACTGACCCAGGGCAGGGGGTCACCCCATAGCGTCCCTGCTCAACTGGCTCCCAGAGTCCTGGTCTGGCCCAGACCCAAAGCCTACACTGAGAATGGGGGAGAGGGAGGATTGGCCCCTCCTTGTGCCGCAGGCCCCAGAGCCACCTCTTGTCAATGCCTGTCAACTCAGTGTGCAGTGCTTCCCCTGAGGTGCTGGCAGCCCTGGGTGGGCTGGGCTCTGTCCCCGCCTCAGCCTCCCCCCTCCCAGAAGCCTGTGCCCAGCTTTGAGAAAGGCTCTATTGTCCTCAGCTGCACCCCGCCCTGAGCACCTTGAGCTCTTACTAAGGGTGTGTGGCTTACAGTTCACTCTGCCTTGACTAGGAGCAGGTACAGAGGGGTAGTCATGAGCCACTTGTAGGGGAGACAGGAGCAGTGTGGGATGTGGTGGGCCAAGGCAACACCTTTCCTGTTCCTGTCCTCCAGGAGCCAGGAGATTTCAGAAAAGCCCAAATCCTGGCTTTCCTCAGGGCTGTCCTATAAAGTGGCCTCTCTCCCAGGATGGCCAACTTGCCCACTGGTGGCAGGTTGGCAGCATAATTTTGCACAATCCTGGTTCCTCCACTTAAGAGAAATGGTCTTGGGCATGTTGTTCCCTACCTGCCCTGAGCCTCCATTTCCTTAAAATGAGGATAATAATACCCACATGGCATTGTGATGGATGTTGTGAGGATAAACCAACAGATATGTGCCATAAAGTGAGTACTTAGCCTTTCTTTTCTCGATGGTCAGCAAATTTTTCTTTGTTCAGCATCTGGGAATGAACTTCTAGGCATGGACCATGAGTCCATGGTCCTCTGAGTCACCTGCTGCTCCCTGCTTGTTCTTTGAATTCCCCCACCACCTTTGTAACCAGCTCTCTGATTTAATTCCTTCTGTTGAACCACCTGGTGTTGAACACCTCTGTTGCCCTTCCTGGACCCTGACTGAGGCAGGCCTTAAGGCTCAGAGATTCATCCTGGCAATTTAACCTAAGGAATGGCCCAGGAGCACAAAATTAACAGAAAAGAAAGATCTCCCACTCTGTTGGAAGCCTAGTAGGGGAGCCCTGCAAAGGAAGATCCAAAGCTTGTCCCCATCTAAGCTCAGAGCCTTCCCCTGGATGCCTCAGGCTCTGTGTCTAAGACATTCTGCCCAGGAGTCATTCCCACGGACATAGCATCTGGGGAGAAGCAGAGATGTCTCTCAGATGTCTGAAGTCTGCTCTTCTCACTGTCTTCCCACAGTTGGCAATCCTAGAAGACTATGCGGACCCATTTGACGTTCAGGAGACTGCTGAAGGCCCAGCAGGAGCTTCAGGAGCTCCAGAGAAGGTCCCTGAAAATGATGGCTACATGGAGCCCTATGAGGCCCAAAAGATGATGGCTGGTGCGTGATGGAGTCAGGAGTGGGGGATTGCTCCCTGAAGCCTGGGTATTTGTACAACAGGCCCTGGGACCTACAAGTTTAAGGACCGATCCTATGGTCCCTTTACTGGGTCCTTGGGGACCATGGGTCCACTATGGACTCCCTTGGGTCCTTGGCCACTGCCTTCAAGAGAGTCACTTTGGAGAAGGAGCAGTGACTTGTGATGCCTGATACATGAAGCGGTAGGGAAGGCCACACACCAAAGGTCAGACAGATAGAACTAGGATAGTTAGGAAGGGAAAGATAATGGTGTGGGCTGGGGGTCATGGAACCCAAAAAGAAAATCATTAGGTTTAGGGAAGGTAGTGAGTTTGAGATGATGTGATGTTGACGTGAAACATCTTTATGGCAGTTGGAAACACATGGCTAGAGAAGCAAATGCAATGCACGTGAGACTGGGCAAGCATGTCGAGAAATGGGCACAGGGAGCAATGAATAAGACCTGGCCCTGGGGAACAGAGCAGAAGTCAGGAGACGATCCAGGGAAAGAAATGAATGGGGGTGATCAGAGAGGAGAACAGGGGTGAGTCAGGCCAAGCCAAGGTCCCAAGGCAGGATGAAAGGAAGGTTTGTTCAAGAGCAGATAGTTTTAGTGTTGGGCATACCAGAGAGCCAAGATGAGAGTGGCCAAGAGGGGCAGTGAAGGGCTTCAAAGGCTGGAATGAGGCATTTGGACTTGCTCCAGAAGAGGAGGGGAACCATTGTGGATTCTTAAGCAAGAAAGAAATAGGACAAATATGGCGTGTAAGGGGATTACTGAGGCTTCAGTGTACAGAACAGACTAGAAGAACTGGGCATCAGAAAGATGAGTTAGTAGTTGTAGAAATTGTTGAGGCTTTAAGGGACCAACAACACCACTTTCCTCCTCTCCTGAGCTTGGAAATAATTGAGAAATAAGATTAAGGAAACAGATGAAGATGAGAATGTCAGCTTTATTCCTGATAAAGTAGACTGGAGAACACAACTCAATTCTGTCTCCACAATGAGCTTCTTAATACCTCACAGAATTAAAATGGGGCTTGGGCTTGCTCAGGCTTGTGCCTTGCAGGACAGCTATCGGCCCCTTCACGGGGGCAGGAGGAGAAAGAACCAGAAGGCAGAGCTGAGAAAGAGAGCGAGCATCCACTGGTGATCAGATAAGCTGTTCCCCTCCTTGGGAGAGGGGGGAGGGGTGGAGCTGTCAGCAGTGTTATTCCACCGAGCTCATGGAAACGTGACCCTGTAGAGTAGAGGTTCACCCTAGTCAGGGGTGAGAGTCATCAGGTACTGGTGGTGAACACATGGGATTTAGAGAGATGAAGGAAGACCAGGACCATGGAGAGCAGTGTAGTGGACAGAAATGAGGAAAGTGGGAGTGGGAGGGTGGCTACCCTATTTAGGTCAGAGAGGTGAGTACCCCTAGGAGGCCCACAAATGCCCTGGTATTGGATGTGAAAATGATCACATTTTTCTGGGGGAGTAGCTCCATGGCTTTTATTCAGTTTTCACTGGGGTCAGTGATCCCAAAAAGAAAATCACAGAACAGACCAGACTAGAAGAACTTCTGGGGAAAGAGGAGAGTTTGAAATGCTGAAATGAAAAATCTTGATGGCAACTGGAAGTGTGTAGGTTGCCATGAAACAGGGCAAGGAGTGAGGGCGGGAAGAGATGAAGACCTGGTTCTGGGGAACAGAGACCAAGAGAGGGTCCAGGGAAAGAGACCTAACGGGTAATCAGAGAGGAGAACCATGAAAATGACTTATCAAAAGAGACAGTTTCAAGGAGGGAGTGATCAGCAGTGTCTGAGCAACAAAGAAGGATTTTCTGATTGTCCAGTGACAGTACTTGGGACACAAAGAAAGAATTGGAGCTGGGTAGCCAAGAGGAGGTGGATTAGGAGAGGACCCTGCTTCAGTTTCCTAACTGTGTCAGCCTCATTTCCCAAGCCCTTGCTGGCCATCAAAAGATCCTTTTTTCTGTCCTTCACACTGGTGCTTCTCTGCCCCTGCCTCCATTGGATCCTATGCTTTTGGAACCCCAGAGGTGTTTTGAGGGCAAGGGACCCTGGATGTGCGGCCATTGGGCCCCTAGAGCCAATGGCATCTCCTCTGCAGGAGGCATGGTGTGATGCTGAGGGGCACTGCCAGAGGAGCTGAGCCAGGCAGTGGGGGCTGTTCTCACACCTCCCCTCCTGCCTTGCCCTGGCAGAGATCCGGAGCTCCAAGGAGACAGCAGCTCAGCCCCTGCCTCTGTATGACACGCCCTATGAGCCAGAGGAGGAGGGGACCACCCCAGAGGGTGAGGGGACCCCCTGGCCCCGGGAGTCCCGTCTGCCAGAGGATGATGAGAGGCCCCCTGAGGAATATGACCAGCCCTGGGAATGGAAGAAGGAGCGGATTTCCAAAGCCTTTGCAGGTAAGCCCTGGGTGGAGAGAGTGGGTCTGCTGGGGCCTCTAAACAACTCTCCAGGTTCAGGGGAGTGGGAGGAGTGGACCCCAGGGGCTGGAGGAGGCCCAGGAGCTAGGCTCAAGGGAAGTGTAGTTGAGTCTGCACCACAGAGATTGGTGAATTGGGCAGTGTGGTTGCAGCACCGTGTGCAGGGTCAGGGAATGGGCATGGGGGAAAGATGAAGGTGTCTCCCTACATCACCATCTCTTGGAGGCCAAGAGGCTTAGGCCACTTCTGTTTTTTGAGAGACTGGGTACATTTTATTTATTTTTTTGTTATTTTTCTAAGTTGATTTATTTTGAGAGACAAAAATGCACGAGCAGGGGAGTGCAGAGAAAGAGAGAGAGAGAGAGAGAGAGAGAGAGAGAGAGAGAGAGAGAGAGAGAGAATCCCAAGCAGGCTCCACACTGTCAGCACAGAGCCCAATGCAGGGCTCGATTTCACAAACCGTGCAATCATGACCTGAGCCAAAATCAAGAGTTGGACGCTCAACCAACAGAGCCACCCAGGTGCCCCATGGGTATGTTTTAAAATAAAGAAATTCCAAACAAAATGATAAAACTTGTGGCATATATTAAATACTTACACTTAACAAAAGAAGGCATTTAATACTCTAGACAGTGAGAACAGCTGTGTGTGTAATCTTTAGAGATACCAGCCCTGAATTAGAGAGCTGAGTCTCCCAGTAGCAAGCTGTGCCAGACCAGGGGTGCATACGCCCCAGGGGGATGTCTGAGAAGCAGGAACCCATAGGGCGAGGGAGGCTATGAGAGATCCCCTTTGCTGAATGAAGATTAGGTGTCTCCTGTACCAAGCACCCTAGTGCCTATCCCAGGCCTGGAGTCCAACACGGGGCTGTGTGTGTTGGTGGTCTGAGTGGGTGGCGCTACAGCCTGGGGAGCCTGGAGAGAGCTTTAGCCCCTGGATCCTTGATTCAGTGAGAACGTAAAGGATTTAAATGCCATGAGACTTCATTCTCACTTTCATGTCCCCCTTACCCCTCCTTGGGCAAGGGGCTCATCCTGGAGCTGGACTCAGCTATCCTCTGGGTCCTCCCCACCCTGGCAGCGAGACTGGGAAACCACAGGTTTCTAATTTGTTTCCTGTAAAGCGTGCACCATTGAGGATGGCCCGTTTATCTCCAGAAGTCTCCTTGGAGAATCAATACTGTTTGGATTGCTTAATGGGAAAATCTATGCTCGTCATTAGGAAACCTCGTTAGCAGTCCTGCAGCCGCCAGTGGCATCACCCTTCTAATTGTCAAGGCTCAGGATTGAGGGTGTGGGGGGTAACTTTCAATAAATATCTGCCCCCACATCTGAATATTCCTGACAGCCTGAAGCTGGGCTGTCTTGGTCCTGCTGCCCATGAGTTCCCAGGCTGTGGGGAAAAGGAGGAAGGGAGGCAGGTCTGAGGGTGTCAGGAGGCTGTGGGAACCTGGGTGTGGTGCTGGGAGGTGTGGGCAGCTCCTTGTTCCTCTCTTCCTCCTTTCCTGGTCCCTTTGGGCCCTGGAGGCCTGTGAGAGTTCAAATGAAGGGGACCCACACGGCTGGCAGGGCAAGACTCTGCTTCCTGCTGTTTGCTACCTGTGCCTCCCACCCTTTGACTAAGCTAGCCTAGTGTGGGTGCTGTGGCTCCACTCAACCCTCTGAGAGTCCTGTTCCCCCCTCAGAAGCACCCCTGCCTCTGCTCCAACCCTCCTCCTTTCTAGGCTATCCTGTGTCCTGGCTCTGGGTTTTGGTGTCTCAACCTCTGCCTCTTTCTGTCTCTCTCTCTCTCTCTGTCTCTGTCCCTGTCTGTGTCTTTTCTCCCTGCTGCTACTGGCTCCAGTTGACATTAAGGTCATCAAAGACCTACCTTGGCCTCCACCGGTGGGACAGCTGGACAGCAGCCCCTCCCTGCCTGATGGGGACAGGGACATCTCCGGTCCAGCCTCACCCCTCCCTGAGCCCAGCCTGGAGGACGGCAGCGGTGGGTCCAGTGGGGGCTTCTGGCCAGGGTGACATGTCCTCTCACCCTTCAGGCCCTGTGGCGTGGGTTGGAGGAGCTGAAGTGGGGCAGGGTCTGAAGAACCCAGGAAGAATCCCCCATGTCCTGGAGGAAGAAAGAAGGGACAAAGTACACATTCCTCCTTCCTCCCAAAGGTGTGGGGAAGGTGCCTCCTAAAGGAGATATTTCCGAATATCTTCCTCACCATGCCACAAAAATCCACCATTTTAAATTCACTTTTCTGTATAGGATTTTGCCTGACTCCTTCCCTGATCCATGAGCAATGCAAGTAACTCTTGAGGTGGGGGTGATGCTAGCACAGGAAGTGTCTGACTCCTTAGAGTAAGGGAATGGTCTGATCCTTGCATCTGGTGACAGACTGTAAGGGCTTAAAAGTGCTACAAGGAGAGGAAAAGCCCAAATAGGTAGAAAGTGAGCACTGAACACTTCATCTGTGTTTAGTTTTGTACAGAATGGGCAGCCAAGGGTGTGTGTGAGCACCTGTTTGTATTTGTGCCTGAGTGTGAGGAGTATTTTGTAAATACAGGATGAAGGAGGGTCTCTGTCGCCTGTGTGCCTGTGCCTTTTGTGGCCCACTGACTTCAGTCCTCCCTTGTGCTGGCTCAGTGGTCAGGCCTGCCCTGGTCTGGGAGGACAGAGCCGCCTCAGCTGGGTTTCTCTGGGTGGGGGCAGGGAGCCTGTGGGCAGCAGCCTTCAGGGCGGGGGAGGGGCGGGCTGGCTGGCGGCTTTGGGCAGGATTAGCCTGTCAGGATGGCACCAAGGGGAATCAGATAATTGTTCTCAAATCGATAAGTCATTTCTACAGAATGGCTTGGCAGGGTGATTTGGAGAACGGTAATGAACTCTGAGGAGGAGAACGAAACAATATTATCAGCGCTGAAGCCACCGGAGGGGGAATAGAATAGGGGAAGGCAGGCAGCTGCTCCAGAGGGAGAAGTTTAAGTGGTTTCTTGTGTTGCTCCTCTCCCCTCTCCTGCCACAGCATGGGGACTGGCAGGCCCCATGTGGCATAGGAGGGCTGAGCCCCATCCCAACTGGGGAGTGGATCCAGGATTCTATCCCTAGAGCCAGTCAGGCCCAGGAGCAGATCTTGCCATTTCAGAACATTCCTTTGACCCCTTTGGGCAGAAAATGGGGGTTGTGCACTGGTTACTCTGTAAGGCCCTATGTCTAGGGTTCTCAGAGACTATGACTGGTATATTCCCCACAGCCCAATTTGAAGGATCTGAGAAGAGCTGCCTGTCACCCGGCCGGGAGGAGAAGGGGCGGCTACCTCCCCGACTCTCTGCAGGGAACCCCAAGTCAGCCAAGCCCCTAAACGTGGAACCCAGCAGCCCCCTGGGGGAGTGGACAGACCCAGCACTGCCTCTGGAAAACCAGGTGTGAGTGTCTGTGTCCAGCTGGGGACTCTCTCCCCCTCCCTTCCCCTCCTGCCACCAGCTTGCCTGCAGGGGACACCCAGAATGGGTGGGCCTGGACGGCGAGGGACCCAGCAGAGATGCCCCCCTTCCTCTCTCTCGTCCTCAGCTGGTACCACGGGGCCATCAGTCGAACAGATGCCGAGAACCTGCTCCGCCTGTGCAAAGAGGCCAGCTACCTGGTGCGCAACAGTGAGACCAGCAAGAATGATTTCTCCCTGTCCCTCAAGTGAGTAGGGGTGGGCCAACTAGCAGCTTTAGGCAGGATTAGCCTGTCAGGATGGCACCGGGGGACTCCATGGGAAGACAACCAGCAGGACAGGAGAAGACTCCCAACATTCCCCCATGCCCAACTAACCTGGGGAGAATTCCATCCCCGTGAACATTTGCTGACTCTGGGCCAAGCCCTGGGGATCTGGAGCAGTCTGAGGCTCAGCCCCAAATCTCAAGTAGCTCAGAGTCCATTAAAGGAAACAGCCAAGCTAGTGTCCAGCTCACAAAGGTTCAGCCACTTACTAGCCGTGTAGCCTGGAATCCTCTTAACCTCTCTGAGCCTCAGTTTCCTTAATTATAAAATGGGGAAATAATAACATCTACCTTATGGAGAAGGATCAAATGAAATAATATATGGGAGACACTTAACATGGTGCCAAGTGCTAAATAAATTATCACCATCGTCTTTTTTAATGGAAGCCCAAGATGTTCTTGAAGCACAAGCAAGGAGAGGGGAAGTGTGCCTGAGGGAGTCTATAGGGTGAGGTGGAGGCTGGGTCCTGGGAGGAGGGTAGAGCAGTGGACACAAAGCTATTGTTCACTCTGAAGAAGTGGGCAGGAGGTCTGGGTGCCAGTGGCTGATAACTGAGTTTTAAAGGATCCTGGAAGAGGAGGAGGAGGCAGGGCCGTCCCCTCCCATCAGCCTTCCTTCTAGGCAGAGGATATACACAGGCCAGCATTGGCCTCCCAGGCCTTCCTGGCAGAGTGACCAGTCCTTCCTTTCGCACCCAGGAGTAGTGCCTGGTAGAGCCTGCACTCCGCATGGCAGCCTTTCAGAATCCTGTGTCCATTCACATCCTGCCATCGCTACTGGGACATCTGTACCACATCCTACCACATTTCCTGGGGGCATTAGAGTACATGTATAGTCCCTCTTCAAGCAAATATATACAGAGATTTGGGACCACTACACAGTTACATTTGAGGATAATTATTCAACTTCAACTAAAAGATGATGGGGAAAATGCCAGAATATAGTCAAATAACCTGAATTTTATTCTTGGGCTTAATAAAACTAGCTATGTGACCCTAGGCAAATCATGGAGCCTCTCTGGGCCTTGGTTTCTCTCTTTGCAAAATGCATTGATGGATTTAGGTTTCTTGAAGCTCTCATACTCTGGGAATCTGCAAATTATCATAAAGTCAAAGGAGCATTTAGATAATGTTCATCTGTCAAAAATTTGATTTATATAATACTAGGAATGTGTATTGCTTTAATAGTTAAGTTTCATAGAGCATCTACTCTGTGCCTAGCAGCATATACACCCTCTCCAAACCAAACTACCAACCTGCAAGATCAATCTCTTTTTTGTAGACAGAAATAAATACAAAGAGGCGTGTGACTTGCTCAAGGCTGCTAGGTAATCAAGTGCCAAAAACAGGATTTGAACCCAGCTGAGTCCACTACAAGAACCACACTATTTCATTGCATAGCTCCACCCCCTCATTCAGTGTGGTATAGTCCAGGTCTGGGGGAGAGACCTCAAAGGTCTGGCTCCTAGAGCAGAGCTGGGCTCTGCCTCAGCCTGGGGAGCAAAAGGGGGAGGGCAGGCCTGGATGCCACTTCAGCTCAGGCTGATCTGGCCCCACCGACTGCCGGCTGCCAGAGCCTCGTTTACATATAAATGGCTTCTCTGAAATACAATTATGGTTTCTCTACTCTCTGTAATGGAAGGGCTTTCACTGGTAATTAAACAGCTTCCTCCAAAAGCCATGTCAGCCCTGGCCCTGCGGCCCAGCTAGTCCCACCCAGGCTCCAGAGGGTTGGGCAAGGGCTCCACTATGTCGTAACAGACCCTTGGGACTTTGCCCCAGGAGGTCTGTTATTCAGATGAATGCTTGTTGCCACTTAGCAGCCCTTTTGGGCCAGATCTGTCCCTCAAGGAGAAGATATAATGCAGTTTTGGGGAGAGGTGATTATCCCAAGTGGACTGTGGGTAGGGGGCTGGCCTCAAACTGTGAGAGGGTGAGAGAAGGCAGGGCCCAAGCTGCTGCCCACAGCCTTGGGCCTCGGCCATGCATAGGGCAGATGGGAAGACTACTCACTGCCTCCCTTCTCTACCGCCCCCAGGGGCTGTACGTTTTCCTCAGGCCCTTAGCTCCTTTACACAGGGCCCTTGTGATCACTGTCAGCTTCAGTCACTATCTCAGGCTTACAGAAGAAGGATGCTCCTGCCCCCATATATGCCCAGCCTAGGGCCCCCGGCAGGCTTTAGAGCACTGTATCCTGGGGTGTGGCGGGGGAGGGGGTAGATTGGGAGGATGGGTGATAAAGGCTTGTTTTATCCGCCCTCCCATCCTTTCCTCCCTTCAGTCACCCACTTTCCTCTCCCCCACTCATTCACTTGTGGGCCCAGTGAAATGGGTCCAGTCAGAGCCCTCTTTATACCCAGGCAGGGGAAGGAAAAGAGGTTTGCCAGCCTTACTTCAATATGAGGGTCCTCCCTCACCAGCCCCACCAACCCTACCTCCCATACTAGCTTCTGAGCCTTGTACTTGTCCCCAAGTAGGCTCTGGCCAGGAGAGACAAGTATTCAGGCTTCAGGGCTCCCCTAAGCATTGCTTACCCCTTGCCTGTGGACCAAGCCTGTGGTGGCTTAGGCAAATGTTCTTACTGGGGCCCCACCCCCATGCTCTCTCTCTAAGGCTGAGGGTGTCCGGACCGCTGGGAGCTGGCCAGAGCTCTGAGCAGCAGGGCCCTTGTCTTGTGGGCAGGGCCAGGCACTAATGTTGATTTCCTGGAGTATGTCAGGGAGATGAGAGAGGCAGTGGAGCGGTTCCTCTCTGAGGGAGGGAATGGAGCTGCAGCCTTACTGATGATGTCATCCCAGGCTGAAGGGATAGAGGAGCTTGGGGGCTTGGCTCAAGGCCAGTTATCAGGAGGGTAAAGGGATATCCCCAGGACAAGGCAGTTGAGCATTCCTGGATTTGGGAGGGACTTCCAGAGCAGCTCACGCCATCCCCTGGTTTCTGCGAGAGAGACAGACAGAGAGAGAGCCTCAACCAAGATTCACTTTTGGTTGTCACATCTGTCCACACGCTGTCCTGCCAAGGATGTTTGTGTCTCCACGTGAGTCACTAGGAGCCCCCCACAGCTAGGTATCCTCCTCCACAGCTCAGGGATGGGGAAGGTAAACCAGTCCTGGCTAAACAGGCAGCAGGACACCCGTGCCTGGGTCCCAGGGTTTGTGGTGGGGAGAGCAGTCGCTCCAGTTTCCACTTGCACATGCCCTGTACACTCACTTACACACACATTTTTGGCACACCCGATGCCCTCAACACAAAGCCAGTGCCTCATGTTACCTACTCACAAAATCCCCTCTGCCTCCTCCCTGTTTTTCTGGACTGACCTCCACCTTCCCTAGTCACCTCCGCACACAGCTGGTTTGGAACAGCCACATTTGCTGCAGGACGAGGGGAGAAGAGGGGATGGGGACTGGAGAGGACCCCTACTCACCAGGGTCTCCTCTCCTCTTCCCAGGAGCAGTCAGGGCTTCATGCACATGAAGCTGTCCCGGACCAAGGAACACAAGTACGTGCTGGGCCAGAACAGCCCGCCCTTCAGCAGCGTCCCTGAAATCGTGCATCACTATGCCAGCCGCAAGCTGCCCATTAAGGGGGCCGAGCACATGTCCCTGCTCTACCCTGTGGCCATTCGGACTCTGTAGATGTGAGGGCGGGCACTGTGACAAATCTGGACCCAGCCCTGTGCCCATCCCCTGGCTGAGGGCTGTGGTCCTTCCCAGGGACAAGTTCTGTCAAACCTTTCTTCCCTTCTCCCTGAGATCGAGTGGAAGCTGGAGATTCCTTAATTTATTCTAAAGGGGAAGGCCTACTGGGTCCTTGGAGTAAAAAGGTTGTCGGAGCTGAGGACAGAGGAATCCCTGGGGAGAAAGGATAGCCCCTGGAGGAAGGGGACTTCAGAGCCGCTGGTGTCCTGAGGAGTTTAACATCTGCAGCTCCCCGCCATTTTCGCCCTTAGGGCACAGATGGCGACCCCCCCCCCTTCCCCACCACCTCCTTCCCCCTGGGTCAATGCGGGGTGGGGCAGGACGCGGTCCTGCGGGGCGCCTTGGCCATCTCTCCGCCTCCACCCCCACACCACCGGCGGGCTCCGTCCAGAGTCTGGTGAGGGGCTTGGGGAAGGAAGACCCCTAGGGTGGTGATAGCATTGAAGGTAGGGAAACGAGGGGAAGGGCTCGGGATGGAGGGAACTTGCGCAGTCCCCGAGCCGCCCCGGCTCTCGGCCAGATGCAATAAATAAACCCAGTCCTGCCAGGCACAGCCGCGTCCGCGCCTCCAGCGCCGCTCCCCGGACTGCAGGGGGAGGGAAGAGGCGAAGCGAGCGCAATTCTGTTTATAAATCAGCTCCGGAGCAGACACAGGCCGGCTGTGAAAAGCACTTTAGAAGCATCAAGTTCCTTCCTTTGACTAGATGTCAAAACATCCCCCGCCCGGGCTGGGGGCACCCGGAGCCGGCAGGCTGCGCGGCGCCCCTCCCCGCCGTGCCGACGATCGCGGCTCCCCAAGATCGCTTCCAATTTCCTGCCAACAGCCATTCGTCTGGGAGGAGGGGAGCCGCGGAGAGACAAAGAGGCAGCGCGCCAGGCGGGGGGAGCGGGCGGCTCTGCCACGCGGAAGCCGCGCACCCGCGGAGGCGGGAAAGCTGGCGCGGCCGGCTGCGTTTTCTTTCCAGAGGAAGCGGGGCCTGCCGCGCCTCCCCCATTCCCTGTAAGTCCGGCCCCTGGGAGACTTGCAGCCTGCAGGCCTGGGCCCGGATCTGTCTTCGGACTGGGGTTTCGGGCTCGCGGAGGAGCCCGGCAGGGCCGTCCGCGCGCGCCCCCTGCTGGCTGTGCCGCGTGCCGTGGGCGCCAGGCCACACCCGCCCACGCCCTGGCGACGCCCCAGCCCCTGCCCGCAGCTAGAATGGCCAAGGCCCGTGGGCCCAGACCCCCCAGAATACCCACTGGGCCGCGGGTCGAAGCTGAGGTCAGCCTACCCCAGGCTCGCCCTCCTGCTTCCAAGGTCGAGATGAACAGAAGCTGCCCTATGGGGCTTAACAAACATCCGCTGCTGTGGGAGCGCACTATGAGAGCCTCTCCTTTCAGAACCTAAACCTTCCAAATGAAGTAAGAGTCATGGGATTTCGGCTTCCCTAATCCCATGGCCATTGTATCGAAATCGAGGGTATGTGACCTGACAAATGTTAAGAATTCTGTGGAGACAATTGAAAGGCTTACTTGAAGTTGGGCACTGCTTTAGAAATTCCATCATAGAGGACTGCCCTATCTTTACACTTGGAGGGTATTCAGTCACTTTGCAGATGAGAAAACAGGCTCAGAGACTTCGGGTGATGTACTCAGCATCCATCTTGCTTTCATCTCTTTACCTGGAAGACCCATGTAGGCACAGGTGCTCAACTCCTGTTGTTCAGAGAAGGGCTGGGAGTAGCAGAGGTCCTGGAGCAAGCCAGGCAAACTCTGGCTCCCTGTAGGTTCCTGCTCTGTCCTGCCACACATATCCCTACTTCGTGCCCCACACACCTTCTCCAGAACTCCTACCCCTTCTCTCTCTGCCCTTCCTGATCAGGCTTCAGAAATCTCACACTAGCCACCCTGAGAGGCCCTTTGTCAGGAAGGGTGCCCCTGAGCTGGGAAAGGAATCTCCAGCTAGAGCACTTGGCCTTGGGCCGGTTCCTTTATTCAGCAGATACTGGCAAATTCAGAGGACTGTCTGCACCAGCCTAGGTTACCTGGCTGGTTGAGTAGCTGCTTCTGCCAGTGCCTACCCCAATCTGGAGCAGAATACTGAAACCCAGAGGGCAGAAACGTGGTTTATTTGTAAAGGAGACTACTTCAGTAGGAAGAAGAGAGAAGGACTGAGGAGCACTACAAAGATAGTGGACTGGGTTCTGACTATAATACATGTTTAAAAACTGGGAAGAGCAGCTCAATTGTGCTGTTAGACTAGGATGCTAAAGGGGTTCCTGTAAATTTCTCTTTGCAGCTCCAGCCTCTATGCCCTCCAAGGCATTTGCCAGCCCTTATGACAGTGGGAAGCCCCAGAGGAGGAGGAGGTTTTGGGGAAGGAGTTCCAAGATGCCAGCATCTGTGCTCTTACTTCATCCTTAGGCTCACAACCCCCTTATACGCATATACACTGCTTGTCAGCTCCAGTCTTTTGATGTTTTTTCTTAGTTTGGAAGAAGAGGGGTCACTTTGCCCCAAAGCAATAATAGCTCTCCTACCTCCCAACCTCCATTTCCCAGACAGTGCCTCCTACTTCTCCAGGCTGAGACATTCTGGACTCATATGGTCTGAATCCATATGGTGTGATTGACCATGACCACCTGGACTGAGGTGGGAGGCAGGAATGGGGGGAGAAGGCTGGGCAAGCCAGAAACAGGAAGTATAGAGTGAGGTGCGGGCCCAAATCTCTGCTCAGCTGTGCAGTGGGCAGAGCTCCTGGGCAGGAGACCTAAAAGTTCTCATAATGATGGGAGAAATGAGTCCGGTCCTGCCTGTTGATGAGCTGACAGGCCTTTTCCACATTCTTGGTCATGCCAGGGGGGCCACAGCTAAACACCCCAATCTTCCGGACCTGTTGGGGGAGGAAAACATGAAGGCTAACTCAGTGTCCAGAGGGAGGGCTGGCTCAGTGTTCATGTTGAAGACCAGCAAGAGTCCTTGGTGATGGCTCCTTCCATGTTTCTCATAAAGGTTTGCTTTGTACCATGCGTGGTGAGGGCTGGCTCAGTGTTTTTAAGTCTAGCTCAGTTTTGGTAGACTTGCTTCCTGTGGGTCCAACCTCTACCCCCTCCAAGGTATTTGTCAGCTTCAGGTGCAAGATAAGGGGCTGGGTTAATCAATGTTCAAATTAAAGGATAGCTTAGTGTCTCACTGAGCGCTAACCCAATGTTCATGGTAAAGGTTAGCTCAGTGTCCAGGGTGAGGGTTGGTTCAGTATTAGTGGTAAGAGTAGCTCTGAGTTTATGGTAAGGACCAGCTCAGTCACTGAGCTGTTCCTTGTGGATAGGCATCATTGCTTCAGAAGTGGTAAGTCCCTGTCACCTGCCTCCTCCCTTAGCCCCCCAAGTAACCCCTACTTTTTTTCTGTTCAATTACCCCCACTTATCTCCCAGGTGATCAGTTCTCACCAGAAGTCAATTCCTTCCCTCATGGAGCTGGTTTGGAAGGTTTGCTCAGACCTCAGATGATAAAGGCCAGGAGAACCTTGATATGGGGTGGGACTGACCTGTGGGTGGACCTCCTGCAGGGACTTGAAGAAGGGCTCGAAGGGGGGGCGGCCAAAGTGGGTGATGGAGCGCAGGCCCGTGAACAGACTCCGGTTCAGCACCTTCTGGAAGTGCCGCTCACAGATGTACTGGGGGCACAGGGGCAGATCAGGCCAAGGAAAATCAGGGTCACTGTCTAGCTCAAGTCAGCCTGCAGCCCAGGAGACAGGGAGTGGGGTGGGGAGGGATCTGGAAGCTGAGGATCAGGACCAGCATCTCTGTGCTTCCTGCCATCTGAACCTGAGCTGTCCACCCACCTGCTTTGGCCATGTGCCTCACCCTGCCAACCCACATACCCACCTAGCTGCCCTGCCTGGCCGGCCCTGACATACCAGCATGGTGGTCCTGAGGTCAAACTTCTCAGCCAGCTGAGTGATGTAGATGTGCACGGACACCAGGTCCTGGCAGTCATTCTCCTCCACCTCCCGGATGATGTCAGCCAGCCACTCAAACTGCCGCTGGGTCCGTGTCACCCAGATGAAGTAGATCTGGGGATACATGGCTAGAGCTTAGGACTTGGCTCATCTCAGGCTCCCTATTTCCCGGGGATCCCCATAGCAATAGAACCCTCTGGTCTCAGTCAGCTTGTGCCTTTCCCCAGACAGCCTGGGGAGATGGAGTGATGTGGGGCCAAAGGATCAGGCTCTGGAGTGGGAGATGGAGTTACCCCAGGTCATGGAGAGGTAGAAGGGAATAATAATCTGGGGTGATGGAAAAGGACACTTGTCAAGTGAGCTGAAGGTCTAATGGGGTGGGAAGCCGCTTTTTCACACTGAGCTGGACCTGCCACTCCCTCCAATGGGCCCTCTTCAGGCTGCTGGGCTCTCAACCAAACCTAGCCCAGAGGGATATGGTCCCACTGAGGGGCATGTCACAGAACAGCCTTACAGAAGACGCTGCTACCTGGAGCAGATGGGAGTGGGCTCAAAGAGAGACTAGGGGGATGGAAGCTGTCATGGAGGGACCCATCTCCAACTTCTGAAGAGGATGAAGTGAGACTGCGTTGGGTTAAGAAGCAAAGGCAGAGGGATGCCTGGGTGGCTCAGTCAGTTAAGCGTCTTGACTTCAGCTTGGGTCATGATCTCATGGTTTGTGGGTTCAAGCCCTGCACTGGGCTCTTTGCTGTCTGGATCTCTCTGCCCGCCCCCCACCCCTCTCTCAAAAATGAATAAACATTAAACAAACAAACAAAAAAAGAGCCAGAGCTGGCACAATAGAGGAGCAGAGAAGCTGCGTATCACCCTCTAAATGCTGACAGCATATGGGCTAGGCCCCTGCCCGCTGCGTTCCTGTGCCCCTGACTCACCTGCCAGGCCCAGAGAGACAAGCAGGAGCCTGCTACCAGGTCCAGGCTGGGGTGAAGGGACCCGGTATGGAGGGGGCCTAAGGGCCTGGGCTGTGTTCCTGGAGCCAACCCAGCCCATCAGCCCAGCCTTGCCACCTCCCCTCCTTTTCCTCTTGAAAGCAGAGCCAGTTTCACTTTTGCCCCACCCTAAGTGTGCCCTTCCTTCTCCTCACCCAACAATGCTTCCTTCAAGTGCTGGCTTCCTCTGTAAGAGGGAATGGGTTTCTTTACCCCTCTCCAACTCTGTTCTTTAGGGTCTGGGGATATTCTGATCCCTGTGGAACAAGTCAACTTGGCCTTGCCCAGATCAGGCCAAAAACAGAGGCATGAGAGACAGGCAGAGATGGATCCAGTGATTGGGATCAGGGGCCATGGGTTGGCAGGAGGAGGGGGCACTCACCTTCTTACAGAACACTTGGCAGCTGACTGATGACTTGAAGACAAGGTCTTTGAGGATGGAGGCAAAGGGGGTGACCCCAATGCCCCCTCCCACCAGCACGGACACCTCAAACTTATGCCACTCCTGGTGGCCCTCTCCAAATGGTCCATCGAGGTACAGCTGCAAGAGGAGGAGTGGGTTTGAGTTAAGCTCCACCACCACCATAGCTCTGAAGCTGGAAATGGGAGGCAGGAGTGAAGGGAAAGTGGCTACTGTGGCATTACCTGGAACAACCAGTCTCTGGATTGGGGGAGGGGAGGAACACAGTGGGGAGCCTGGGGTTGCAGGGCCACGGTCTGCTAAGGGGATGTGGGGGCATGTAGCACATCTGGCCTGGGCCTGGTCACCTTCGGGTATTTGGCACAGCCATCTCCCGTTGGAGGTGAATAGATCTCCCTGAGGCGAGTGGTCCAGGGCCCTGCTGCCCGGATGTGCAGGCTGAGCGTGTCCTCATGGGGCGCAGAAGTCAGTGTGAAGGGGTGGTATTCTGTGGTCCCCAGAGCCAAGCAGGCAATCCGCACCCACTGTCCTGACTTGTATTCAAAGCCTTGGGGCCGCTGGAACTGCAGGTGAGTCACTCCTGAGGAAAAGAAGTGGTTAGGAGGCTGCTGTCCAGGGCCCAGCAACACTGTGGCCTCCAGAGAGTTCCCCACCTGAAGCCTCACCTCTGCTTCTGGAATATGACAAGGAAGGCCTCCCCCACATCGGAAGGCGTTACTCCCCTTGAGCCACGTCCACCCTGAGGAGGAGCTATGCAGCACTGGTGCTGGTGGTCAGCAGGGAAAGGAGCCACCTGGCCTGGGCTCCTCTACTCTCTGCTGCGAGAGAGGCTCAGGTCCTCTGGCAAAGAGCTGCTCTTGCCAGCTCCCTCATCACTTCTGGCTCAAGGGCCCTGCCAACTCCACTGGCCAGGTCAGGAGATTGCAAGGTCCGGGCTCTGCCACCCCCACCCCCACCCCCACCCGCCACTGGCTTCCTCAGTACCACCCAGCTGGCCCCTTGACAGCCTAAAGGCTGGTACCTGAAGGCAGCAGCTCTGCCTTCACCACGCTGATCTCCACCTTCTTCCGGCTCAGGCTCACCAGTTTGTCCCCCATATAGATTAGTGCCGGGACCAGGAAGAAGATGTGGAAACGGGGCAGCTGGATCAGGCCGAAGCTGCCATGGATGATGAGCTGGAGAGAGTGAAGAATACAGCTCAGACCAAGCCATACCCACAACAGTGTCTCTGGCTAGCTTGGCCCTTAGCCCCTTGCATTCTCCACCCACCCCACACTCCCCAGGGCTCATTCCATCCCCACCTCTCCAAGTACTAGGCTCCCTTCAGGTTCCCAAATCTAACCACTCCCAACCCCAGCCCCATCCTGCAGAGCGTCCATGATGAATGAGACTACTTGCACCTTCCTGGAACTTTGAGTCTCACCCACTCTCCTGCAGTAGCCTCCTAACTGGTCTTCTACTAGGGTGCCCTACCATGACGCAGTCCCTTCAAGGCAGCCAGTGTGACATATTAAAGTTCATTTTATCCTTCCATCCCAGCTTAAAAAGCCTTAGTGGACTTCCCATTACACCACAGAACCTTGAGACGCTCTGGGCCTCTGCCTGCCAACATTTCCTCCTCCCTGTTCTTTAAACATGGCAAATCCTTTTTGCTTCATGACCTTTGCACCTGCTGTTCCCTCTCCCATGGCTCCCATGGGAGCCTCCATTTCATTCAGGCCTCAGCAGAAACGCTACCTCCTTGGGCCTTCCCTCAGTCCTCTCTATCTTATCTCCCAGTCAACTCCCTTCAGGGCACTCATCATCATCCACACTACTTTTCTTCCCCCTGCCCCACACCTCCTGCCCGTTCACTCCCTGGACTGTAGAGGAAGGAGGTGTCCTTTTTTTTTTTTTTTTCCCATCATACTCTCAGCTGTTGGCAGTTTCTGGCACACAGTAGACACTTAATAACTGCTGATTCAGTAAAAGGAGTTCCTCTAAATTATCCTCTCCCTTTAAAAATATTTTTTTTTAATGTTTGTTTTTGAGAGAGAGAGAGAAAGCATGACAGGGGAGGGGCAGAAAGAGAGGGAGACACAGAACTCAAAGCGGGCTCCAGGCTCCACACTGTCAGCACAGAGCCTGACACAGGGCTCGAACTCACGAACTGTGAGATCATGACCTAAGCTGAAGTCAGACACTTAACCAACTGAGCCACCCAGGCACCCCTGTCCTCTCCCTTTATTTTTTTTTTATTTTTATTTTTTTTAATTTTTTTTTTCAACATTTATTTATTTTTGGGACAGAGAGAGACAGAGCATGAACGGGGGAGGGGCAGAGAGAGAGGGAGACACAGAATCGGAAACAGGCTCCAGGCTCTGAGCCATCAGCCCAGAGCCTGATGCGGGGCTCGAACTCACGGACCGCAAGATCGTGACCTGGCTGAAGTCAGACGCTTAACCGACTGCGCCACCCAGGCGCCCCTGTCCTCTCCCTTTAGAGACTAAGAACATCTAACCAGTCCTCCCGTTTCCATGAAATAACTAACAGGTATTGTCCAGCTCTGGTCCTTTCCCCAACAAGCTAGTCTGACAAGGTCAGACACTACTTGCCCCCATTCTTCCCATCTGCTTGCTCCTAAGTCTGGTCAGTTTGGCTCCTGCCTCCACCTCTTCTCAGGCCCTGTTCACTGAGGGCTCACCGGCCCCATGAATGGCCAGACCCCAAGGTCTCCTTTCATTTGCTCCCACCACTGGCAGTCTGTGGCACTAGCAACTACCCCTTCCGTTCCACTTCTGCAACAACGCTGTGCTAGCTCTCTCAGGCCACTCACTTTCCATCTCCTCCACCGGCCCTCTGTTCCTTCTCCCACCCCTGATCCTGCATGCTGCCCAAACCTGGCTTTCTCACTCAGCTCTCCTCTGTGCTCTCCCATGAGGCATGGCCAGTCAGCTGAGCCACAGCCCCTCAGCGGTTCAGTGCAGCCCGCACAGGTCCACCATGTCCTGCTATCGCCTAATTCCCTGGGGCCATCCACAGCCAGGGCTGTCCTCTCTATGCCCTGAATATTCCATCATCATTTGCACCTCTGCACCAGCGCTTGTGCCCTTTCTTCTACTTGGAATGCTTTTTGGATTCTGCTCTGCCCTGTCAAATCTCAGCTTACCTCTCCTCAAGGCTTGGCCCAAGACCCATCTTCTCCCCAAAGTCTTCACTAACCAATTTGGTCCAAATGAAACTCCCTTCAGTGAGCTACTGTAACTCACTGAAACACTCAGCTCAGCAATTAATCCTATATTGTCTGCTCATTTTGATCATTTCAAGCGCATGGCACTTATCTCTGCAGCAAATCCTAAGTTCCCAAGGGGTCCACTGGGCCTAGCACCAAACTAGCGCATACTAGTCCTCCGACAGACAGATAACTGTTAAACTGAACTCTAGTTCCTCATTCAGCTCTCTCTTTCCCCAGCTCAGCATTCCTGAATTCCTGGGCCTTCTCCCACAGGACTAACTTAAACCTCTATGGGCTCTTCTCTGAACTGGCTCTGGTTTCCCCAAGTTCTTCTTTCATTATGGAGACCATGCCCACCCCCAAGGCTTTCTAAGCATCCAGCCAGGCTGAGAACAATGTGAGGGTGACCTCATACTCCTCTGTTTATACACCCCATTTGGTGTTGGCTCTACTTTTAAACCACAAAGCTGCTGCAGACTCATGGTTGGCTGATGAACCAGGAGAGCTGCCGCCAGCTCAGCTTCTGCTGTGCTAGCTGTGCCCTCTTTAGCCTGGAGCAGGAGCCTGGGCATCCTTCTGCAGGGTCTACTCCACACTGGGGCCCTTTACTTGTGACTTCTCTTTCTGCCTGAAGTCAAAATGGTAACATAAGGGATAAATGGGAAGGAAGAAGTTTTGGCCCAGATATCCCCCCAGGTGAGACTCTCCTTAGAGGCCAGGGCTAGGATTGCCCAGCAGAGGGTCCTGCACGTTTCTGAGCTGCTGACTTCCCTGCTGGCAGGAAGGGTGGCTCTAAACCCCAGTGAACCCCCAAACCCAGGAGTAAGTCAGAAAGGGGTCTTGGTCTCAGGGAGCCCCTTCTGGCCTGGCCACTCCTCTGGGTCTCCCATCTAGTTCAAAGAAGCTCCTGCTTCACCAGAAACAAGAACATCATCTCCATCCCTCATAGAAACAATAACCCCAGATGCTAGGGCTCCACCCTAGCAAAGGTGGGGAAGAAGGGATAAATTAGCCTCAGCTTCCAAAGAGGGCAGAGATTTCTTTGGAAATAAACATCATCAGTTCTAGGAAACAACCTAAGCCAAGACTGGGTAGTCATCTTCACAACCATGAAGCGTTGAGCCTCAGGCAGCATGGAAACAGACCTTTCCAATCAGTGAGGACAGGAGGAGGGAGGGCAGCCCACAGACGCCAGCCTGACACAGGCAATAATGGACTCTCCCTGTGTCTCAGGACAAGGGAGACCCCTGTGTGAAGTTCTGCCTTGAGCCAGGTGACAGATGGCAGCCAGGTGGGCTCTGTGCTTCTTGAATGCTGGCAGCCAAGCTATCATTAGTGGGGACACTGGGGCCTTGGACCTTAGTTTAGCTTCTCAGAGAGACCCTCAGGGTGCCCTTTAGGGAACTGCCCGTGTCCATGAGAAAGTCAGGCCAAGCAGAGCTATGACACAGTCACAGATCACAGTCAGCTCTGGAACTAACCAGCTGACGCAATTGATGACAAACCCAGGGAAGGTAAAGAGAACAGGACAAGAGAAGAGAGGGAATGTGAAGGAAGGGAGGCAAGAGCCCAGGTTAAAGAGAAGGAAAGGGAACAGACAGACTCTTTAAAACCCATTGTATCAACAGCCCAAGTGAAGACATTTGGAGCAAGCTCATTAACTTTACAGGTGGCACTTAGCTGGGTGGGGTGCTAATACTCCAGAAAACAAGATCAGAACAAAAGTGGCAAAACTAAATTCAGATAAGTTTCTCTTAGAAAGGGTGATGCTCCCTCAAGAGTAGGAAGTCCTCCCAGGAGCCCAAACCAGCCACTGGAACTGGGGAATGAGTGGCTGGGCAGAAATGACATCTGCAAGAAATGTCGACCAGCCTAGTAGGGCTGCTACTGCAAAACCCATGTCAGGGCACCCATCTTCCAAGTGCTGTATATTGGGGTCAGTCTGCTTGACAGCCCCATACTATAACCTCCATCTTTGAAGTGAGAAGCCAAGAGGAGTCTTGAAATAACTAAGGGGATAGAAAACTGATGTCTCGGTCCTCACTGCCTCCCTGGGATCATCCTGTCAAAACCCTGCTAGCCCTCACCAGCACATAGAGCAGGATGTAGAGGTGGTGGGTCAGCCAGAAGCCCCGGAAGCTGTGGCGGCGGAAGTGGTGGGAGGCAAAGACGTACATGATGGCCAGGACCAGGAGCAGCACGACCCCCGTGAGGCCTGCAAAATGAACATGGGGTGAAGGGCAGAGGAGCAGGGCCATTCTGAGGCTGCCATGGATCAGGTCCCCTTTCCACTCCACTGCTCTGGGTAAGGGCACAGAAGCCCAGGCTTCTCTGTTCTTCTCTCCCCACACTGGTGATCACAGGTGCCTTTTATTTCAACAGACTCTACCCTTCCCTCATAGACCTTGTCATGACTGTTATTTTTCAAGTAACTGTGCCATTTATGTCTGTCACCTCCCTGACTTTCAGGCCTACAGGAACAGGGACCAGGCTGCTAGTTCACCACTGAATCCTAGTGCCTACTGTAGGGCTTGGCACCCTGTGGGGCTTTTATAAATGTGTGCTGAATGAATGAATGAATCCATGGGGCATCTACTTTGGCCTCTAGGTCAGACTTTGGACATTGCAGGCCCTGCCCCCGTGGAGTCAAGGCTTGGCCTACGTCCCTGTAGCATCACACTTGCCTGACACAGCATGAGCAATGGCACCATTAGTGAGTAAGTGTGACCACCAGAGTCCCCTGGGTTCATCCCAGAGTTGGTGGGAGGCACCCCCTTTACAGGGGATCCCAGGCCTGGGGTACACGAGAGGGCAATACAAGATTCAGGATGGAAGTGTGGGGCCAGAGAATGGCCCCTCAAGTGATTAAGGAGGAGAGAGGTAGAAATTAGGAAGATTAGAGCCCTGCAGTATGGAAAAGCAGAGGTTAAGAAGAGATCTAACCAAAGCCTGTAAAGACCTGAATGGAGAGGAGAGCATAAACACAGCCTTATCCACTAAATCCCACTGTGCAGGAATTAGCAAGCACTCTGAAGTTCAAAGCAGATCGTTTTAGGATTAAAAAAAAAAAAATGCTGTGTTTCACAGAGGGGAGTGAATATAGAAAATGTGTTACCCCAAAGAGGAAATAGACTGAAAATATAAACAGGTTCAAGAAGCTTTTGAATAGATTCACAGATAATAGTTCTAAAATGGGTGATTATGAAGAGTTAGGAATATTCCCCTAAACAGCCCTTGTCAAGAAGACTACAAGGGATGGGGGGTTCTGCCTAGTTTGACAATGAGCCCGGTCTCTCTGCCATAAGCTGGGCACAGCACTCAAAGCTACTGTCATGGTAGGTTGTGTATGCTGGGGTGGGAGGTGAGGGAGTCCACTCCCATTCTACAGAGGGAGGAACTTCAGAGTGGGGCAGTAGCCCAGCCAAGCTCCCAAGAGAATGACTGGATAGCAGAGGCTCCTACTGCCCAGGAGAGTCCTTAGGACCAGAGGGCAGAGCCTGGCTCACCGTGAGAGCCAAGTGAGTGCTACTAGGCTGCCTCATGGCAGACAGAACCCAGAGCCCGCACCTCAGAGCCAGACCAGAAATTCAGAACAGGGAGGGCTCTCACCTGGCACAGTCTGGAAGAACCACCAGTAATACTTCTGGGGAAACTCAGACCTGTCAAGAATGGAAAGCAAGGAAGGATGCTGAGAGGAGATGTCTGGGACTTCCAGAAAGAATCCTCCAGAGGAAACACCCCAACCCAGCCACTAGTGTCCCTTTCTGCCCATTTGGGACCAAGGCTCAGGTTGGTCATTGTCTGTCTCTATAATCTGGAAGGTGACACTCTGCTCTCAGCCAAGAGAATTTGCTTCTTTCCATCCATAAAGAATACCCCTACCTTGAGACACACACACACACACACACACACACACACAAACACGTACACGCACACACACGCACATACTCACTCACCTGTCATCATGGAAGAGGCCAGGGAAGAGGCAGGAGAGGACACTGAGTGGGCTGATGGAGAACAGGTACACATTCACCACATGGCCCGCACTGTGTAAGACTAAGGAAGACCAGGAAGGGTGGGAGTGAGCCTGGGAGCAGCCTGGTGGGGGTGTTCAACCCATTCAGCCCAAGATGAAGGACTCCAGCCACCCAGAATTGGGAGCCTGAAGAAGGACCCTAGGGATCTGTACCTCTGATCTCTAATCAACCTCCTGTTCCTCCCCCCAACCCCTGCTCCATATATACCATCCATGAACACAGCCACAAGAGTCTGAAATGATACCATGAGAAATTCTATCTTTTGGTTTCTCTCATAGTGTGTTTTACAACATAAAAACTGGAAGAGATCACACACATGTGCACTTGTTCTGGGGTGTTGGTAATTTGTCAGCTGGAGGCTGATGAGGTGGCTCTGGAAGCATGGGAAGGGGCAGTGAGTGGCCCCTGGGCTTATTTCATACCACTGTGGGGCCAGCTCCACCCTCCTGAGGACTTCCAAGATTTATACTCAAGTCAAGCCCAGAGAGAGAGGAGGTGCTCTCAGAGGAGGGGAAGCCAGCAGGGGGGGCGGGAGGACAGAGACAAGAATCCCTGGGACCCCCAGGTCCTGCCTGTGAGGACGATGGCAGTGGAGGCAATGAGACGATGGAAGTCCACGGCGGCGTCGAAGGGTATGTAGCGGTTGAGGAAGGTCTCGCGCAGGAAGGTGATGAGGTTGCGGCACATGGTGAGCAGGATGTAGGAGAACATGAAGGAGATGCTGGCGGCTGTGCCCCGGGACAGGATGATGCCCACGCGGGTGGTGTCTGTGATGCCCATGTGGTGAGCCCCGAAGGCGTAGTCTGTGGAGGGGCCCAGGTGGATAAGGGGGTTGCAGTGCAGAGGAAAGGGTGCCGCCTACAGGTGGAGCCTCCCCCACAGCAGCCTTCCTTCAAGCAGGCCGGGCACACTGGCAGGAGCCACACCCCTGGGGCTGCCCGCACTCACAGTAGGCCCGCTCCAGGAAAAGGCCCCCAGTGATGGCATAGAACACGGCCACACAGCCGATGTGGCGCCGATAGTTCTCCACAAAGCGCTTGAACTGCTGCAAGGTCTGGTGGCGACGGCTGCGCTGAAACTTCTCCCGATGAGCCTCGGTGAACAGCAGGGGCTGGAAAGACGTTACCCTGGGAGACACGAAGACTTGGCTCTGGCTGTGGACCTGCCATTAGTGCAGCCCGCCTCCCCAGCAGAGAAAGGGCATCGAGTTGTTCAAACCAAGCATGGTTCAGACCCCACAGGCTATATACCACACTCTTCAAGCCAACTGTCAGAGTAGGGGCAGCCTTGCCAGAGGTCACTTGGTCAGTTCACCCCAGGAGATACACTCCCTCTACCCCAGTTCCCACTCACTCAGTCCTCTCCCCTCCCAGTCTGTAGCTCCTCACTCTTACCTGCTCTGTTCTCATTTTTTACTGGAAGCTCAGAAGACACACCCTCCAGGAAGCCTTCCTTGACTTCCCAGGTAGAGGTGAGCACTTCCTTGAGCTCTGAAGCCCCTTGCTCTTACCACTCTTACAACATTCTTCAGTGGGACCTTGTAACTGTCAGTGTACCAGACCATCTTGTCAGACTGGGATCTTCTTGGGCATGGACTGTTCGTCCTGCCAGCACCCCTGGGCTCAGGACCATGCCTGGCACCCAGTAATCACTGTATGCATGCTGAAGGGATGGATGAACTGCCTGGGCTTAATTAACAGGAGGAGCAGGCGTACTTCTTGCCAAACCTCCGTCGAATCTCCTGGGGAGGGTCTGTGTCCATGGGGCACTGCAGTCTCTGTGGTGTCCACTCCACCTCAGCGTTGCTGCGGGGACAGCGAGCACTCACTCTGGGGGAGGGACTAGGACAGAAATGAGAGAGATAGGACCTTGGCCACCTGAGCCACTTGGTCCTCTGCTGCCCCTGTCTGCCTTCAGACCAACTCTGTTGGGGAAGGGTCAGAACTGTCAGACAGGGGACAGCAAGATTCCCACAGAGACCTAGAGAGAGAATGAGTCAGATCCTGGGGGTACCAGCCAAGGGTACACATACAAGGGTATCTGACCCTGGCAGCAGGTGAGTGCTGAAATCCACCAGGCTCTCTGCTCTTCCTGGTGCAGGGCTGCGTCCGCCTAGAGTAAGGAGTGTTTTTTTCTAATATGCATGAAGACACTACATAGGCTAGTGGGGCCCCTGATACCAGGCATTCTGGGGAGAGAAAAGGCAACTCCCCAACCCCAGCCTCCCTCCAACATTCCCAGATGAGGGCTCACCAGATCTTTTCCTGGCTGACGTAGGAGGCTCGCCGGCACAGGTCCTTGATGACCTCAGGCACCTCTACCCCTGCAACACAAAGATGGACTAGGGGACGGCTCAGGGCCCAGAGCCCAGGAAGACCTGGTAGCTACCCCACATAGGGCCTCTGGCCAGTACCCTTGCCTTTGGGTGCCCTAGTCTCAGCCTGTGTTCTCTGTGGAAACTAGACCCAGCCATGAGTGGGCAGACAGAAGGCCTGAAACAAAGTTGGCCAGGCAGTGTCCCCTGGACATGTGTCCACCTTTGGCCCCACTCCTAGGACCGTTATCAGGCTGATGGGGTAGAGTTCAGGAACTGTATGCAACTTGCCTGCTAGACCATTCTGCCACTAAAACCCTGCTCAACCCTCCAGCCTAAAATCTCCTGAGAGTTAAGTGTAGATCTAGGTGGTGCACATATGGAGATCACCATAAAATTCTCTCCACTTTTCTGTGTTTAAAAACGCTCATAGGGGCACCTGTGTGGCTCAGTCAGTTAAGCATCCAACTCTTGATTTTGACTCAGGTCATGATCTCACAGATGATGAGTTCAAGCCCCATGTCGGACTGTGCACTGACAGCACAGAGCCTGCTTGGGATTCTCTCTCTCCCTCTCTCTGTGTGTCCCCTCCTCAAATTCTCTCTCTCTCTCTCTCTCAAAATAAATAAATAAATATTAAAAATGTTCATAATAAAATGTTGGGAGAAAAACACTCTCCCACGAGCCACGCATTCCTGTCTGAGCTGCACAGGAGAGGCAGTGAAGGAGTGAGCTGCAAATCCAAATCCTGGGAATATCCAAGTCACTTCTAAGAGCTAAACCAATCTTGAAGATTACCCTGGTCCTACAGCCCAGAGGGCAAACATGATTAATCTGAATTTAATGTAATCAGAGTGTTTAAAACAAAGTATAGATGTTTATCCCTCAAATTTCAGCAAATGGCAAATGTGGCAAAGTGATAACTAAAGGCAAATCTAGGTGAATGGTAAAGGGATGCTCCTTGTGCTATTCTTGTACCTTTTCTGTAGGTACATTTAAAATGTTTGAAAGTAAAATTTGAAGGAAACAACAAGGCACAACAACAATTAAAAGCAAAACAAAAAAGTACTCAGCATTACTCTTCTATATAACCCTCACTCTCCCAGCCAGTTCGTCTCCTCCACCCCAGGGGCTGGATGTTCCTGGGACTCTGGCCTGGGCTCACTTCCAGGCACCTGCCCCTGCTCTGCCCTCAGGCCTACATGCCTACTTCCCTGGCTGCCTGGGAAAGGTGAAAAGCTGATGAATCAGGGGAGCTGGGTGTGCACTCCACCAACTCTCCTCCCACCTTAGGCAGGTGAAGCCTTGACCAGAGTCCCAGCTGTGCCCTGTCTAATTCGCCACCCTCCCACATGGATCTAGAATTGGGCTGCTCAGCTCCCCCAAATTCTCATAATCCTGGGAGGGACTGGGTTTGGTCTCGACATGACCCAGTGAGAAACTGTGAAGGTACCATAAGGTCAGAGTAGACCACAGAGTCCTGCTACCTGTCCCCTGCTCTCTCTGGCTGTAGCCCCCACCCACCTGAGTCAGACACAAGTGGGACAGGAAGTAGGGGGAAGGACAACAGAGGTGGGTCTCCATGCACTCAAGCACACATTTCCTGAGCACGCAGACAAGGCATATAAAGGCAAACAAAACCAGAGCACCCCCCTGCCACCAGATACCCCAGCTCAGATGAATATGGCCTGGAGAGGGCTGTTACAAGGAGATTCTACAGTCCCCTGTCCTGGACACCAAGAACAGGGGCCTTTGACAGACAGCTGGGAGAAGCAGAATTCTAGCTGCTGTCCCTCGCCCCATCCTGACCCTGCCCACCCCAGAAGCAAAGCTGCATTATGACTCTTGTGGGCTGTAGGCACTATTGCGTTCCTAGGCCCCTTCCTCCATTAAACAAAGAAAAAAAATATATATATATATATACGTACATGTACATATGTGTATATATGTATATATATATGTGTGTGTATATATACGTATATATATATATATATATATATATATATATACACATATATTTACAAAATATAAACATTTTTTACATTCATGTTGATATAAAGAAGAATATAATCCAGGCTGGATGTATTATCACATACTTATTATTATTATTATATTCATTCTTCTGATTTTAAAAGAAATTAAAACATTTCTGTGGGCTCCTAAAAGTATGTGGGCCCTGGGCACTGTGCCTGCTGTGTCTAATGGATAGGTCAGCCGTAAGGCCAGGCCGCCCCACCTTTGACACAGAGCTGTGTGAAACGGAGCTCGCTGTCATGGTCCCGCAGCATGAAGTGGAAATCCTCCCACGTCAGCTCCTCCTTATCCTGGAAGCCCGACTCCCGGAACATGGACTCCACCACCTCAGTCAGCTGGGCCTTGGACAGGCAGTTGTTGGAGATCTCGATGAAGGACCTGGGGTTGGGGGAGGGAAGCCATCAGGGCCTGAAAAGAGGCCTAAGGCCTAGACATGAGGGCCCAATGGTCAACCCACCAGGCCTTCAGAGCCCACATGGAAGGGCCCCAACTGACCACGTTCCAAGACCCCTCCTAGTTATAACAGTCTTTGGCCCTACGGAGGAGGAGGAAGAGGGGGAGGAAGCCCCTGTTCTTGACCCTTTGGCTCCCACCTTTATATCCCACTTTTTCCCCCAGCAGTCCCTGCCCTAGCCCACTCTTCTGGCTATCCCACATGACCAACCTCAGCATCCTGATGAACTCGTCCTTGGAAATGAGACCATTCCCATCAAAGTCATACATGCGGAACATAAGACGAGACTTCTCCTCAGGAGAGCCTGGGAGAAGGAGGACCCTGTGAGAGCCCCAACCTACCTGCCTAAGTCCCAGGCATCCCAGAAGGGGACTCACATGAGTGTGACCCACTGCTGGGCACAACGAGGTGTTATTCTGCTTCCTGACATCTACCCAGATGTCTGCCATGGCTGGAGACCTGGTCCCAGCACTTCCCCATCTCTAACAGGTAAGCTACCTTCCAGCCTCAGTTTCCAGCCCCTTCCATCTTCTCCTACCTGGACAATTACTCCCTTTTCCTTTACCTTTCATGAAGACCACCAGGATGTCCAGAAACTCCCGGAAGGACAGGTAGCCATTGCCATCTTTGTCAGCAAGAGAGAACATGGACTCTACAAACATGTCCTGGGGCTTGAGGCCCAGGGACTCGGCAAATTCAGCTCTGCTCAGCTCACAAGTCAGGGCCTCCTGTACCTTCTGTGAGGAATCCAGGGGCAGGGTCCCTGCATCTGCCTGGTCGATGTCCAGCACCTGCACTCGGGCAGTAGCAGAGGGAGAGAGAAGGAGACAAGACTTCCTTGATTTGTAGTTGAGGCTTATAGGAGCCACCTTTTCCAGGCATCTGCCCAGCACCCTGTCCCCTCAGCACTACCCCATGCCCTGCAGGTGGTTCCTGGGGCCATTTGTCCTACGGAACCCTGACTCTCTATGTTAGCTGACTAGACCAGGGATGCAACTTGATCCAAGCAGACAATCTAGGATTGGGACTGAGATGTCTCAGGTCTGTCTTGACCTGAGCACAGGAAAACTTGGAAGTTGTAGACCACCCTGTTCTTCCAAGTGCTCAGAGACACAGACAGAGGGAAGTAAACACACAGAGAAAATGGAGCAGGCTAAGAGAGAGGAGTGACCTTGTTTGCTGGCAGCTTTCCCTTTCCTAGCCCCTTCCAGGCCAGGTCATAGTCCTCCCTTTAGAATTCCTGAGACATCATCATATCCTCAGAGTCAACTGACCCATTGTCAGTCCTAGCTTACACTGAGTTTTCACTGAGAAAAAGCCTCAGCTAAGTTGAGAAAAAGCTGGGCTTGGGAAAGGAGAATTCCCACCATGGGCTACCTGCAGCCCACCCAGGGGCTGCCCCAGCATCAGAAGAGACGGTGAGGGTAGTAAGCAGGCCACGGGCCACAGCACCTATTTCTCCTGACATCACCTGGGGTCCCCTGGCCCAAGCCTGGCTATGGTTTCATGAGGCAAACCTTGTCGCTTCAAACAACGAGCTTTAGTGAAAAGAGCCTGGGGCTGGTGACAAAAGACCTGGGTTCCTGTCCCAGCTCTACCACCCACTTACTGTGTGACCTCAGGCAAGTCTCTTCACTTGTCTGGCATTCATTTTCCTACTTATCTCACAGGGCTATTGTGAGAATCAACACCAGCCATTGTATGGAAAGTGTTTTGAAACCTGAGAACACTGTGCAGGTAGAAAGGGGTGGCAGCTGCCCCCAGGACACAGTAGCACTCTCTGTCACCGCCGACATAGGAGGTCCTGTGGCCCTGATGGGTCCTGACCTGAGTGGAGGTGCCCAGGTCCTGCCTGGGCCCTGGCAATGTATCACTCCACCTGGAGGTTCTTCCATTCTAGTGCATACTCAAGTTCAACTAGTTTGAGGGGTAAATGACAAACGTCATGTGCCTGGTACATAGTAAACGACCATTAAATGCTCATTTCCCTCATGAATCCTCTCCCCAGCCAGCCAACCCTGCTCCTTCTCCTCAAATATTAATTTTTTTGCCATTTTTCTGGGCACCTCTGCACAGTCCTTCTTGCTCCTTTCCTCTGAGCCCAAAATTTTCCACCTCTTTTTAAGTCCTCACCAAATTTGACCTGAACCATGACCCTCCACTGGCCTGAAGACTTTAGACCTTTTCTGACCTCCTAGACTGCTTATCTCCTGGATCAGTTTTGTATTTTTCTTTACCACTTAACCTTCCTTTCTGGGCATGTCCCATCTTCCCAGAGGGATGACAAACTCCTTTAGTGGGAGGGGGATGGGCATGCTCTATAAGCTCTATTTATCTTATCTCTACCAAGCTTCCCTCTCCACCATTCTCCACCCAGGCTGCTTTATTTCCGTGCCCGATACGGATGCCAAGTCTTTGCATTTCTCTTCCTGACTTGTTTCCCCACAGCCTCTCAGTAATTCTTGGAAGTCTGCAAGGGAAGCACTAGCGCCCTATGGTGGCCTCTGGCAGCTGCACTCTTCCAAAGAGGGGGGACCAAGGGCTTTCAGTGTCCCCATACTGCCTGTCTAGCCCTAGATTTCTGCAGCCTTTTGGTCAGGATGAGTCAAGTAAGGGCAGAAAGCTTGGACAGCCCTGAGGAGAGAGCTGAGTGACACATGCAGAAAAGCTCCTGACATGGCCTCCCTGGAATGGCACGGGTGGACACGGGAGCCTCTCCTTACAGAAAGGCTAGGTGATTGGGCCAAAAACGCAGTAGAACTGATTGTTAGTGTCAGGGCTCCTGACTTTCCCTGGAATCACCCCATGGCCTGTGCAGGTAAGGGAACTACAGGCATACATGCAAGGAGAGATCTGACCCTACATACACACCTGGGAGAAAAGGTGCCTGAAAAAGGTCTCCAGTAGGTGGCTCCTTTGTTCTCGTGTCACAGCTGCCCTCATGAGCTCCTGCTCCCGCAGTTCCCACTCCTGGAACCTCAGCCCACTCTCCTTCAGGGCCCCCCGGAGGTTTTCCACCAGCACCTGCCGCTCTTCCTCCACATTAAACAGCAGCACCTACAGAAGCAGCAACAGGCGGAGCAAGCATTTGTCAGGGCCTCTTGAGGCCAGGAGCTGTACATGAGCTTTGTCAGGGGCCACTGGAAAGAGTGCCCTCGGAAAAGAGATATACTGTTATCTCCTAGACTCCATGTGCTCCGTGGGCTCCATGGCTTGCTTATAGGCACAAAGCTAGCATTCAAAGATGCATGTCTGAAGCCACTCTTCCCTCTCTATTCAGCCCTGAAGAGAGGGGAAGGCAGGGGGACAGATGATGGAGGGGACAGAGGACAGACAGTCAGAGCTGAAAATCAGCCTGTGACTGAGTTCCCCTCCAAAATTTCTAACAAGTCACTAGATCCTAAAAACCAGGCAACAGGGAAGAGGGCCTGGCTTCTTCTAAGGACTCCCAGCTAAGACCTATTGGGGCACCCTTAGAAAAGGAGGGGGGAAGACTGTGCACGAAGAAGGGACTGTGGAGATCATGTCACCCAGCGGGCCCAGAGCAGGATGAATGTGTTCAAGTTTATCTCTCTATCAGGTACTACAGCCAGAGACTAGAAACCCAGCCTGATTCTGTGCTCCTTCCCCTCCCCTGGCTGCCTCCCTGGATGTGGACAAGGAATCAGGGATCAGCTGGGCCATACCAGGTCATATTCCTTGGGGATCTTAAGCAGCAGGGTGCGGCGTCCTCGGTTGTTGGACACGATGAGGTTGACTTGCTGGGAGGGGCGCAGCTGGATGGTGCGGAGCACAGAGAGCCTGCCGTCCACCACACAGATCTGCCCAGGCTGCAGGTGCACCAGCACAGGCCGGCAGGGCTCCTTGTGGCCCTGCCATTCCAAAGCTGAGGAGAGACAGGGCTGGGTCAGCTGGGGCCAGGAGGAAGGAGGCCAGCTTAGGGCTGGAGTTAGGTCCAGGCCTCCACAGCTCCTTGCTCCTTCTTAGGTACTGAGAGTCAGCCCCTCCTAACAACCCCTTGTACCTCTAGCATATGTAAAGAATAATAAGTACCATTTCCTGTGTGTTTACTATGTGTGCAATGCTGTACCAAGTGCTTTGCGTGAACTAGTTAATTTAATCTTCGTATATCTGTGAGGTGAGTGCTATTATTGGTTCTGTTTTACACATAACAAAAAATAAGTTTAGAGACATTAAAAAATCTGCCTAAGACCCAAAAGCTCAAAGTTGTGGACCAAGATTCCAAACCTCAACGTGATTCTAGACCTTCATTAATTACTTCTCTATTGCCTGAAATTCCACTGTAAGATGCCACAAAGCATCACTTCTAGAGAATCTAGAGAATCATAGTATGCCTATGAAATGTATGAATGTGACTTCTTCCCATGAGTCTATTACATCTCCTTTATTTGGGACCATTAGGAGAATCTATGGAGGGTGGAGGACTCCGGGTCCAATGTCCACCTAATGCCTCCATGGCTCTTCCCAGCTGGCCTGGCTTGCTTAGAGGCCTAGAAAAGGGAGGCCTTTTCCTTAGGCTGCTGAGGTGGGGGAGGAGACTGCAGCCCTGAATCATATCTTCTCCACCACCACCCTGGCCAGCTCCAGGCCTACCTTCCATGCCCCCCACGAGCTTCTCAGACATGACGCTCTGGCGGTCCTGGCCCTGGAGCCTCTTGAAATTTCTCCTCCGGAGCCGGGCAACAATCCAGGCACTGAGCAGACTCACTGAGAGGGCAGAAGCAGTAGGATGCTCAAAGGAAGGTGGGGGTCTGGGGAGAGCAACTGCCCTTTCCTTGGCAAGACCCCCTGCTTTCCCCACCTCCTAGGTCAGCCCATTCAATTGTCTCAAATTGAATTGATGGGGGGTGGGTGGGGAGGGAGCTTTGGGTATCACTTAAGATGCCTGCACAGCCTCCCCTGCTTCCACTGCGCAGGTCCCTTCCCAGGCAGAGACTAGGTCCAGAGTCCTTGTGTCAAAACCTGGACCCACTCTGCCACTTTGCCAGTGGACCTACACACAGCCATGCCAAAGACTACCTGTCAAGCCTTTGCCCCAGCTAGTTCTCAACTGGTTCTCATGCAGGGGTTGCCTCTGACAATTTCCCAGGCCCAAGCTCCTGGAAATAACTGTAAATTGTGGCTCCTAACCAATCTGGGCCCTGAAGGGACCCCAGGAGAACAGGAAGGCAATTTTCCCTGGAGCTGACTTATCTGTAGGTCAGATACTTCTCATGTTCCCTCCTGTTATGATGTTGTCCTCATGTGCCCAGAGGAATAGTACTCTGCATGATCTGTTGTAGATGAAACCACCCCACTCCCACCTCTCAACTTACAAATTTCACACAACCCCACCCTGCCCATCACTTTTACCCAGAGGGAAGCAGCAGAGAGCTCCAATGGTGACCCCAAAGCCAAATCCACTGCCTTCAAAATAGTCCCGCATGATGGAGGGAACACAGGCTGGCAGGCCCTCAGTGCTGAGCTGTCTTGGCTGTGGGCAGGGGTCTCCTGGGGAGACAGAGGAAGCTAGAGTATTGGGGGGGGGGGTTGGTGCTGGGCCAGAGGCTCTGGCACAGAATCACTGAGGAGTTAGGGTGACAGAAAGGGTAGGGTGGGGGACTTTTGAGTCTCAGAGGGCTGGGAGCTGCTTACCCCTGTCATTATACCAGGAATGTGGTGTTTGCCTACTTGGGTAACAAATGGGGTCAAAAATGCACCTCAGCCTCTGTCTCTCACACGTACACATATGTATACACACACATACACACACACACAAAGTTCACTTGTCACTGCTGTGGGATTAGGATATCCTCATGGCACTGGGCCCTTCTGATGTCACACCCACCCCAGGCTCAGCCCAGCCAGATGGAAGTCTCCTCTCTAGGTCTCTCTGAGTCTCAGTCTTGCCCTCACTTGGGTACCTCCTGGGGTTGTGCAGAAGGGGACCTACACATCCACATGTGGCCATGTTTTTGCCTAGAGCCAAAGTTCCCAAGGGCAGAAACATTGCTCACTGCCTCCTTGGGGTCTACTGCTCAGCCACATCTGAACCAGGCCCACAGCTGTGGAGGGATGAGGCACCAGACCCCAAATCCCTCCAATCACCTCCTGGTCTCTCACCTGCATGCCAGAAGAAGACATTGGGCTGCAGGGCGCTGGGGCTCGTGTTGGTGACAGCCACTAGAACATCCCGCAGGGAAGTGTTTCTGATCTCCACAATCTCTTCCTCAGAGAACAGCCTGGGGGTGGGAGAGGTGAGGAGCTACTGCAGTGGTAGACGGAGAGGCCTGAGGAAAGAGGCCTAGAGGGGCTGAGGACTCAGTGCGGTCAGTTGAGAATCCAGGGCCCATGGGGTTGCTTACTTTACACACTGAGGGCCTGGGGCCCGGGCCAATGGGGGGTTGGAGGAAGGGTCCAGGAAGGCCTTACCCATTCCTAGTGTTCTCAAACCAGTAGCGGTCACCATCCCGCAACCGCACAAACTGGTTGAGGACGATGGCACTGAAGAGAGGCCCAGGGTCCCCATGGCTCTCCAGAAGCCCCCCAGGGAGCAGCTCCAGTCGGGACAGGTCCTGGTTATACAGGGCAGCTGTGGCCTCCAGCACCTGAGGCCAAGAAAGGACAGGAGTGAGTGCAAAGACCTGGCACCCACCCTGGGGCAAAGAGCTAGTTCCCAGGTATCAGCCTCAAGGATGATAATAATAAATGACAGTGACATTCACTCACTTATTATGCCCCAGGCACTGCTCTGAGTGCTTTACATAAGTTAACTCATTTATGGGAACTCACAGATTCAGCTGCCTATTTTATAAAGTTGGAATAAAACAGGCAGCCAGTTCCCTATGTAGCTTGCTCTTAAAAAGGTATAAAAGTTGCAATCCCTATCAAAATAACACCAGCATTCTTCACAGAGCTATAACGAACAATCCTCAAATTTGTATGGAACCAGAAAAGACCCCAAATAGCCTAAGCAATCTTGAAAAAGAAAACCAAAGCTGGAGGCATCACAATTCCAGACTTCAAGATGTATTACAAAGCTGTAATCATCAAGACAGTATGGTACTGACACAAAAACAAACACTCAGATCAGTGGAATAGAATACAGAACCCAGGGGGCACCTGGGTGGTTCAGTCGGTTAGATGTCTGACCTCAGCTCAGGTCATGATGTCACAGTTTTCTCTCTGCCCCTCCTCCACTTGCACTGTGTCTATCTTAAAAAAATAAATAAAAACATTAAAAATTTTTTAAAAAGAATAGAGAACCCAGGGGGAAAAAAAAAGAATAGAGAACCCAGAAATGGACCCACAAACATATGGCCAACTAATCTTTGACAAAGCAGGAAAGAATATCCCATGGAATAAAGACAGTCTCTTCAGCAGACGGTGTTGGGAAAACTGGACAGCGACATGCAGAAGACTGGACCTGGACCACTTTCTTACACCATACACAAAAATAAACTCAAAATGGATGAAAGACCTAAATGGAAGACAGGAAGTCATCAAAATCCTCAAGGAGAAAGTAGGCTAAACCCTCTTTGACCTTGGCCATGGCAATTTACTCAACACGTCTCCAGAAGGGAAACAAAAGCAAAAATGAACTATTTGAGCCTCATCAAAATAAAAGCTTTCTCCACAGTGAAGGAAACAATCAGCAAAATTAAAAGGCAAACGATGGAATGGGAGAAGATATTTGCAAATGGCATATCAGATAAAGGGTTAGTATCCAAAATGTATAAAGATCTTATCAAACTCAATACCCAAAAAAAACAAATCATCCAGTGAAGAAATGGGCAGAAGACACGACTAGACACTTTTCCAAAGAAGACATCCAGATGGCCAACTGACACATGAAAAAATGCTCAACATCACTCATCATCAGAGAAATACAAATCAAAACCACAACGAAATACCACCTTAAACCTGTCAGAATAGCTAACATTAACAACTCAGGCAACAACAGATGTTGGTAAGGATGCAGAGAAAGAGGATCTCTTTTGCACTGCTGATGGGAATGCAAGCTGGTGCAGCCACTCTGGAAAACAGTATGGAGGTTCCCCAAAAAATTAAAAATAAACTACCCTACCACCCAGCAATTGCACTACTAGGTATCTATCCAAGGGATACAGGTGTGCTGTTTTGAAGGGGCACACTCCCTCCGATGTTTATAGCAGCTCTACTGACAACAAAGTATGGATAGAGCCCAAATGTCCATCGATGGATGAATGGATAAAGAAAATGTGGTATATATATATATACAGTGGAGTATTATTTGGCAATCAAAAAGAATGAAATCTTGCCATTTGCAACTACTTGGATGAAACTATAGGATCTTATGCTAAGCAAAATTAGAGAAAGACAAATTATCCTATGACTTCACTCATATGAGGAATTTAGATACAAAACAGATGAACATAACGGAAGGGAAGCAAAAATAATACAAAAACAGGGAGGGGGACAAAACATAGGAGACTTTTAAATATGGAGAACAAACAGAAGGTTACTGGAGGGGTTGTGGGAGGGGGGATGGCTAAACGGGTAAGGGGCATTAAGGAATCTACTCCTGAAATCATTGTTGCACCATGTGCTAACTAACTTGGATATAAATTTAAAAAATAAATTATGTAAAAAAAAAAAGGTATGAAAGTTGAGGGTCAAAATCAGTGCAAAAGTTGGAATGGTAGAATTGTGTTTGAAAAGGTTTCTGTTGTTTAGAGCTAAGAAAGTTTTTAAAAAGCAAATTCCTGCCTGTGTGTTGCCTTTTGGAGACAGACTTCAACATTATATGAGCAGCATTGTCATTTTCCCTTTTTTTTTCTTTTTTTGAGCATTTTCTACCTGACCTTTAATTCTTTTTGCCCCACATAAACACATGATCAGCTTAATTCTAATGAGGCCCCGTTAAAGTTTAAGGTTTGTTACTTTTGGTATGCCTGGTGATTCCTATCCTTACATTGATTTTATAAAGTTTACAAGCCCCATGTCCATATTGCTTCTTCATCAGCTTTTTAATTGTCCACTTTCCAACAATCTTGTAAAAAAGGACAAAAACAATAAAATAAGTATGAAATTATGGAAACATCACTGTGCCAAGATGGTAAGGGAACCCAAACTGGTCTGTTTGCTGGCAGGCAATGCCACTTGTCCAGGTGATAGCTGAGGGTGTGACAACTGACTCCCCGAGGCAGCTTGAGTATCAGTGCATATAAAAATACAGCTTGTTCCTGGATTGAGGACCTTCTACACCTGCTCAGATGGTTGTTGGGAAGAGTGAATGAGATAATGCCTATTAAGTGCCTGACATGCAGTAGATACTCAACAATCATTTGCTAGATCTGAACAGTCACAAAATCGCATGCCAAATCCTGCTGGTTTGGTAACCTCTATCCTGGTTATGACACTGGGAAAAGCCACCTCAGTGAGTCCTGTCCCTCTCATCAGAGACTTGTCTCTAGTGTTGGTGTCTCATTGCCTGCTTTCTGTGTCTTGGGCCAATGTGCCCTGGCCCTCCCACCCTGTCCCCTGGGTCCCCACCCCTCCTTACAGTGTGGTTGGTCTGGGAGAGTGCAGGGTTGATGTCCTGCCATCTGGTAATGGGAGGCAGACCCAGTGCTGTCCTGGCCTTTGTATAAGAGGGCAGGCCCAGATCACGGCCCCTCTGCAGACAGCTGGCCAGGTAGTCTGTGCGGGAAAACTTCAGAGACCCGGGCCAGAAATCTGGGGATGAAATACCAGAGAGTCTGAGAGAGCTCAGGGCCACCACAGCTCCACTAGCCCAGGAGTCAGGCCCCAACCAGCCCCAAGGGGACCAGAATCACACAGAGGGAACGATGGTCAACAGGTCTCTCAGCAGTGAAAGAGTGCAGGATCCCAGCCCCAGGCACTCCTCCCAGCCTGGCTCTGGAGCTCCAGCAGAATCCCCACCCAGGGGCCAGGGGTGTACCACCTTCAGGGACAGCTTCAGGCTCACCTAGCACATCCTCAACTACCACATGGTCCTCTTGCTCAGCGATCTGGGAGGCCATGCCCAGCAGCAGTGCATCCACATCTTCAGCTCTTTGTAGGTTTGGATGCTTTGGGAATGGGGAGAGAATATGGGGCTGAAGGTTGAGCACCAAGGCTCCCTCCACCCCGTAGTCCAAGTCCTGGGCCCAGCAAGTGCTGACATTTGCTCTAAAACCATCAGGCCATTCCCCCTCCATAGGTTGATTCCCCACTCAAGGTGAGTGACGTCCCCATCCAAAGCTCATGCTGCTGGAAGACAGGCCTCCACAAACGCAAAGGATCTAAAACTTTACTTCTATTTTAGGAGACTTGACAGTATGGTTGACAAAGGCACTAGAACATCTACGTCTTGGTCCTTGCTCTGTTAGTGAGTAGCTGTGGGCAAGTCACAGGACCTCTCTGAACTCAGTGTCCTTCCCTTAATAAAAAAAAGCATTAGGGATACAATGCAATACAATACAATAAAAGCAATTAGGAGGACACAGGTCTCTTTCAACTCAGCTCCATGATTCTGAATTCTGTGCTTTTCTCTTCTCTCTTTTCCTCTTACCTCTTTTCTCCTCTTATGAACACTCTACACAGAATATCAGATTTGCTTTAAATTATTCATCAATGATCTTCACCCACTCAGGCCTGGTTTGGATGGACAGATTATCCCTGATATCTCTCAGAACCCTTCCTCCTCTTTGTTCCCCTCTCAACATGCCCTGGATGTGTCTAATTGGGACATTTCCTTGGAGGGTGGGATGGCTAGGGTACTCCATGGCCTACAAGGGACCCAGAGCTGTCAAGACAGAAGAAAAACCTATGGGGAACCAATGAATGTAGAGCCACACCTGCACAGGCCTCACTGTCCCTCACACAGCCCTGAGGTGGGGGTGGAGGACTGACTTTTGACCATGTACAGCTGACTGCTGTGGCTCTACTGCCCACTTTCACCACACACCCTCAGACACAAATACACCCACCCACCCACCCAACCACCCACACACACACACACACACACACTATACACACTACACACATACACCCACCCACATATGTGCCCCCAGTCCTGACCTCTCGGCTCCAGTAGCTGTTGCAGACCCGGAGAGCTCTGGAGATGCTTGAGTTCCTATTGATGACCTCTTGGAAATGACAACTGGCATTTCTGAAATGCAAGGAGCAGGGGAGTGATGACTGAGGCTATGGGGTCCTAAAGTCAGGCATCAGCTCTGGTCTCCAAGGCTATATATAGCCAGGGGCCCAGGTCATTGTAAACCCCCAGAAATGTACCCAAAGCATGTTCATGCCTCCCCTTTCCCCCATCTCTTCCTTTCTCCATCCCTCTCTGTCTATATATATATTACTAAACAGCATGGGGCTCTATTTAGAGTACCTTTCTCTCCCAATTCCCAAAGAAAGAGTTTACATATTATCATGTAATATGTAAACATGGCTATTGTCACACATGTCCAAAAATTGTTCCAGAGTAGGAAAATGTAACCTATGAATTATTTAAATTATAATGCAACTGTAAAAAATAAACTGCCATGCTTTGTTCCATATACATTAAACTAAATATATATATATTTAGTTTAAAGTTTCCTTTTTATTATTTTGGAATCAAAGTTTTTCTTCAGCTCTCACAAATTTTTTTATAATTCCCTCAAAAGGCTTGCAAGACCCAGGTCCTGTGCTTATAGCTAAAAATGCCCCCAGTGTGGTGTCAAGACCTAAGGTTTAGACCAGCAGGCTTTGTGACTCACCCTCAGAACCTCAATTAGCCCGTGTTTAATTGGGGAGGTTAATATACACAACAGCTGTAGGAAAACGGATAAAGTGCTTAAAAACCACAATGACGTGTTTTTAAACGATTGTTCATCTTCCCTCTCCAAATTCACTGTTCCCTTGGGGAAATGAGCACACTTCAGACTGATAATCCTGTCCTGAGGGCTCCTGAGGGCAGATTTTTCTGAAATGACACCACCACCCCTTCCAACACACAGACATTTATGCTGGGCCCTCACCTCATGTAGACGCCAGGAGGCACCATGGTGGAGAAGAACTGCTCAGAGGCCGCCAGGAACTCTGGGGAGATGTTGGGGTCCAGGAAAGGGCTGTATCCTGGGGAAAGAGGATACTAAAATTTAACCCTTAAACCACCCAGCCTCCCTCCCCATGGCTCCTGTCCCCCTCGAAAAAACTCCTGCCGGCTCTCCCATTCTTCCTCCCCATCCGTTCACCTGCATACTTCGGGGGTGTTTTCTGCAGGAAGCTGGGCAGCCACTCATACAGAGCGATGTTCTGAGGGACAAGAGAAGGCAAAAGGGAGGCAAGCGCTGGAGCAGCCGCTCTGGGAGGGATCCGAGCCCAAGGAAGGCTTCGGTGGGAGATGAGGGTCAGGCAGGGGCAGTCACGAGGGAGGCAACTCAAACAGGACAGGTGCGGAGGCCCGGCCCCCACAAGGAACCTGGGATGGCAGAGGAGGGCGGCTACATAGGAACCACAGCAAAGGCTCCAGGATCACAGCGCTTTGCCTCCTCATCGTCTCCACGTCCACTCTGAGACGCTAGCCCCAGGTCTGGGGAGCAGCGTCCTCCTGGAAAAGGGCGTTTCCGGGGGCTGCCCGTCGGAGGATGGAGGGCTCTGCGCAGCAGGCAGGGGCGGGGCGGGGCGGGGCGGGGAGGGGGTGCGGACTGACCTGGTAGGTGGCGATGACCCTCTTGCGCGCGTGCTGAAACAGCTCCTCGTCCCCCCACCGCGGGTGCTCGCGGGCCAGCCGCTGCGCCCACACGTTGTGGTAGCGGAACCACAGCAGGCCCAGCGCCTGCAGGAAGGGGTCGCGGTTCCCTCGCTCCGCCCCGAAGGCTGCACGCGACGCCGTGGGGCCGCAGGGGAAGAGACGCGCGGCGGTGTGACCACGGGGAGCGCAACCTCGGCGCCCCCCAGCCCGCCCCGCCGAGCGCCCCGGCCGCCGCAGCCCACCCCGCGGCCTCACCATACAGCCCCCGGGGCCCGCGCTGTCCCGTGGCGGGGTCGGGCGGCGTCCACATGAGCAGGGGGCTTTGCGCGTTGCGGGGGAAGGCGGGGTCGGGCCCCGACGCCAGCTGCCCCCCGGAGAAGCTCCGCAGCGCGTCGCTCCAGGAGTGCGAGGAGCCATAGATGGCGCTGCCGTCCAGCCAACCCGTCACCTCGTTGGTCTGCGGGGGTACCGGGAGGGTGAGCCCAGGGTGAGCCGCGGGCGGAGTAGCTGAGACGGGTAAGGGGGCGCCAGGGCCAGCCCAGCATCGGGGGGGGGGCGGGGGGGAGCGGGGGGGCGGGGGGGGAGCGGGGGGCGGAGCCTCTCCCGGCCCGGCCCTGCCAGGCCCCGCCCCCGCGACCCCGCCGGCCGCGTCTCACCAGGTCCCGGGGGTTACTGGGGCTCTGTCCGGTCTCGGGGTCCCAGCGGCTCCTCTGGAAGGGTAGGACCACGTCGCCGCGCTGGTCGGGGTCGAACACCGGGTCCCCGGGCGGGATGTGGATGTTGAGGAACTCGGCTGGGCAGCCAGGTGTCTCCACGCTCACCAGGTCGGACAGCACGTGGTAGCCTGTCCGCAATGGGGGCGTGCTAGGGCCAGCTGAGGGCCTGGCACTCTCCTTTCTGCATCAGGTATCCAGCCCTCCCCTACTCCCCTTGAAGCATCAAAAGACTCCTTAGATTTTGGGGGCAAGTCCAAGTCTTGACCTCCTCCACTCTTCCCAATCCTTTGTTACACCTTGGTCCAGACTGTTTTCATTGACAGTTTGGTCTTCTCCTTGGTAACTGGGAGGTGCCCGGTGAGTGTGCCTAGGCAATTGGCTGGGAACACCTGCTGCAACATGCAGCTGGGAGCAGCCTGCCCAGAGGGCCTGCCAGTCTCACTGTGAGGCTAGATACCGGGAATCAAATGTAGCCCCCCCTTCCCACCCCCTGGAGGGCTAGCAGGAGCCAGGCATTCCTGCTGGGTACCAACAACCCACAGACACGGGTCAGACCACCCATTCTAGCGCCCCATTTTGACATCCACCCCCCCTCCCCAGACCTTTTGCCAAAGACAAAAGACTGAGACTGCCCTGACACTGTCCTAGGAGCCACAGGGGCAAAGAGTGAGAACAGGGTCCCACCAAGAGTCCCTGCCAGATTATTTTTGTGCTCCTGCCTCCATCTGTACTCCCAACAACAGCTCAACGTGGGGCAAATTTATACCTCCACCAACCAGACTTTCTCCCTCTAGTTTTTCTTCCCCAGAAAAAGAAATACAAGACATAGCTTTCTCCATTTAAGAAAACTCATTTTAGGCCCTAGACATCTTGTGATTTACGACTACTTGCCCAAAGCATATTCTTGACTTATCTTTGCAGGGTTTAAACCCCTTGGAGCACTCAGATACCAGAACAATTAAAGGCAGAGAAGTGATGTCAACCTTTGCGGCCCTTTTGTTTTTCATCAATTAGGACCTGAACTCTGTCTCCCTGAGATGACTTTTGCCTAAATTCTAGGCTGAATTCCCCACTGTACAAGTGCCTTTGTGAATCTGTATGTACCCTTAGCTTAAAACTTCCCAGTTTTGTTGTTTGGAAAGACATTGCTTTGGGAAATAACCCCTACATTCTCCTTTACTTTTTCCAAGTAAAACTCTTCCCTTTCCTATTCTTGGCTTGGTTGTGTCTTTTGGCTCAAAACCCACCAAAAGCCGAATTCAGTTTCACATAACATCACCTCCCCCCTCCATCTCTCACCCCCATCTCTGAGACCCTCCATCACTTCTCTCTCTCACTCCCTGACTCCCCACTCAGACATAGACGTGTCCAGCTGACCCTACTGGCCTCCCTACCCCAGAGGTTGAGGCCCTCACCAAAGAATACTCCCAGCACTGTTCGGTTTCGCAGGGAGGCCTGCCCTGCAGGGCCCCTCATGGCAGTGTTGCTAAGGTCTCTGGGGTTGGGCAGGTGGGGTTCTCTCAAGGGCTGGTACACACCATCTGCATAGCTGGCTGGGACTAGGCGCTGCAGCCGAGAGCCTGCAGTAGGAGAGGTAGAGAGACAAGGGTAAATCCTCAGTGGGGCTTGCTTACCTCCTCTCTCCCAGGATTCCCTCCATACCACAGGGAACCCATGAGCCTTTGCTGGTACCTGTCATCCCTTGCCCCTTAGTACCACCCTGACCATAGGGCTGTCTCCACTTGGCCCTCACCTACCTTTGCTGCCCCATCTGTGCTCCATGAGGTTGTTGTACCACCCATCAAATCGCTGCACCTCCCAGGAAATGGGGTTCTGTGCTCCTGTGTGAGAACAGAGGGAAGGGGCAGCTGGGTAAGTCTGTGCATGGGAGGACAGGCAGGCATGCAGGACATGGGTCTTGGGAGGCTGGCAAGGGGAGCAGCAGAAGTTGGACCCCCAGCACAGTGTAGAAGGTAGGGTGCAGAGGAAAGAACCCAGGACAGAGTGCTATCCAAACTCAAGTTCAGTCTTTAAGCTGCCCCGTGGGGGAAACATGGCAGGGAGCACCTGAGGCAGTATAGTGGGGGGCAGCGTGTTTTGACAACCCCAGAGAGCAAGATGAAGCTGGAGAACAGTGGCAATGTGGAAAGGGATGCAGGAGCCTTCTACTGCTCTCACACCTCAGCTCCCAGAGGGACACTGCAGGACAGAAACCATTCCCAGCCCTAAGATATCATATGGAGCAAGAGCCAGCCACACCCTAAAAGCCAACCACTCTTCCATCCAGGGAAAGAGAAGTCATTCTATGACCAAGCCCTGGGTAGGGGCAATGTAGAGAGGGGCTTGGCCCTCTCCTGCTGAGCAGAGCTCAGGGCAAGGGTGCGGGCCCTGGGGCTGTGGCTCTGGGACCTGTTGCTACTCTGGTCTCTTTCCCAGTTTCTGGGGTGGGATCAGGAACTGCCTGGTCATGGGATAACCTTGCCTCTTCTGAGGCAACATGTTCCTCATATAATTCCTCTTACTGACCCTATTGTACTTTCCAAAAACTAGGATCTGGGACGGAGCACTCAGTTGTTGAGGGAAGAGTTCAAACAGTGGGGACAGAGGGAAGGGTCTAGAATTAGAGGTGGACCTAGAGGTCCTTCTGGTCAGTGGATCAGATAACCAGATTCCTTTCCCCAAACTAGGAGGCTACAGGGCTAAGGTTCCCTCTCTGCTCACTTCAGAGAACAGAACAGAGAAAGAGAACAAAGAGAAAGAGAAACAGAAGAAAAGGACCCTCACCAGCCATCAAGGGACCCATTCCTCTGACTGTCCTTCCACTCACACCAAGGATAAGATCTCAGAGCTATGCCTCACACTCCTGTGTGCATGTGCATGCCCACGCATGCACACTCAGTCACCAGGAGGTCAGAGAGGCAAAATGACTCAGACCCTGATGTTTGAGCAAAGAATCCAAGTAAGGATCCAGGACTTGGGGCAGGAACTAGGGGAGCCACATACACATGATCTCTAAAATAAGATGAACTGGTAGCAGAACAAGAAGAGGGTCTTTGGGGGAAGGGTGTAAAGGAGAATGCCTCCTGGGAATAAGTGGCAATAGCTGGGTAGAAAAGGAAAATCCAAGGTCAAGGCAAAGAGAGGCCAGGAAGGAATGGGAATGTGGGCAGCTCCTTCATGGGAGAAGCTGCAGGGGTCTACCACCTCCAGTCAGAGTAGATCATTCCACAGATTTTCTGTGCTTCCTTTTCTTGTCCCTTTTCTTATCCTGCCACACCTGATAGGGCTGATAAGGGGCTTGCTCTTTTTAACTTAACTTGTAGCACCTTAAGCCCGCTTCCCTTCTCAGAGACCCAGACTTCACAAAATGGCCTCAGAGTCTAGCAAACTGATGGTAGCAAGATGAAATCTAATGGACCATACAGAGGCAATAGTTGTTTGTTGTTGTTTTCATATTGTTTTAAAACACTGGTGACTTTCCTTCAGCTTTGGGTCCAATCTGACCACAAAATCCTTTATTGTCTTATGTGCCTAATCAGTCTTTTCCCATTTGGGATCAGGGGTCCTTACTTTATGAAGAAAGAGAGAAGAGAGAGGAGAGAGAAAGGGCCTCCAGACTGTAAGGAATGAAATAGGAAATGCTGACACAGCAGGGGTTCCTCTGTTCCTAGCTACACTTCTCCTCCAATCTATACTCACCCATGGATGTCCATGACCCAATCAGGAGTGTCCATGCCAGAGCCAGGCAGAGGCCCATGATGAAAGTGATAATAGCGCTTAGGTGTTAGGACACCCTAAAATGGAGACCCTAGGAAAAGAGAACAGGGAGAATGGGTCCCAGAAGCTCAGGAGAGTCAGGCCAGGGCCTCTGCAGGCCTCTGTGAATCTAAGTGTGAGCTGGGCCAACACCACAGTGGGGAACAAAGAGCAAGAGACTCACTTGCCCCCAAGAGTCTTTCATTCATTCAACAAACACTTGGCACGCATCCACTATTTTTTAGGCGTTTAGATCTAGGAACTGGAAATTAAGTGATGAACAAAGCAGACAGAAATCTCTGCCTCCTTGGACTTACCTTCTAAGATTAACTGAAAACCTTGTTTTGGCCCAGCTTCCCAGTGTGTGTGTTCCTTGGACAGAGCCTTGCTTGAGGGCCAGGACACTGAGCTGCTGCTACAGTGTGGTTTTAGGCAGGTCACTTCTCTGGTCTGGATCTTGATTTCCTCTTCCAGCTATGGGAATAAACATGCCTGAACTGTCTACCTCCTAGCATGGTTGCCAGAATCAGACATGAGATTGAGGTTGAATTCAAAGCCAGAAAAGTGACAGGTGTTATGTAAATGTGATATAGAGAGAGGGTGGGCTGGAGCTTGGCTCTTCTAGGCAGACTCAAAGAATGCAGCACCAGGTGCTCCTGTGTTTGGTGCCAGCTTTCCTCTCTCTCTCTCCCTCTCTCCAGGCTAACAACTCAATCACCCAGGGACAACAGGGAAATGGGGCAGCAGGGGATTCAGACTGGGACTCCTGAGTGGCACAGGGAGTGCCTAAGGCGAATGAAGACCTTCTAAGGCAGCATATAGACACTGGGGGTGGGGTGGGGCTGGGGAACTATCTAATGGAAGAAAGTGGGAGTTCAGAGAAAGCCTTATCTCAGACTAAACTCTCAGGACTCCTGAACATGTTGTCTAGTCAAATAGGAGGAGCCCTGGAGGGTGATCTCATCCCAACTTGCCAAGTCCCATGAAACAAATGAAAAACCCTAGGCCCTGTCATAACTCAAAAGCTCAGCATTCCACCCACTCCATCTGAGACTGCCCAGATGGTGGTCTTTGAGAGTTTGTGAAGAGCAGGGCCCTGAATGGTTGAAGCCGTAAGGATGTTGGAGTGGCCACAGTGGTCCTTCCCTGATCTAGGATGCCCCGCCCCTTCCCCCCTACCACTTTGTCTTGTCTTTAGGATCCGGGCCCCAGACACCAATGTACCCCTCAACCCATAAAAGCATGCAGTGAGCTTTCAGGCCAGGCTGTGGGGATAACCTGAAGAGGAATGTGGGCATGCTTAACAATCACTCCTTGTGGGTGGGTAGCCTGTGATTTATATAGCAATATTGGTTCAGTAACTTCCTAACAACCTTGAGTGGAAGGCATAACCTTATGACAGAGCAGTGAAGCCCCAGGCAGTGGCAGAACCAGGAAGAGAACACAGGCCTACCTTGTTCTTAACCCACATGGCTACTTTTCCAGTCTGAAGTCCTAGAATGGGGACCCTGGGGTGGGGGAAATAGGAGCCAAGGCCATAGGGATTCCAATCTGGTCCCAAGGGAGGGCTGAAGGAGAAGCCTGGATTCTAAAAGCCCACAGCTCCCTCCCTGGCATAATGTGCTGGTGCCGGGGAGAGTTCCAGAGAGATCCCCTAGGCCCAAGCAAATTAGGCCACCCAACATTCAAGGTTCTCTAAGAATCAAAAACTTGGGGTGGGGTGTGTGAGGATAGGCCCGAACGGGTTCCCTTTCAGCCTCAGGCTAATAATGGAGGCGCAGGGGGGCCAGGGCTAGAATTCCCCTTCCCTCCAAAAGCGTAGCGGAGCTGGGGCACACTCCGCTGCAGCCACGCCGGTGGCTCTCCCTCCCTCCCGAGCGCCTGGGCCCGCGGGCCTGAGAAACCCTCCTCGGTCTGACCTGTGGCCGCGGCGTCCCTCGACCCCAAAGTGCGGACTGGCTCGCTCCTGGCTCGCCGCGAGGCCCGCGACGCCCGCTCCCGGCCGGCTCCCTCCGCAGCTCTGCGCGGGGAGGGCGGGCGGGGCCAGGGGTGAAGAGGGGCAGGCGCGGCCCAGTTCTAAGGCAGGGCGGGGCGAAGTGGGGTGGGAGGCCAGCCGGAGCGCCCGCGACCTGCAGAGGTGCTCCAAGAGGCCCGAAGCGCGCCAGGTGAGACGGCGCGGGCTCGCGGGGCTCAGGTGGGGGAGCTGTCCCTTCCGTGGCGAGGGCTCGGCTAGTGCGGCTACGGGGACAGAGAAAGGGGCAAGTCTGCTGGGGCTGGGGGGGGTGGGGAGAAGACTTGGGGGGGGGGGCAGGGGAGGCGCTCCCCGAAACTCTCCATATCGTCGGATCTGGGCTCCAAGACCAAGAGGATCGGTGAACGCCCGCAGAGCAGGCCAGGCGTCCGAGCAAGGCATTCGTCCTAAGACCCTGAGAGTGTCTGTGGCAACCATCCCCTGGGGTTCCCCGTGAGCTCTCGGGGTCTCAAGCCCTCCAGCCTCGCCCGCGCCCCACCGGTCTCCAGACTGCATCTCTAGGTTTGTGCCGGAGCTGCCCGGGAGTTCTGGGCAGGGGGCAAGAGGAGGAAGGCCGGAGGGGTGGCTGCGCAGGGGACGGCTCTTGTGCACGGTCCCTCCTCTGTCCCAGACCGAGGGCTGGGGGCAGCGCCTCTGATCCTCGGGTGCGGTCTGAGAAGGTTGAGAGCGACTTGGAGTGGCGGGCGGGGAAGCACCCCAAACCCGGTTTGTCCGGTCATAGCCTGGTCCTTAAGTGAATTAGGAGAAGAGGAAGGTTGGAAGCGAGCCCCGCCAAGAGAAAGGGAGCGCATTCGGTGATAGAACGTCTGAACCTCGTTCCCGCCCCCAGGAGCGCTGCTTGTGAGGTTCCACAGGGAGGAAGCGAGCGGCGCGGGCTGCCACGCACGCACTGTGTGGAAGGGGCGAAGGTAGGAAGACAGTGGTCCGGGTGTGAATGGCGGGGATGATGAGGCTGCTGGGGTCGGTGTGGTCGGGATGGGTTTTGAAGGGGGCCTTGGAGTGCTGCCCCCATCCAGGCCCCTAGGGGCGCACTTCCAGTGCCCCCCTCCCCCCGCAAGTTCAGATCAAGTGGGAGTTACTCAAAGAGAAAGTTTGGTAAGAAGTTAAGAGGAGAAAAGAAAAACCTCGGAAGACCATATATGCCACAAGGTTTACAGACATGGAATCCTTATCTCGGCCTGCCTGGAGCCTAGATAGTTTATTTGCATGATTCAGCGTCCCTGGGCTCCTTACTTACTTCAGCCCTCAACCCACTTCTCAGATCTTCTGTTTCTCCACTTAATTCTTTCCTTAGTGCAACAACATACACATGCCCACACACCTTCCTGAAGAGAAGAGGCTGGGACAGGAGTTTCTGACAGTTCTCACCAGCCAGAGCTGTCAACTTTAATGGGATCAACCCCCAACCAAAGAAACAAAATAATCACATTCTAGTAGCTGTGTATCACCAGTCAGCGCTCTTGGCAACTCCAGCCATGTCACCCATTCCTTCCTGAAGAATTATAGTATTTCTGAGTTCCAGAAGATGTGGGATGTGGGGAGAGGGAGACTGTAAGAGAGGCCACAGAGTACTAAGGAAGTACGTAAGAACTTTGAATGCTGAAGACCAGCTGTATCAGGCTGGATTTTCTTAAAGATTTGTAACTTTATTTCTTATCCACCCCTTTTAACACACACAGGAACCCCACTTCAACCTGGGATTGGTAAAGATTGGGTAACGTCTGAAATACAACTGAGCATTAGAAATGCTTCAGTAATTTAAGGGAGTTCAGAAAGGGGGAAAAAGTGTCCCTCACTTCTCTAGGCTGGGTGAGAAAGGAGGACCCCAGAGTGTGGGGATTGGCCCACCCCATTGAGAAAGCACCTGTTTTGTCACAGGGGCCTCTGATTGAGGGTTTGTGTACCTAGTTCTCTATGTTACTAAGCAGTACTTTCTTCTTGTGTCTGTATTTCTGTTTACATGAAATTGTAGGTGTATGTCTGACTGTATCTTGCACTTATTTGTATTAAGGTATATTGTGTATATATACGAGTCATGGTGGTGAGCTAGGGGAAAGGGAGTGAAGACTGAAAAGAGATTTTTTCTCAGATTGGAAGAAATTCTACTGTCAGACCCTCCTTGGCTTGCCAAGGAGGAAGATGTTCCAGAGGAAAATTATAAGCTTTGTAGGAAAGGAGGATTGCTAGGTTTAGGGACTTTTCATTTAGTCCCACCACTTCATGCAGGAGGCTTGTTAGCTTAATTATTAAAACCAATTTGGGATCAGGGTCATCCAAAATTAGCTTTAGATTAGGCAATGGAGACTAAGGAAAACCTAATTCCTTAAATTAAACAAAAAGAATTTTATTCACTGTCTTTTTGCTTTAGTCATCTTTAATAAATATTTTGGTGAATTGGAAATAAGTTAACATTGTCCTTCTGTACTTAAGATACAGAGAGACTTTTCTTAGTGTTTCTTTGAAGCACCACGTTAATGGAGGTGAGCCATTCTTGTAAAGTATTTTATAACCTCCCACTAAAATATATGCAGGAATAATACTGATATGTAACGCTAACCAAAGTACATTACACTATTACTATTTGCTTATATTGCAGCTATTTGTTTTTGAAATTTCAGCATATAACATGTGTTCATAGTATTAGCAAACTTGCTTTATCTTCCCACCTTACTAACCAAGATATTCTACATTTTACAGCCTTTTTAAAAACATAAAGCCTTCCATCACAATTGTAATGGCTTTAGTCTAGGTGTCATAAAGAATAAATTCTTAGACCAATAAGTAAAATAAATATCACTATCACATATTCACAATTCATAGTTACTTAGCTTTAGCTAGAGTTGAAACATATGTTTCAGATTCAATTAAACGTGAACATTCATGCTTTGGACTCCAACTACTAGAAGAGGCTTCCTGAAAATTTTGTGAAAGCACTACAGATTGACAGGGTTGGTCAAATCCCTTCCTGCCCAATCCTTAGGCCTATATTGGTGACACTCAATTAACATTGAATGAGAATAGAATACTCTATAGGACACAGAGGGAGCATAGCTCCCTCTTGTGTGTGAAATAGAGGATACCACCTACAGAGAGGAAGTCACTCATTCATATATATTCATTCATTCAACCCACAAGCTGATTAGTATATGCTACATGCAGGGGATGCAAAGATGGAGATTAGAAGCTAATAGGGAGACTGATGTTCAAACAATTACAATCCAATGTGATTATTGTGATCGTGGAGATATATTCAAAATGCAATCAGAACATGAGAGGTAGGAACATCTACACTGGCCCAATGGTGTCAAAGAAAATTTCACAGAGGAGGTAACATGAGCTGAGACTTGAAGGGTGAAAAGGAGTTTGCTAAGGAGTAAGAGCATTCCAGGCAGAGGAAAGAGCATATACAAGGGCATGAAGAGTTAAAAGAGTATGTCAGATTCAGGGAAAGGCCAATAATTCAGTATTGCTAGAGGTTAGGCTGGGCCAAAGATGGAGGTGCAATGGTAGATGAGATCCGATCATAAAGGACTTTGCATGTGATTGTGAGATTAGGTTTTACCTAGAGCAAAGAAATAAAATGTTTATATTTCCTTGTTAGAAAACAATGTTCTGGCACCAGGCAAGATAGAATGAGACTGAACTAGGGCAGTAGGGAAGGAAATTCATGGATGGTTTCAAGAAATTTTTAGGAGATAAGATGGTCCATCTTTCCGGCTTATTTTATTGATAACAATGGTGATGTCACCAAAGAGACAAAGAAAACAGAATAAAAAGCAGAGCAGAGACAGTGAATTCAGTTTGGGACCTGTTGAATCTGAGGCATCCATGGGGAAGCCAAGTGAAAATGTCAATGGGACAATTGGCCCAGGTAAGAGGTCTGTCTGGAGACATAGATTTGAGAAGCATCGGCCATGGGAATAGATGAGTTTGCCTACGGAATCATGAAGAGTACTAGAAGAAAAGAGCCAAGGCAGAATCCTGGGAAGCAGAAACATTTCCGAGAGAGGAAGGACTAGCAAAGGAGCCACAAAAGTCATGGCCAAAGGCAGGAGACCCAGGAGAACATGCTGTCATGGAGATTCAAGGAGGACACGGTTGAAGAAAGGGGAAACAGTCCACAATACCAAATACCACAGAGAGGTTAAGAAAGATGAGACGTGAAAACTTCCCTTTGGATTTAGCATGTGATAACCTAATGGAGAAGATGGGAATAGAGAGAAGCCAGATTGCAATGGGTTGAGGAAATAAAGCAGTGGAGATACCAGCATAGACTATTCTTCCCAAAAGCCTGGCTATGAAAGGGGGAGAGTGAGATAAGACAGTAGCTGGAGGGGACTGAGAAGTTCAAGGGAGAGGGTCCCTTCTCTTTATGTTCTTAAGATGGGAGAAATTTAAGCATATCTTTGAGAGAAGGAGCCAGCAGAGAAAGAGAAGCTGACAAGATGTGTAGAGAACGGGGAATGACTAGGGAAAGGTGGTTGTGAAGGCAGGCAAGGATTGGAGTGAGAGCCCAGGAGAAAAGGAGATACCCATTCCCCTGCAATGGAAGAATTGAAGAGTTAAGAAAAAAGCAAAACTTCATGGGAAAACCGAGGCTCAGAGCTTATGTGGCTTGTCCAAAAGACAGGATTAAAACTGTCTCTCTTTTTGCCTGACACTATGCTACCCCCCCAGAGATAGCATAGGAGGTGGCCAGCCTAGAAAGAGAGTGAAAGGCTGAGAGCCACAGGGTATTATAGAAGAATCACAGAATTTAGAACTAGAGGGGACATGGAGATCATCATATCCAACTGCAGATGAGGAAACCAAGGACCAACGAAGTTGTCATTTGCCTGCCTAATGTTTTAAAATAAGTGAAGAACTGGTTCCAGCCCAGGGTTCTCTCTAACAAGGATTGGATAAGGAGATAAATGGAGTAGTCAGATGTCCTCTCTTTCCCAATCTTGTGGCTTCTATCTATTCATGTCACTCTGTTTCAGGTATTATTCTTAGCACTTTACACACGCAATCTTGTCTCACACTCTCAATGACCCTGTGAGGTAAACACTGTCATCCTTACTTTTAATAAAACCAAGTATCTGTAGGGGTCAAGTAACTTGCAAGAGGCAGATACAGAATTCACACACAGAGCTGCTTAACTTCAAACTTATTCTTTCACTATATCACTTAATAAGACACTACCTAGCCAGACTATAAATAATGGAGCCTCCTGGGAAAACCAAGGCCCCAGTACAGATCACACACAGGGAAATGAGCAGAAGTGGGATCATTGATTGTAAAATAAGGTGAGCTAAGTTGATTTCAATTATTTTAGAGTTTCCAGAGGAGGAGTCAGGGTGCTTGAGAAAGCTAGACAGACCAGTGTGGGCAGTGCCAGGACCGGGAACCAGCCCTCTGATGATATCGTTGGATTATGTATTTAGCAAAGCTGTCTGGCCTTTGTTCCTTTGGAGACTGAGAAGGAAATCCAATCTTTTTGTAATCTGTACCAACTTTCACCCTTATGCCTTCGCTTGATAGCTATATAGTAAATATAGTTCTTTTTATGTCCTGTGATCTGTCTGATTAGGCTGGAGGCCTGAGAGAGATCAAAGAGAATTATATTTCTTAAGACAGTCCCAGAGGAAGCAGAGAAGCCTCGAGGGTGGTTGTGGCACTGGTTTAGGGGACCTAAGGGTTAGGAAAGGAGCATGGGGCAACAGAGATGGATTGCCAAGACCCTCATTCCCTCACAGCCAAAACACAGGGAGATGGATGGCAGAGGAGCAATGGAAAGACAGTAGCAGTAGAATCTGGTGAGCTCCAGAGATGAGGGAACTGGTCTGGTTTATTCTTAGCTGTATCTTCAGCACCAAGAATAGTACCTGGCTCATAGACATAAACATCTATTGTCCTACAGCATACGCCTCCCTGTCACAGCCCCATCAAAATGGCTGCTTTTGGACACACATTCCCCTTCTATACTGGCCTCAAGCCAATCTTCCCAATGGACACCACTTTGGCCGTCATCATTGCCATCTTTCTGACTGCACTGGTCACCTTCATCATCATCCTGCCTGGCATTCGGGGCAAGATGGTGAGAAACAAACCCAGCCCTGGAGACCCCAGCCCCAGAGAGACCTTGGCCTCAAGGTGAGGGGGCCAGACTCTCTGACTACAACCAGACTCAGGAAAGAGACTCCAGTCCTGAAAAAGTGTCACCCACCCCCCAGGAGGGAGCTCCCTACTCATTGATTCAACACATAATTTATTGAGAACCTATTACGTGGCAGACACTCTGATCTCAATTGACCAAATGACCTCAGTTTTAGAACCCCCGCCCCCACACACCCAAGTCTGGAAAGAGGAAGGGTGGATTTGGAAGGAGGGTGTTCCTTCCTAAACCCACCCACCCTGTGACTCAGAGGGTGTTCTGGCTGCTGCGGGTGGTGACCAGCTTATTCATCGGGGCCGTGATCCTAGGTGAGTATAATTCTGGGCAACTGCCTCTGTGCCATCTAGTTTGCCCCACAGCCAACCTCCTCTTTCCTGGTTTCCTTACAGCAACTTCTGATTCCAGGGGGTGGGGGGTGGGAGGAGCATAAGCAGAGTGTGATCAAGGAAGTCTTGGATTCTGACCCCTTTATTCATCTTGGGCAAACATATTATTGACAATCTAACCATGAGCTAGACCCTGAGCTAGTTAATAGATATACAATTATGCGCAAAAGAGACCTAGACCCCTTGGAGCTCTCCTTCTGACTCTATCCCAGTAATGCCCAGATTTTCCTGAGTTCCTGTATGTCCAACTCCCCAACTCCAGCTGTGAATTTCAGTTCTGAGTGGTTCGTGGGCCAGGTCAGCACCAACACATCATACAAGGCCTTCAGTTCCAAATGGATCAGTGCTGACGTTGGGCTGCAGGTTGGTCTGGGAGGAGTCAACATTACACTTACAGGTAAGTGATGGTTCTTACCTGTGAGGGAGAAGATTCTGCTGTGTCTTTGGAATCTAATTTGGTGTGGTCTAAAGTTCTACAGGATGGAGGGATGGTAGGAAGGGAAATTTCCAGAGAGTAATAGCAGCTTCTGTACACCTGCCCAATGTGATGAGCCCCTACCCAGGCTTGAGTTCCTCCTGAGCACACCTGCCCCATTCCCCCAGGGATCCCAGTGCAGCAGTTGAATGAGACCATCAATTACAATGAGGAATTCACATGGCGCCTGGGTGAAAACTATGCTGAGGGATATGCAAAGGCATTGGAGAAGGGGCTGCCAGACCCTGTGCTCTATCTGGCTGAGAAGTTCACCCCGAACAGCCCATGTGGACTGCATGGCCAGTACCGCCTGGCAGGACACTACACCTCAGCCACACTCTGGTGAGTATGGGATAGAAGCCAGCCTAGACCCAGGGATGGTGTTTCTATCCATCTTTCCTCCACTTATGTGGAAATCCCTAGTGGGACAGGCTGGCACCAGCCCCACAGTGCTTGGTTGGGAAACCTATAGGCAGAAAACTGTGTCTCACATCTCTGGGATATTCTTGGGTGCCTGAGCCTCCATGTGGGCCCTTCCAAATAGAAGTGTCTAGGCCAACCTTCACCAGGTCCTTGGCTCTCCAGGGTGGCATTCCTCTGCTGGCTGCTGGCCAATGTGATGCTGTCCATGCCCGTGCTGGTCTATGGTGGCCACATGCTGCTAGCCACAGGCGTCTTCCAGCTGTTGGGACTGCTCTTCTTCTCCACGGCCACATCACTCACACCACCCTGTCCCCTGCGCCTGGGCACTGCTACACTGCACACTCACCACGGGCCTGCCTTCTGGATCACATTGACCACAGGTGAAGTCCAGCCCTGAAGACAGACATAGGGCTTAGGGCCAGGGAGGGAGGGCCAGGGACCACAATATTGGTGGGGGTTGAGGGTCTGCCTCTGGGGGCCAAGATGCCTTTCCTCCCTTTAAAACCCCATCCCTCTTACATCACTCATCGGGGCTTTTTCTCCCCAGTTCCACTACCCACCCCCACAGATGCCTACTCCCTGTGTCTTCTGTCTCTGTCATGTTCCTCATCTCCTAACTCTCCCTTCACCCAACTCTTTCCCAAATCTTCCAATCTTCTGTCCATGCCCGCTTCCCCCAAACACTCTTCTCCATGTCCCCCATTCCTAGAACCCTTCTCTTTCCTGCTTCACATGGCTTTAAATTGTCTTACAGGTCTTTCTCCTCTCCTGTTCTCTCATGCCCCTTCTCATGCCTTCTCCTCTGTGCCCTGCCCTTCCCCCAGGGTTCTCTATTTTCAGAGTTCTCTCTCTCTTTCTTCTGACATGTAATTCAAAGAGCACTGGACTTAGAGTCAAAGCTCAGAAAAATAGAGCCACACCAGCCGTATGACCCTAAGCTAGTCACTTCTCTGAATCCCAGTTGCTCTGAAACAGGGATGCCAGCATTCTCTGAGAGTTGTTCTGATGCTCTTGCAAGAGTTCCTTGGGAGGGTATTACTATCACCAAGGCAGGACACCTATTGTCTCATCCCCAGGACTGCTTTGTGTGCTGCTGGGCCTGGCCATGGCAGTGGCCCACAGGATGCATCCCCAAAGGCTGAAGGCTTTCTTCACCCAGAGTTCAGGAGAGGATCCTGCGCCGGAATGGAATCCTGAAGAAGGGGGACTCCTGAGTCCTCGCTACCGGTCCACAGCCGAGAGTCCTGAGCCTCAGGACATTCCCCTGTCAGAGGCTTCCTCTGAGGCATGCTGTAAGAAGGAGCATCCCAGAGAGCCTGACTGTACCCTATAAGGCTCTTCTCCCTGGTGGCCACCTGGACTTCCAGTCTGGTTCCAGATCTCATTGGAGCCTCATAAACCACCAGAAATGACTGCAGGTTGGGTTGTTTCAGCCCCCCAGCTCCAATCTATAGGTGGAGAAGGAAAAAGAGGCTTTTCCTTTTAAAAAGCAAAACAAAAAGCCCTAATATGCTAAACAGAAATTGGAGCCACCCATAAACCCTGTCTGCATGGTAAGACCAAGCAAGTGCTGCCTGTTTATGCACAGCAACCCTGCCTTCCCTTGATGCCTTGCCTCTTTGAGGTGCCATTTATTGAAACTCAGCTTCATCTACATAATGTGTGTGTGTGTGTGTGTGTGTGTGTGTGTGTGTGTGTGTGTGTGTTGGGGAGGTTATAGTGTGATACCTGTATGGTCCCTCTTATCCCTCTTGTTTCCCTTTTTCTGGGTCCCTTTTGTTCTTCTTTTACTTCCCCAACTTGTGTGATCTCTTGGTACAATGAAAGTCCTGGGCCAGAGAAGAAACCAAACTTCTTGTCCCAGGATATCAACCACATGTGCTACATTATCTTTAAGCTTCACTTCTCAAATCTGCCAAATAAGATTGTAGGTCTTGCCAAGGACCTAAAAAATAATCCCAGGATTTATTTTTATGCCTTGCCGACATCTACTTTAGTTAGCCCTCAGATACCACCTCTTAGTGAATAAACTGGAGTTAGTAAATTACATCAAAAATGCCATTCCCTCCAGGTCCACTCACCTGGGCCAGTGAAGGGGAAACCCACTGGGCCAATGGGATAGTGACCTGGCTGGTCACTGCTACCGACCATCCACCTGGGGCAGTTCAGGAAGATACTGGTTTTGGTGAGTTCCCCTTTGGGCTCACTAGAGGGCGCCTCTCTCCCAGAGCCTTGTGGCAAGGCAGAGAGAATGGACTTGGCTGCTTCCAGTCCAGGAAGTCCGCTGAAGACTCATATTCCCTAAGTCTGGGAAAGCCATGAAATGTAATGGAAACAATTTAAAAAAAAAAAAAAAAGGAAAAATATTTATTTACAGGTCACTCTGGGAGACTTTTCCCTGGGTGCAGGAGTTGCAGCCCGTCTGAGGCCGCCTGCTTTTCCCCAGTGGCCCCCCCACCCCCACCCCTTCCCTCGCAGTGACTTTCTTTGGACTATCCCGGCCCAGCCCCAGCCGGCATTGCTACCTGGCTTGCAGGGGACCGAGGTGGGGTAGCAGTCTGAGGTTGAGTCCCCCTCAGAGGTTAGTATTGGTCGTTAAGTCCAGGGCTCCAAACTGCTTATGCAGTGGGTTGTTCAGGATGAGAGGCGAGCTCCCTTTCGCCTGGCTACCATAGTCCTTGCCGCTTTGGTCCAAGAAGGTGCGAAGCGCGCTGGGCCAAGAGTAGTGGAGACTCACCACCGCCACTCCCAGCAGGAGGCACAGGATGCCTGCGGCAGCGCAGAAGGAAGGAAACAGGGTAGTCAGGGCTCCAGGCCAGAGTCTGGCCTGCCCCCTCCATCTCCTGGGGGCTACCTCTTGCATTTCCTCCCCCAACACACAGGGCAGGAACACCTCTGATATGGATTACACGACACACAGTTTCATGTGCTAACTGGAGCAAGATACTGAACCCCTCAGAACCCTCTCCCCTCATGTGCAAAACGGGCATAACCACACCTGCCTCTAGGAACTCTTAAGAGGAGATTAGATAATATGTGTGAACTCGTTTTGTCCACTGTAAAGTACACAGCAGTATAAATCCAGTCCCCACCCCAGCCTCCCGGAATCCGCCTCCTCAGTCCTCACCGGTGGCCAGGGTGACCCAAAAGGCGGCGCCATAGTGAGTGGTGAGAGTGGCGGAGCCGAGACGGAGCGGGCAGAGCTGCACGCTGGAGATGGAGGCGAAGGCGAAGATAGAGAAGAGCGTGAAGGCACCGGTGGTCAGGAGCGCCAGGCCCCCGTAGAGCGGAACCGGCATGGAGAGCAGCCCGTTGGAGAGGAGCCAGAAGCAGAAAGCCACCCTGCGGAGGGGACCCACTGCGCTGTGAGCCGGGTTACCCTAGCCTCGCTCCCCCTCCGTCCTCCACCGCAGAAGGAAAGCCGGGACTGTGATGGCGTAGGCACAGGGGAGCCTTACAGGGGAGGGGCCGGCTCGCAGCCTCTGCCTGGTCTCTCTGGGTTCCCAGGTCTGTGCGGAGGACCCCGTGACTTTCTTTCTGACCCGAGAGGTGGAAATTCGCACCTCCAGCAGCTATGTGGGGCTGGCTCACACGCCCCCATCGCGACAGTCCCTCCCTCAGTCACGCGTGCTTCCCTCCAGCGCTCACCACAGCGTGGCCGAGGCATAGTGCCCCGCCAGGCGGTACTGGCGGTAGAGCCCGCAGGGGCTGCTCGGGGTGAACTTCTCGGCCAAGTAGAGAACTGGATCTGGCAGCCCCTTCTCAAGCGCCTCCGAGTACTCCTCGGCATAGTTCTCGCCCAGACGCCAGTTGAAGCGCTCGTTGTAGTCTATGGTCTCGTTCAGCTGCTGCACTGGGGTCCCTGCAGAGGGCGGGCGGGCGGTGGCGTCACGGAGCCGCACGCAGCGGGGGACCCCGCAACTAAGCAAACACGGATAGGAAAGTGGAGGTGTGAGAGTGGTTTGGCAGCGGTTGGGGAAAGCACGGCTCCAAAAGGAAGAAACACTATTTGAGCCTGTGGGGTCCGAGATTTCCTCCAGCTGTCCCTGCCACACTCCCCCAACCATGGAGTCCGACAACCCAGGAATTCACTTTGCCCCAGCCCCCTCACCTGTGAGTGTAATATTAATTCCCTCCAGGCCGACGTGCAGACCAACGTGGGCTCTGACTCGTGCTGCGCTGAAGGCCTTGTAGGATGTGTTGGTGTTCACCCCACCCACTGACCACTGTGCGCTGAAGTGCACGGCTGTGGGGAGAGGCACAGTGTGTGGGGAGGGGTACAGAGAGAATTGGGGAGATGGCATGGGGAGGGTGATGATGGCAGGTAGGGTGCCGTGCAGAGAGATGGGGGGTCTAGGGGTCCAATGTGGCATACATGGTAAAGGTGTGAGAGTGGGCACTAGAAAGCTGAAGAATAGGAAGAGGGAGCAGGACACGAACCCCAAATCTCGATTTTCCCAGGTGCCCTCTGCCCACCTCCATCCTCACCCCAGGTCCTCTCACCACCTGCTGCACCACACACTCACCCACAATTTCTGCGCCTATGAAGAGACTGAGAAGAACTCTCACCAGCCAGAACCAGCGCTGCAGGAATAGGTACCTGGGTCAGGCTTGGTAACTGCCCGGCTAGAGTCCCCAAGACCTCCCTTAACCCCATGCCACCTAGATCTTTAGTGCCTCTGAAACTGTCCCCTCTTGCCCCACACCCTTTTCCCAGTTCCATTCCTGAGGCTTTGAAGCTGAAGTCAGACTTGGGTTTTTTTTGTACAGGTTCCTCTGAGCCATTGCCATTTCTGAAGTTTTCTAGCCATGCACTTCTGAGGCCCCAGTCCCATTTCCCAGTGCACCCTGCAACACGGCTTTCTGTCTGGTGCAGGCCCACCACCTTCACCCACCAGCTATCTGGCTCCTGGCTACTTGAATCACTACTATGGTGAGGCTCAGTGAGTCCAGAAGTGGTAGGCAGGCAGGGGTCATCTACCCCAGGAGAGGGTGGCCCCAGGGTCCTGTCACCAAGTAGACGAGGTGGGAATGCAGCCTCTCAGATATTCCTAGGTGCACCAGTTTCCCAAGGAAACCAACACAGATCAAGACTCAGGGAAGCTAGGAACCCATAGACTTGAAAAACAACTTAGGTTCTAGGAGAAGTGAGGGGGGAGGAGTCCAAGGAAAAGTACCCAGTCTGTTATAACTTCGAATCCTGGGTGGGAGTGTCTGAGCCCTTAGGATGGGAGCACTCATATACATGCATCTCTATGCAGCAGAAACACAGCAGTCTCAGCTGCTGAGACTTTCACACCAGGGAAACACAGCAGTCTCAGCTGCTGGTTTCTGTCCTCTTGGTCTGCCAGTCATTAAGTCATCACCTTAAGGCTGAGACTGGAGTGCAGCCACAGTCTGAGGGAAGGAGACTCCAGCAGCATGTGAAGACTAGAATCAGCCCCAGGATTACTGGACTGGGCACTCACTGTCTGCATCAGCTTCCTGAATGATCTAAGTGGGGTCGGTTTCCAGGTTGTTTTGTACAGGGCCTCAACCTCCCCCAGTTCTTGGAAAGGCATGCCTGCTGCCCCAGACTTCTGTCTGCTCCATCTATGCTCCTCTGGTTCAGTGTTTCAGTCTGACTATCCATGGAGGCACTTGGAACCACATTACCTGTCCTAGGTCTTCCAGAGACCAGCTGCCCAAGGCCCCCAGCCCCTAGCATCTAGCACCCCCTTACCGAGTGGCCACGAATCCCAGGCAAGATGAGCAGGAAGCTGGCAGCCAAGGCCAAGAACACCAGAATGACGATGAGCAGTGGGACGCTGATGCCAGGGGCATGCCGGGGCTGGGGGTAGAAAGGCAGCTCACCATTCCACAGAGTCATGCTGCAACCCGGCCAAGCTGGGTCTGCTGGAGTGGGAATAGCAGGTACCTGGCAGCCGAGCCTGGGTCCCACTTATCTTTATCCGGTCCCCTGCGTTCTTGGACGGGACTCAATGAGATGGTCAAGCCTGAGCTCCTGACTTTTCCCTAAGGAAGTGCAGTGGCCGGCCGGTTGCCTTCAAGTGCTCTGGATTGGCTGGGGCAGGGTTGGGTAGGTGGGAGAGAGGAATTATTTCTCACTGGTTGTAACCAGTTACGTTCAAGGCTCTGCGGATTTGCTCTGTGTTTGGAAGTGGTGTGGGATCTGGACCCCTTTTATAGCAGCCTGAGCAGCTTGCTGGGCGGATGTCAGGGCTTGGCAGCTTGGTGTGATTGGGAAGAGAACTTGCAAATAAGGGGCGGAGGTTGCTATGCAAATGAGAAGAGCCCTGACTCCACAGCAAGAGGGCCAGCCTCCCGCCCAGATGCACACTCTTGGCTCTAGTCTGACCTGAGTGGACACCAGGGCAGCTGGCCTTCGAGGATCCAGAGAAGAGGGTGAGAGTGCCATCGGGGAGGCTGGGATCTTCAGAGCTGGAGGGGAGGAGTGCTGTGTTGGGAAGGTGGAGACAGGGAGGAGAGCAGAGAAGCAAAGATTCCAAGGGAAAAGACTTCTGCCCCAAATGGGGGCCCTAAACCAGAAGTTGGACCGGGTTTTAGGGCATGATCTTCCTATCCCTCCTGTCCTTGCACAGGCACTCACTGCAGAGTATCAACGGCTGCAGGTCAGGGATTCCCAGCAGTTACTGAGCGGTTGGGGATGAGGATTTGAAGCTGGGCGCTGGGCTGGGGAGTAGGGGGGAGCCCTGGAAGGCTGGAGGTGAAGTTCTGCCTGGGACTGATAAACCCCAGAGGACTAGTGCCCGGTGTGTTCCTTTGGTTGGGGTTAGTTCTTCCACCAGGTGGAAAGTGGGGACTAGATGGTGGGCCCCCACTAGAAAGTGGGCACTAGATCAGTGCCTACTAGATGTCCCGACAAGAGCAAGGTGGGATGTGGGTCCTTGGTGATGCTCCTTAAAGCTTTGCTCCAGAAGTGAAAACAGCTGGCACCTCCTCACCCTGTGTGGGCTGTAGACATGAGGGACACTAACTCCTTGTCCCTCACATATCACCTCCCACTTCCCAGGCAGCAGGGTCAGCATGCTCTGCGCAAGGCCAAAGGCGGTGGTGCTCCTGGGAGCTCTACTGACTGCATCCCTGGATCCAGCGGGTAAGTATCCAGTGCCCCTAGCTTAGCGAAGTCGCCCAGTACCTCTTGTGGGTGGAGTACCTCTGCCAGATCGGTCAAATCGCAGCGCAGGTCAGCAGGATGGCAAACTTCCTGGCGCAGCTTCAACGCCGTGCAGTGTCGCCTCTTGGGTAGGGTTGGGGGCACTCAGGGAGCGGGAGAAGCAGGGACAGAGGCCGCTGGGTCCTCCAGTGGTCGCAGGAAGGCTAGCGCTGAGGAACCACTCTGCCTCACAGGCGGCCAGGACTCACCTGCACTGTCCTGGGAAGTGCAGCGCTATGACGGCTGGTTCAACAATCTGAGGCATCACGAGCTCGGCGCAGCTGGTACGTCCTGTGGTCCGGGTAGGGATGAGGGGGAGGATGGCTAGTGGAGGGCCGGCCCTGGGAGATGAGACCTGGACAAGAGGAGAGAGCGCGCAGCCAGCCACCTGGCTGTCTGCCCAGCGAACTCCTAGGCACTCCTGGGCCCAGGAAACCCTGGCGGAAAGGGGTCTAGTCAGTGAGGTAGGCGTAGGGAGAGGTTTGTGTCCTTGTTGGGCACGGAGTGCCCTGACAAAGCCCCGCTCCCTGCTTCCCACAGGCTTCAGACTGCAGCGTCTGGTACCAGCCAATTACGCGGATGGTGTTTATCAGGCTCTGGGGGAGCCGCTGCTGCCCAACCCGCGCCGACTCAGCGACGCCGCCATGCGGGGCACAGCCGGGCAGGCCTCCCGCCGCAACCGCACGGTGCTGGGGGTCTTCTTTGGTGAGAGCAAAGTGGGTGAACACCGGGGTTGACCAGTCACTTGGAGGCTGACCCAACTCCCAGCCATCTCCTCCTCCTCACTAAGCAACACTTCCAGGCGTTCTTTATCTTGGGGGCTTCGGGAATGTCGATTTAGGGATATCTGCTTCCCTCATCACTCTCTTACCCGTTACTCCAAATCCAGGAGGATCACTGGACCTCCATTAAAGCCCTTAGGAGCTGAGTCCCCTGCCACCGCTCTCCTACTCATATGATTGTATCCTCTTTTCTCCGAAAGAGAAAGGGGAAAGCAGGATCTGGTGGGAGATGGGAGTTGGTTTGGGGGAGCCCTTATCTTAATTATTATTTGGATTCTCACGCCAATGTTACGAGGTGCGTGGAGAGTGTATTATGTCCCCACTTGAAAATTAGAAGAAAGACCCGGAGCTGGTGGCAGAGCTTAAACTACAACATGTCTTTTGACTCTTGAGAAACCAAGAGAAACTCCCTGCCCATGGGGAGTGGCGATTCTCAACAGTTTGGCCCCCATTGCGGACAGGCTACCACGTGCTGTCCGACCTGGTGAGCGTGGAGACACCTGGCTGCCCAGCCGAGTTCCTCAACATCCACATCCCGCCCGGGGACCCGGTGTTCGACCCGGACCAGCGCGGGGACGTGGTCCTACCCTTCCAGAGGAGCCGCTGGGACCCCGAGACCGGACAGAGCCCCAGTAACCCCCGGGACCTGGTGAGACGCGGCCGGCGGGGTCGCGGGGGCGGGGCCTGGCAGGGCCGGGCCGGGAGAGGCTCCGCCCCCCCGCTCCCCCCCGCCCCCCCCCCGATGCTGGGCTGGCCCTGGCGCCCCCTTACCCATCTCAGCTACTCCGCCCGCGGCTCACCCTGGGCTCACCCTCCCGGTACCCCCGCAGACCAACGAGGTGACGGGCTGGCTGGACGGCAGCGCCATCTATGGCTCCTCGCACTCCTGGAGCGACGCGCTGCGGAGCTTCTCCGGGGGGCAGCTGGCGTCGGGGCCCGACCCCGCCTTCCCCCGCAACGCGCAAAGCCCCCTGCTCATGTGGACGCCGCCCGACCCCGCCACGGGACAGCGCGGGCCCCGGGGGCTGTATGGTGAGGCCGCGGGGTGGGCTGCGGCGGCCGGGGCGCGCGGCGGGGCGGGCTGGGGGGCGCCGAGGTTGCGCTCCCCGTGGTCACACCGCCGCGCGTCTCTTCCCCTGCGGCCCCACGGCGTCGCGTGCAGCCTTCGGGGCGGAGCGAGGGAACCGCGACCCCTTCCTGCAGGCGCTGGGCCTGCTGTGGTTCCGCTACCACAACGTGTGGGCGCAGCGGCTGGCCCGCGAGCACCCGCGGTGGGGGGACGAGGAGCTGTTTCAGCACGCGCGCAAGAGGGTCATCGCCACCTACCAGGTCAGTCCGCACCCCCTCCCCGCCCCACCCCGCCCCTGCCTGCTGCGCAGGGCCCTCCATCCTCCGACGGGCAGCCCCCGGAAACGCCCTTTTCCAGGAGGACGCTGCTCCCCAGAACTGGGGCTAGCGTCTCGTCTCGGAGTGGACGTGGAGACGATGAGGAGGCAAAGGGATGTGATCCTCGAGCCTTTGCTGTGGTTCCTATGTAGCCGCCCTCCTCTGCCATCCCAGGTTCCTTGTGGGGGCCGGGCCTCCGCACCTGTCCTGTTTGAGTTGCCTCCCTCGTGACTGCCCCTGCCTGACCCTCATCTCCCACCGAAGCCTTCCTTGGGCTCGGATCCCTCCCAGGGCGGCTGCTCCAGCGCTTGCCTCCCTTTTGCCTTCTCCTGTCCCTCAGAACATCGCTCTGTATGAGTGGCTGCCCAGCTTCCTGCAGACAACACCCCCAGAATATACAGGTACAGGAGTTGGGGGGGGGGGGAAACACTTGGACTGCGGGGGTGGGGGTGGGGAAGGGAGGGTCAGGATCCGTGGGAGAAAGAAGACAGGTAGATGCATGTGATGGAAGGGTGTGATAAGGAGCCTATTTCTCTTATTACCCCTGTTGGGCAGGGTACCGTTCTTTCTTGGACCCCAGCATCTCCCCAGAGTTCCTGGCAGCCTCTGAGCAGTTCTTCTCCACCATGGTGCCTCCTGGCGTCTACATGAGGTGAGGGAGGGGCTGGCAGTGGAGGAGGCATAGCACACTGGTAGAGATGAAGAATCAACAGCCTTGGGGGCCTGGGGCCTTTTATACAACTCCACAGTAATGGGGGAAGAGAAGCAGAGTTTGGAACCCTGAAATAGGACCCTGGGATAGGAGTTTCAAACTTAACAACTCCTCCTAATGGCTGAACTTTAGCTGCTGAGAGCAGGACTTGTCCAGCAGTTGGGTTATTCTCTTCACTCCTTTCCTTACCACTCTATGTGGACAAAAAGCAAGCGATACCTTCAATCCACACACATTGCCAAATCTCTGCTGTGTTCAAAGAAGTTCAGCCCTCCGTCCTGGCCAGACCCCTCTGAGTCCCTCACCCCACTCAACCCCATGTCAGCTTTTCCCTGAGCTCTCATCCCATCCTTGATGCCCCATTTCAGAAATGCCAGCTGTCATTTCCAGATGGTCCTGAACCAGGGTCTTGGCAGCTCCCCAGCTCTCAGAGTCTGCAACAGCTACTGGATTCGGGAGGTCAGCCTGGGGTCTGGGTCAGGGGAAGGTGGGTCAGCGTCAGTCGTGACACACAGGCTGGGAAAAACAACCGTTCCAGTTGCTTTTTTAGGTGTTGCCTCTCCAGGTAGTAGGAGATGAAGGGGAGAATGATCAGAAACTTATCTGGTGGGGCGCCCGGGGGGCTCAGTTGGTTAAGTGTCCTACTGTTGATTTCAGCTCAGTTCATGATCTCAGGATTCATGAGTTGGAGCCATTAGGCTCTGTGCTGACAGTGTGGAGCCTGCTTGGGATTCTCTTTCTCCTCCATCTCTCCTTCTCTCTCTGCCCTTCTCTCTCTCTCTCTCTCTCTCTCTCTCTCTCTCTCAATAAATAACTTTGAAAAAAATACTTATAGCTTTGAAAAAAAACACTTAAGAAAATTATCTGGAGACAATAGCTCAGGAGTCTAGGACTGGCCAAGGGCCCTTAGTCCTGAGGTGCTGCAGTGGTTCAGGGTGACAGGGACCAGGCTTTGGGGAGAGGCCCAAGAGCCTACTTTAAATGTGTTGTTGTCTATTTCCAGAACGCCAATCTGAACAGTGCCCAGGCGGTGAATCACCTGCTGCTGGGAATGGCCTCCCAGATTTCAGAGATGGAAGACAGGATAGTGGTTGAAGATCTGAGGGGTAAGCTTGGGAGCTAGATGGGATAAGGGTCCAGAAGCCTGGGAGCCTGGGGACCCCGCTGGGTTAATCAACAATTAGACCTTAGGGTACCTACAATGCAGGAACACAGATACACATGCTGTAAATTGCCACTAGAAGAAAAAAGCTTTTAACTTTTTTTTTTTTTTTGCTTCATTTAGGTTTAATGTTGCATTTACTCTAAATTACCTATGTCTGAGTATGTAGGGGGAGAGGTGACACCACAATCTCTTGGTACTTAGGTTTCCAAAAGTTTTCTCCAGTTCTGTCTTGAGGCCAAGGAGGTAAAGGACAGGGACTTTACTATTTGGTGACTAGAACAGTCTTGAGTCTCAGGGGAAGATTCTTGCCAGAAAAATTTCCCCTGATCGTACATGGTCACATTGACCCTACGTGGAAGCAAGGTTGATATGGACACATGGTCACAATGTTGGGAGTTCTGGGGGTGAGTAGTGCCAACAACCTAATTCAAGACTGCTGAGCAAAGAAGGGTCAGGAGGATTCAGCCTATAGCCTGGTTCTCTCTCCTTCTCAGATTATTGGCCTGGCCCTGGCAAGTTCTCCCGCACAGACTACGTGGCCAGCAGCATCCAACGTGGCCGAGATATGGGGTTGCCCAGCTATACCCAAGCCCTGAAGGCTTTGGGGTTGGAAACCCCAAAGAACTGGAGTGACATCAACCCCAGTGTGGACCCCCAGGTGAGAAACAGTAATGATGGCAATAGCAGCTAAAACTTTTTTGTTTTAAGATCTGTGCACATGTAACTCATTTAATCTACATCAAGAATGTTATAGGGTAGATACTATCATTGTCCTTATTTTACCAATGACATGGTTGGTAAGTCAGTCATAGAGATGGGATTTAAACTCAGTCATCTGATTCCAGAGTATGTTTCTCACCACTACATTGTACCATTCCTACAGGGTGGCCTCAGGGTGATCTCTGTATTGGGTGCCATTGTCCTATTCCTGCAGGATCCTTCCTTATGAAATGGGTGACCTTGAAACTGCTAATTATTAGGGCCAGATAGCCTGGGTGGTGGTGGTCACAGGATATGGCCCAAAGGCACCTAGCAGTGGTTTCACCATCGGCAGGGACACGTGGGTCCTCCCACCTGTCTTGCCACCACCTGAGGGGGATGGCCTAGGAAAAGTAGGCTCCTTCAGGCCTGAGCAGCAAGCCAGGCAGCTGATGGAGTCCTGTGTTTAAGAATGGAGCCACAGTGGCTGCCCTCCCCAACACACATGTGCACACACACGTGCACACACATATTCCTCACCTCCTGTGGTGCCCCAGGTGCTGGAGGCCACAGCTGCCCTGTACAACCATGACCTTTCCCTGCTGGAGCTGCTCCCTGGGGGGTTCTTGGAGAGCCACGGGGACCCAGGGACCCTCTTCAATGCCATCGTCCTCGACCAGTTTGTGCGGCTGCGGGATGGTGACCGCTACTGGTTTGAGAACACCAGGAATGGGTAAGGCCTGCATGAACTTCCGCCTCAGATGCCACTTTGGCTTGGAGCCCCAGGGCCTCTGCCTGTAAGCAGCCCCACGGGCCCTGGATTCCCAGCTGCCCTCACCTCCTCTTTAACCCCTCTGTGTCTCTTTCCTCATCTGACTTCCTGGGCCCAATATTGCTGGAGGCTGGCAGCCCTTTCTCATCCCAACCGTTTGTGGCTTTCTCCAACTTAGGCTGTTCTCCAGAGAGGAAATTGCAGAAATCAGAAACACCACTCTTTGGGACGTCCTAGTGGCTGTTACCAATGTGGACGCCAGTGCCCTGCAGCCCAATGTCTTTATCTGGCATGACGGTGAGTGGCAATCAGAGAAAGGACCAAGGATGGGGTGAGTCACTTGGTGCTGTCCAGGGAACCAGGTGCCAGGCAGCATTTTCTGTGTGCTGCTGGGAAGCCTGCTTTAGGCTGCCTCCCCCAGTAGGTACTGGACTGGTTTGCAGGCTGCACTCTGTGATCAAACTGGGGTAGGTACTGAGAACAGGATATGGAAAGGGACTTTTTGAGGGGAACCAACTCCAGAGAGGTGGGCCTAGTAAGGAGAAGGGTACCTGGTCCTTTACAGGAGAGAGGGGAAGGGTACCTGGCCAACTAATGAGATCCTCAGACTTTAAGGTCTTTTGTGTCCTCTCCCTCAGGTGCACCCTGCCCTCAGCCTCGGCAGCTCACAACTGAAGGCTTGCCCCGCTGTGTGCCCCTGACGGTGATTGACTACTTCGAGGGCAGTGGTCCTGGTTTTGGCATCACCATTGTGGCTCTCTGCTGTCTTCCGTTAGGTGAACTCTTCACACCCTCACCCACTGCTTTCCTCCTGGCTGCCCCCCTGCCCACAGAATGTCCTTGCCCCTCATGACCTGCTGGTCTGTGGGACTAGCTCTTTGCTACAGTCAAAGCCAGGCTCAGGGGACCTTGTGAAGGGAGGAGCAACAGGACCCTCAGTGAGGCTGCAGGCAAGAGGCTCCCCTCCCCACTGGCTCTTTCTGATCCTTTTCAGTGAGTCTGCTTATCTCTGGGGTTGTGGCCCATTTCCGGGGCCGAGAGCGCAAGAGACTACAGAAGAAAGGCAAAGAGAGTGTGAAGAGAGAAGCAGCCAAAGATGGGGTGTCAGGTGAGATGGGGCTGAAGGGAGAGAGGGAAATGGGGCCCAGATAGGGGCCGCTGGGAGAAAAAGCAGGTTGCAGATGTGGGGAGAAAGCCAGGCTTTGGGGGTGTCTGCTCAGACTGGTAGAGTGGAATTGGTTTGAGGTCAGGGGCCTGGGTACCTGTGCTGAACGTCTCTGCCCAATTGTCCCTTCCCCAGCAATGGAGTGGCCAGGCCCCAGGGAGAAGAGCTATCCCATCACCATCCAGCTGCTCCCAGACAGACGTCTACAGGTCCTAGACAGGCGGCTGTCTGTGCTCCGCACCGTCCAGCTGCAGCCCACACAGAAGGTCAACCTCATCCTGTCCAGCAACCGCGGGCGCCACACCCTTCTGCTCAAGATCCCCAAGGAGTATGACCTGGTATGGCCAGCCTGCCTCCCCTACCTGGAATGCTCCTATATCTCCCCTCTCAGAGCGAGGCCTGTTAGTTCACACTCTCCTCAGCTACAGAGCTCCCCTGTGAAGATAATGCTGGGGAGGGGCTCTCCTTTCAGCTGTCTCCACACTCCATGTGACCCTCCCTTTGACCTGCTCGAGCCATTCACCTGGTTCCAGCCTGAATGCATTGGGAGGCAGCTTTTCTCATCTTCCCTCAACTCAAGGTCCTCTGAGTGGGGGCTGAACCAGACCTGGAGCTCCAAGCACTGACATGGGCTTCCTCCCACCTAGGTGCTGCTGTTTAACTCTGAGGAGGACCGGGGCACTTTTGTTCAGCACCTGCAGGGCTTCTGTGTGCAGTGGACTCTGGGCCTTGACATGACTGAGTTGGAAGAGAATGAGCTGTTCAGGAGGGCTGTGACCAAGCAGCAGCGGGCCCGTATCCTGGAGATCTTCTTCAGGAACCTCTTTGCCCAGGTGCCATGAGTGTGTCTTTTGGAGACAGGACCTGGCCCAGGGTTGGGGGGAAGCTGGGCTGGACAGGATCCTGCATGGGGTAAACTAAGTTTCTGGTCTGTGTGCTGGAGAGAGACAGCGTTGATTGAATCCTAGCATTGCCACTCACTAGCTGTGTGACTTTAGGCCAGTCACATCATCTCTGCTCTGTATCTCCACTTCCTCATCTATAAAACAGTGATTAAAATAGGATCCACTGGCATTCCCAGGTATCCCCCATATGGAATATAGAATAAATAAAATAAAATAAAATAAAATAAAATAAAATAAAATAAAATAAAAGTAATAGGATCCATCACCTTGGGTTGTTGTGAGGATTCAGTGATATAGTCTACATCAGTGGTTCTCAAAGTGTGGCCTCTGGACCAGCAGCCGCCACCTAACCTGGGAATTTGTTAAAAATATAAATCCCCAGCAGTCTCCACCAAATCCAGCTAATCAGAAGATTGTTTATCTGGCCAGGCCCCTGCGTCCAGGAGACCAAATCAGGCACATGGTAGCCCTGTCTAAATTGACAAGAGAATAAATATATCCCTAGCCTTTTCCTGCCTGTCCACCACTGTCTACTTCATTTCTGTCCCCAGTATAGGGCCTCTCATTTCGCATTTTGAATCCCAAACTTTGTTCCCTCCCATTTCCACCCCCCACCTATAGACCTAGCACCATTCCTAACATATAAAGCTCCTGGATCTTGAGTCCAGGGAAAAAATGGGCTGGCTGCTAGAGATCTGAGTCACTGCCTCAGAGGCCCAGGTCAGAAGTATATCTAAGGATCAGGAGAGCTACAAGGGCTCACTATTTCTGAATTGGACTTTTGGGAGATGTGAAGGGTCACTGAACTGCATTCAGCCCAGGCCTCACCTTCTTCTCTCCTTCCCTCTGCTACTGCCCGAGTGCAGGTGCTGGACATCGACCAGGCGGATGCAGGCACCCTGCCCCTGGACTCATCACAGAAGGTGCGGGAGGCCCTGACTTGTGAGCTGAGCAGAGCTGAGTTTGCCGAGTCCCTGGGCCTCAAGCCCCAGGACATGTTTGTAGAGTCCATGTTCTCTCTTGCTGACAAAGATGGCAATGGCTACTTGTCCTTCCGGGAGTTTCTGGACATCCTGGTGGTCTTCATGAAAGGTAGGGGGAGAGTGGACCACTTCAGGAACCAGCAGTCTTTCAGCACAGAGGTGACCTGAATCCCTCTTTTTCTTCTCAGGCTCCCCAGAGGACAAGTCCCACCTGATGTTCACCATGTATGACCTTGATGCAAATGGCTTCCTCTCCAAGGATGAATTCTTCACCATGATGCGGTATGGAGTGGGCCCTTCCAGTTCTGAGACTCCCTGATATTTGAAACAAAGTCAAATCAGAGGAGGGTAGGTGAGGAGGTTATGTGGCCATCTATTTTGAAAGCCTGGATACTGCATTCTAGATTCTCAGAGCATCCAGCTTCATAAGTTTATCTGGCCAGGCCCCTGCCTCCAGGAGGGTCTATTATCTGCACTGTCTACACGAGCTAGAAAATTCTCCCTCTCTAGTTAAAAACAAACAAACAAACAAACAAACAAACAAACAACAACCACCAAGTCAGTATGACCAATAGCAAAAGTCTAGTATCCCTTTTGGATGCCTTTGGATCTTTGTAAACTCTTCTACACCATACCTAACACTGGTGCTTTGCGCCGTGAATTAATGGATGGAAGATTAATGACCTTGGTCACTTTTCCTGTATTAATCACTAGGAAATGCAGAAGAAACATGGAAAGTTCCTCTGTATTCCAACCCTTCTTTCTTCTTGCTTCTTAAGTTATTTTTGGTTGTGGTGTGCTGACAAAGACCAGCTTTGAGTGCATAGACTTCTTATTCCTAAAGACACTGTTCTGGTAACAGTGAAAGTCCCCTTCAGCTCCATAAGGACAGGGTTCTTACTTCTCTTTTGTTTCTCACTGAATCCACCTCTTCTGCACTGTGATTGGCACATAGCAGGTATTCAATACATACTTAACGAATCAGATGGAATAAATGAGCAAATGAATAAACCAAATGCATAAAAGAGTGCAGAGTCTTTTACCTTTTCTACCTTAAGCCTTTCCATTTCTTTCTGCATTCCCTCTAACTTCCACATCCCTCTTCCATCCCAGACACCACAACTGGACATGGGCTTCTAAAAGGCTCTGGTGAAGCTGATTTCAGTCTATCCCTCACTGGGTGTGCTATTGCAGGCCCAGACCTGGGTGAGGCTCTAGGGATGTCGGAGAGGGTCCCTGTCCACCAGGGCCAAGCATCCACTTTCTCTTCCTATGTTCAGTTGTAGATCTTGCCCAGTCTCACTTGGATGATGTGTTTTTTAATGGTCTTGCTGTGCCAGACACACACAGGTCTTTTTTTCTGTTGGATTCACACAAACATGCATGGTTGGCTTGTTTTTATCCCAAAGGACAACCTAAGAAGAGTATGGCCACTCTGGGTGCTATGAGATTGGGTGTGGAAACAATCCTGCCTGTGTCCTGGGGTGTTGGCACAAGGAAGCAGCAGCCATTGTAGCTACATCTCCTCCCCCAGCATCCAGGCTTCTGTGCCCCCACTGGACTGTGAAAGGGGGAGGCCAGTGGCAGCGTGGGATGCATTAACACAAGAGAGTGGGCAGAGACCCTGCCACACAAGAAGCCCATGGTCATCTGGACATGTCCCTACACTAAATGGACATTGATCCCACCTTTCAATGCCCCCTTGTTTGAGGGCTGCTTTCTCTAATTGGTCAAGGTCACTTTCAATTTCAAACCTGTGGCCACCCCACCCAGCTTAACGTCAACTACAGGCTGGATGAACACCTTCTCAATGCCATTTCCCGGGTCACTGGTAACCACATTAGATAATCTGGGGCCCGCCCCACCGTGCACCTGCCTGAACCTGACCTTGCCAGATGACAGACTGGTGTATCTCTCCTCCTCCCCCAGGTCCTTCATCGAGATCTCCAACAACTGCCTGTCCAAGGCCCAGCTGACTGAGGTGGTGGAGTCCATGTTCCGGGAGTCGGGCTTCCAGGATAAGGAGGAGCTGACGTGGGAGGATTTCCACTTCATGCTGCGGGACCATGACAGCGAGCTCCAACGCACTCAGCTCTGCGTCAGAGGTGGAGGTGGAAGTACGTGAGTATGTAAGAAATGGTAGGGGGCACCTGGGTGGCTCAGTCAGTTGACTTTCACTCAGGTTATGATCTCACAGTTCGTGAGTTCAGGCCCCACGTCTGGCTTTGTGCTGACAGCTCAGAGCCTGGAGCCTGCTTTGGATTCTGCGTCTCCCTCTCTCTCTACTCCTCCCCATTCATTCTCTCTCTCTCTCTCTCAAAATAAATAAACATTAAAAAATTAAAAAAAAAAAAAAAAAGAAATGGTAGGAGTCAGGGAGGGACGTGTCTTCAAAATGAGAGCTACTGGTGGATAGGAGTCAGGTTTTATTTCTCTTCAAGTCTTTTGTGCCTAGTATAGAGCCAGGCACGTGTAGTCAAGGGTGTCACATACATGTGCACTGCACAAACATGCCTATTGAGAGGTCAAGGGTGGTCTGAAATCCAGCCTACATGCCACTTACTCAGCTCATGCACATTGGTCTGGGGTGTAGCTAGTCAGAGGAAGAGGCGTTATTTTCTTTATACAAAGGATGCAGGATTGCATCTGCCTGCAGTTTTCTAATTATACCAAGTTACCCCCTTGTTTGCAATGGGTGCCCATTGTGGGCAGTGAGGGGAACAAGGCTGGAACAAGAGATGACAACATGGCAAAGTCACTGGCAATTGCTGTGGCAGCCTTCCCGGAGAAGAGAGGGGGGCAGTCTACCATTCTTCTACCCTTGTGGGGAAGCCTGTCCAGACTCTTGTTCTTCTCTCCAGGTGTTGGAGACATCTTTAAACCAAACATCAGCTGTCGAGTCTCATTCATCACTCGGACTCCTGGGGAACGGTGAGCAGGAATGGGGGCATTGGCAGGTCCCCTTGTCCAGGTCCCCTGAAGAGAAATGAAGGAAGTAGGGCTGGCTGAATCAGTTCCTGGGACCAGATATTTTTCCTCTGAAAGTAGCTCTTAGTACATAATTGATCCTGGCCCAAATTCCAGCTGCTTCCCTCATGCCATGTGGCTCAGGATCCTAGCTGTCTCCCTGACACTTCAAGACAGAATCCTTCTGTAAGACAGATGACCGCATCATATTCATTCTGCCTTGCCTCTCCTACCTGGCATCTCTCTGACCAGATTTATGGGCAGGTTCTGTGGGCAGGGGTGGGTTCCAGGATTCATCCCCATCCTCTGAAGTTCTGACCCGGTGATTCTTCTCCTGGCTGCAAAGACAAGGGGAGAATGAGCCCATTTTTCCTTTCTCAGATCCTGCTCTCAGGAACTAGGGCTCCCTGCCTCAGAAGCCCCAGAGCTGGGAGGTCCGGTGCTGAAGAAGAGGTTTGGCAAAAAGTAAGTACTTTCTAGACCCCCAGGCCCAAGGAAACATGGGGAGAAGTCTCAGAGTCTCTGGGCCCTGCCCACCCTTCCTGGACACACAAGGGACCATCCTGTGTCTCGTTCTATGTGTCTCTGACCTGACTGGTGAGCCATAGAGTCAAATAATTCTTCAACATCTTCCAACCTCTGCACCCTAACCTTCAGGAAAGGGGCCTGGCACTCAGATGCAATACCAAGATGGCAGTAAGGGCTCTCCTGGCTCCTGCCTGCTTTGGGCACATCAGTGAGGCCCGTTCAGGGAGCACCCAGAGGGAAGGACAGAACACACAGGAGGAAGATGAGGTGGAGTAGGGGGAAGACAGAAGAGCGGGTGGATGGAGCAAATAAAGATGAGCGCTGAAAGTTGGGGGCGGGTAGGAGTCTACTCCCCAAATGCTGTTTCCTTCATCTGTTCTGGCCCATCCTGACCCCTGCCAGGTTATCATGTCTCCTTCATGGGGTGGCATTTAGGGGAGGTCGGGGTGCCCTGGTCTCACGGCCAGCTGCCTCCCGTCGCTGCAGGACAGTGGTGCCCCCTCCCCGGCTGTACACGGAGGCACTGAAGGAGAAGATGCAGCGGGGCCCCCTGGCCCAGAAGCTGCGACAGTACAAGCGCTTTGTGGAGAACTACCTGCGGCACATCATGTGCGTGGCGGTCTTCTCTGCCATCTGTGCTGGCCTGTTTGCAGAGCGTGCCTATTGTAAGAGTTACAGCTTGTGGGCGGTGGGAAGGGGCGTGTAGAGCCTTCTGGCTGCTCTTCCCACTGGAGCCCAGGCGTTCTGACCCAGGCCAGGGACCCCAGCCTCTGTGCCATGCTGATCCACCCACACCCCCTCTCCAGATTATGCCTTTGCCTCACCACCCTCGGGCATCGCACAGACCACCTTTGTGGGCATCATCCTGTCCCGGGGCACGGCCGCCAGCATCTCCTTCATGTTCTCCTACATCCTGCTCACCATGTGCCGCAACCTCATCACCTTCCTGCGTGAGACCTTCCTCAACCGCTACATACCCTTCGACGCCGCCGTGGACTTCCATCGCTGGATCGCCATGGCTGCCGTTGTCCTGGCCAGTCAGTGGCTCCTGGGAATCCTCCCCATTGTTGCATTCCCCTGGGTCTAGCTGTGGGGGGGAAGAGTGAGGAGATTGGAGCTACATAGACTCCCGTCTCTCCTCCCTGTGCCTCCTCTGTTCCTCAGGGTGGGAGGTAGAGTCGGCCCTGGGTGGCATCTCTAACAGAGTCTCTTTCAGTTTTGCACAGTGCTGGCCATGCAGTCAATGTCTTCATCTTCTCAGTCAGCCCCCTCAGCCTGCTGGCCTGTGTCTTTCCCAACGTCTTTGTGAATGATGGGTCAGTTCTGGGGAGGGTTCCCCCATGGGACATTTGGGGCAGGCCAAAGGGTATAATGGAAAAGACGTAGATGGCCCTCGATACTCTACTCTCACTGAATGAGAGTGAAGAGCCTGCTGGGGATGCTGAGAGGTGACTTCCTTGCCCTGGAAGGAAGTGGCCATGATTAGCCAGGCAAGATGTTTGGGAGATGAATTAGAGACTGTTTCCCACATGTACCTAACACAGAACTTGGAATCTTAGCCTACCATTCATTCACTGGGCAAACATTCATGGAGTACATCATACATGACCATCCAGGTGCCAGAGAATAGACATGCTAGATTCATGCAGTCATTCAGCAAATACTTGTTGAGTATTTACTACAAGCCTAGCATTGTTTGAGCATAGGGATTAGAACAATGAGCAGAACCACACCCTTGCCCTCATGGAGCTTACAGAATGTGAACCGAGCACCCAAGGAAGCAAATAGCAGTAAGAGAGTTCAAGATAATGCAGAAGGAAGAATTGCCAAGAAAGCAGAGGGTGGAACTGTGGGTGGCTGGGTGCCATGTTCCTTGGATGGATCCCTGGCCATCTGAGTGGAGGCCCAGTAACCTCAGCAGTCAGGGCCAGCAGAAGCAGAATCACATTGTGACAGTGGGGAAGCCAATCCTGCCCCAGCTAGAAGCTCATATACCTTTGCCCTACAGGTCCCAGCTTCCCCAAAAGTTCTACTGGTGGTTCTTCGAGACAGTCCCAGGTAGGGAGTAGGGGTGTATGTGGGGCCTGGGGGTTCTATCTGAGGACCTCTGTTTGTCTTCATCCTCCCATGAATACATACTTGTCTAGTGGTCGTGGTTCCCTTTCTAGTCTCCAGGACAAGCCTCAGCTGCAGCCCCGGCAGACAAGCTGTTCTGGGGGCCAGGGAGATCAGAGAAGGAGGGTAGACTGGGGGATCGCTGTCATATTCTCAGCCCATGCTGAGGTCCCAAAAGTATTCTCTGACCCTGTCCCCGCTGCCCCCAGGCATGACAGGGGTGCTCCTGCTCGTGGTCCTGGCCATCATGTATGTGTTCGCCTCCCACCACTTCCGGCGCCGTAGCTTCCGGGGCTTCTGGCTGACCCACCACCTCTACATCCTGCTCTATGTGTTGGTGAGGGATTCTCTGGGCAGGGCCAGTCCACGGGGGCAGGGATGAGCACTCATAATGGGGGTAGGGAGCAGGCTTAATTGGACCTGAGAGCAGAGACCCCAGCCTCTGAAGTCTATGGTGGCTTTATCTACCCAGCCCAGGCCCAGGGTCCGGGCAAGAAGTGTCTGGGCAAGGGAGGGTGCAGGGAGGGGCCCGGCTGGGCCTGAGCTGTACTAACTGGCCACGTCTCCAGCTCATCATCCACGGCAGCTTCGGCCTGATCCAGCTGCCCCGTTTCCACATCTACTTCCTGGTCCCAGCACTAATCTATGGGGGGGACAAGCTGGTGAGCCTGAGCCGGAAGAAGGTGGAGATCAGCGTGGTGAAGGCGGAGCTGCTGCCTTCAGGTACCAGGCCCAACATGACCCCAGGTGGGGGGCATTGGAAGTCGACTCATGGGACATGTGGAGATAGCTCCACAGGCCTCCAGACCCCCATCAGGCCTTTTAATAATCTGTCGGGGACCCTTGCAGCTTTCCTGATACAAATGGAGCCCAGAAAGGGCTGTGTTGCCCCCAGGAGGACTTGCAAACAATGAGAAGTGACCATGAGAAGAGGCAGCTGAAAGGCATTTAAGGACAACACAGACCCCCTTGTGTGTGGTCTGGGTGCTCCCCAGGGAACCATCTATACCCCTCCCACCCCCTCCTCCTAGAATAACCCCCCTTCAGAGATGGGCAATTGGCCCAGATTTCAAGAGTCTATTATTTTTTAGTTGTTTTTTGTTTTTTGTGGTTTTTTTTAGAGTTTATTTATTTAGAGAGAGAGAAAGCATGAGCAGGGGAGGGGCAGAGAGAAAGGGAGAGAGAGAGAATCCCAAGCAGGCTCCTCACTGACAGTGCAGGGCTTGAACCCACGAACCACGAGATCATGACATAAACTGAAACCAAGAGTCAGACACCTAACCAACTGAGCTATCCAGTTGCCCCTGAGAGTCAATTTTTGAGAGTTTATGTTGGCTAAAGTGAGGATTCACACCACTGTAGAGGCTGGCAGAAGATGGTTTTAGGTGTTGTGGGACCATCTAATCTTCAGGATTAACATAGTAAGAAAATTAATCTCATTTCAACTTTATGTCCATTGAGATTACTTAAGGACAAAAACCTCAGCATGTTATTAGTATGCTTTTTGCACTTTCCAGTACTTGCAAATCAACTTTTTTTTTTTTAAACGAAGAAAGAACAGGCCTGAGGCTCAGCTGTGGTCTGGCACACCACACAGTATCCAGCTAAAATTTGATAAAATACGGTGCCTTCTATTTACAATACATGATACTGGTTTTCCACCTGTCTGAGTGATCTGAAGTTTGTCAAGGTAAATCATATTGAAAAATTAAGTCAATATGAAGAAAAACATTAGATAAACAGTAGTGCAGAGATGCACAGAAATGGCCTATCCAAAGGTAATTCTCAAATGGTGGAGGTTTGGTAAACTGTGAGATGGTCCCTGGGGAAATAGGTCCTCTGACCTGTAGGCTGATATTCAGGATAGTAGCATAGGGGCCTGGATGTTTCACGGGAATAAGGAGTGGAGAGGAGAGTAGCTGGAACAAGTAGCAGAGAAATCTAATTCTTGGGTTACCCAGGAAAGAGAGAAGGGGACCCTCTGACTCCTACCTCCAGGAGCTCCACTTGTTCAGACCATATGTGTAGAGTAGACAAGGTATCTGGGGTATCTGCCAGTCCTCGGGTACTGGAAGCAAGCCTTCTGATCCCTGCCCTTGCCTGCCCATGACTCCCAGGAGTGACTCACCTGCAATTCCAACGGCCCCAAGGCTTTGAGTACAAGTCAGGACAGTGGGTGCGGATTGCCTGTCTGACTCTGGGGACCAACGAGTACCACCCATTTACACTGACTTCTGCGCCCCATGAGGACACGCTCAGCCTTCACATCCGGGCAGCAGGGCCCTGGACCACTCGCCTCAGGGAGATCTACTCACCTCCAATGGGCGACGGCTGTTCCAGATACCCAAAGGTGCCTGCCACCAGGAACCACTCTTTGGTCTCCAGCATTGGCAAAGGGTCCCCACTCTCCCCTACCCTGAGACTAGAAGCTCCAGCCAGCACAAGGCCAGGCTGGGGTGCCTGAGAAGAGGCTCTGTGGTTCCTGTAGCCCTCTTCTCCCTGTCCTATACCCATTTCTAACCTCAGATCTGGGGCCAGACCAAGCTCATCTCTTCTCCCTCTTTGGTTGGCAGCTGTACCTCGATGGGCCATTTGGAGAGGGCCACCAGGAGTGGCATAAATTTGAGGTGTCCGTGCTGGTGGGAGGGGGCATTGGGGTCACCCCCTTTGCCTCAATCCTCAAAGACCTGGTCTTCAAGTCATCGTTGGGCAGCCAAATGCTCTGTAAAAAGGTGAGTGTCTCTCTCCCATTCTTAGAAGGAATGGGACAGACTGCCTGATTGTGTCCCCACATCACAGCAGAGTAATATGAGTAAAAGCCCCTGGCCCCTAGGCACTGAGTCTGCAGGGGCTATTCATACACATGCCCACATGCCCAACATTTGAGGGAGGGTAGGACGTATAGACAGAAGGACCTCTGCTGGGGTCTGCTGGTTAAAAGACTTAGATCAGGCTTGTGGGGCTGCCAGAGATTTGGAGTCTGTGGGTGGTCTGAGGCTTTCCAGCCTCTCAGGTGAAGGCATCTGGGGTGGATGAAACTTGAGCTGAGCTGAGTCTTGAGCTCCAGCAATGTGTCCCCAGATCTACTTCATCTGGGTGACACGGACCCAGCGGCAGTTTGAGTGGCTGGCTGACATCATCCGGGAGGTGGAAGAGAATGACTGCCAGGACCTGGTGTCCGTGCACATCTACATCACCCAGCTGGCTGAGAAGTTTGACCTCAGGACCACCATGCTGGTATGTCAGGGCCGGTCAGGCAGGGTAGGTATGTGGGCCACCATCTAGACTAAGAGCTGACCCTGGCTCTGTCTGACTGTGACATTCCTCCTCTACTCCCTCTCCCAGTACATCTGTGAGCGACACTTCCAGAAGGTGCTGAACCGGAGTCTGTTCACAGGCCTGCGTTCCATCACGCACTTTGGCCGCCCCCCCTTCGAGCTCTTCTTCAAATCCCTGCAGGAGGTCCACCCACAGGTCAGCCCCACCCCCACCTGTCCTGAAACCCTGGCCTTCCCCTGCCAGGATATCCTGGACCTTAAGCACCCTACAGCTATAATCTGAGTGGAGAACCATCCCATGCTAGCTCCAGGATGGGGTCAGGTGTTGGAGGAAGGCCTCAAACCCTCCCTACCCCCGACTGCCCCTAGCTCAAGCCTCCTCCTCAGAGCCAGAGGTCAATGCTTTAGTCGTTCCAGCAGGCTTGAGAAGCAGCTTCCTCCCAAGGGGTGATAACCTTAAGCCTGCAGGCCTCTCCTCTATGCAATCACTCCCTGCAACACACTTGACAGGTACGGAAGATTGGAGTGTTCAGCTGTGGCCCTCCAGGAATGACCAAGAATGTAGAGAAGGCCTGTCAGCTCATCAACAGGCAGGACCAGGCCCACTTCATGCATCACTATGAGAACTTCTGAGAACCTCTTAGAACTTCCTGGTTCCTGTTTCCCCCTCTGTGGACCAGCCCTGCCAGCAGTTTCTCTGTTAGAATCCACTTCGGGCCTCAGCTAGAAAGCTGGAAGAGTTCCTCCCCCATATCCCCACCTGTCCTATTCTTTGACAAGGTAGAGAAGACCCCTCCAGCTCAAGCAACAGCAGGTTATGGCAAACAAAGGAGAGTAGGGACAGCCTCTGCCCTGTGACATCTGTAGAGGTGAAGAGATACAATAGCATTTGCCTCTGATAGGTCCCATGTCCCTCTTTTCCTTGCACAAAATCAATGTACTGCTTTGGTATTTTCTTGGCTTAGGCATTTGAGGGATGATGGAGTGGGGATAACTAAGGTGAAGAGAGGGCTAAGTGAAAATTTCCTCAGAGCCCAGTTCATAGAAGCCACGATGCTTAGAATCTGGATGATCAAACTGTCTCTATTCAGTCTCTGGGGTCTTGCTCCTCCAGTTCCACCCCCGACCCCTTCTTGCTCCTAAAGGGTCAGGAACACTGAATAATAACCAGGGAACAAAGATGCCTCCCTAGTCCTGATGTTCCTGCTGTCAACCAGCAATGCCTGCTGCTATGACTTTTCCATGGCCCTTCTCTGAGCCTGTGGAGCAGCACCTGGGCTCTGAGACCAAGGGAATCCAACCTGTCTGCCAGACATCCAAAGCTCCCACCCAGTTCCCCACTTCCACAAGAGTGGGGTGACCAGCTGTCATGGTTTGCCCAGGACTCTCCCAGTGATAGCCTCTTGTCACAGGAAAGCCCTCAATCCCAGGTAAATCAGACAAAGCTGGTCACCTTACATAGGAGGCAACCTGGGATGTCACCTCCATACTAGGCTCTATAAGACACTTCCTTTTCCTTCTGTAACTGTTTCCTAAAAAGCTGAGCTTTAATTATTTTTTAAAATTTAAGTATAATTTTCAGGGGTGCCTGGGTGGCTCAGTCGGTTAAGCATCTGACTTCAGCGCAGGTTATGATCTCACAGTCCGTGAGTTCGAGCCCTGCATGGGGCTCTGTGCTGACAGCTCAGAGCCTGGAGCCTGTTTTGGATTCTGTGTCTCCCTCTCTCCCTGCCCCTCCCCTGCTCATGCTCTGTCTCTCTCTGTCTCAAAAATAAATAAAAACATTTTAAAAACTTAAAATAAAATAAAATAAAATTTAAGTATAATTTTCATATGGCAAGGTGTATAAATCTTCAAGTTATATGTACATGTGTTAACACTAACCAAGTCAAGATAGAGAACATTTCAACCACCTCAGAAACTTCCTTTGTACCCCTTCCAGTCAGTCTCCCCCAACCAGCAGAAGCAATCACTGGTGTGATTTCTGTTACTCCAGATTAGTTTTGGTCATACTGAAGGTACCCTTTGGAAACTGGCTTCTTTCAGCACAATGTCATTGTGATTTGTCCATGTTGTTGTATATATCAGTAGTTTATTCATTTTTATTGCTGAGTTGTATTTCACTGTAGAGATGTCCCAGATGTTTATCCATTCTCCTATTGATGCACATTGGGTTGTTTCTAGTTTTTGATAATTCTGAATAAATCTTCAATGAACATTCTTGCACTTGTCTTTGTTCATGCACTTTGTAATGCCCTCATTCCTTTTGGGTATATATCTGGACATAATGTACTCATTCTTCTTGGGTATATATTTAGGGTGGAATTGCTGAATCACAGAGTTCTCTAGCCAATAAGACCTGTGGCAGGGAGAGTTTCTGCCCATCTCCACATCCCTGCCCCAGGCTCATCTTCTCATTGGTCCTACCCAACCTCTTCTGACAAGCCAAATGCCTTTGGCTCCCAACCCTCTATATTGAAGGAATCTCTGACAGAACTGGAAGAATGCTGGATCAGAGACCCGGATTCTGGTCCCAACTTTACTCTTAAGTAGTTACAGAGGAAAATCCCTTAACTTCTCTGAGGCTACTTCCTCATGTATACCACCCTCTATATGGGTATTAGGAAGTCAGATAGCAATAATAGCCCAGAAAGTGATACAGATGAGAAAATGTATGTGTTGTGTGCCAGTCTCAGCCTACTGATAATCAGTGCTGTAGCTGGACCAGCCCTTGTGGGTTTTTCTTATGATTGTAAGACACCCTCAGCAATCCATCAGGAGACTTTGAAAGATATGAGATTTATTACTTATAAGTGGTGGAAATTATATGGTGTAACTGGGGCCACACAATGAGGTCATGGCTCAGGCTTAGGCTTCTGCTTCTACTGAGGTAGAGGATGGGTGCTTAGGGTTTTGCAGGCTCACTCTTTATTGGTGAGTTTAAAATATAAGAGTGGAGAGGGTGCCTGCCTGGCTAGGTTGGTGGGTGGAGCATGTGACCCTTGATCTCAGGGTTGTGAGTTTGAGACCCATGTTAGGTATAGAGATTACTTACAAATAAAATATTTAAAAAAAACATAAGAGTGGGAATTGAGAATACAGGAAGACAGGAAACAAGCAGCTCAAATGGTTAGTTACCAAACAAAATCAACCAAGATTTCTAAAGCCATGGAGCCTAGAGTGGTGAGGGGATGGGGTGCAGTGCAGCCTGGCTCTTTATCTAGTCATGTGGCTGGCAATGTGTTTATTCCAGATAGCCATTTTTAAGTAAGTGCCTCTTTTTTCCCCCTTATTTATTGAGAAATAATTAGCACATATTACTGTATAAGTTTAAGGAGTATAGCATAATGGTTTGATTTACATATATTGTGAAGCAATTACCACAATAGCTTCAGCCTAACATTCAGCACTTCGTATAACTATGATAAAAAGAAAAGAAGAAAAGAAAAAATAATTTTTTTTTCTCCTGGTGATGCGAACTCTTAGGATTTACTCTCTTCACATCTTTCCTATAGACCATTCATCAGTGTTAGCTACAGTCATGTTGTACCTTATATCCCTAGTACTGACTCATCTTATAACTGGAAGTTTGTACCTTTTGACCACCTTTCTCCAATTCTCCCTCCCCACCCCCACCTCTTTTAATCACATGTCTGATCTCTTTTTCTATGAGTTTGCTTTTTTTGGTATTCCATACGTAGGTGAGATCATACAGTACTTTTCTTTCTCTGTGTGACTTATTTCACTTGGCATAATGCCTTCAAGATCCATTCATGTTATTATCACAAATGGTAGGATTTCCTCATTTTTTATGACTGCATAATATTATATATAGATATACATACATTATATATATATACACATAGCACAACTTCTTTATCCACTTATCCATTGATAGACACTTGTGTTGTTTTTATGTCTTGGCTAATGTAAATAATGCTTCTATGAACATGAAAGTGCAGATGCTATATATATATATATATATTTAATTTTTTTAACATTTATTTATTTATTTATTTTGTGAGATAGAGCACAAGCCAGGGAGGGGCAGAGAGAGACACAGAATCCCAAGCAGGCTCCAGGCTTGGAGCTGCCAGCACAGAGTCTAACATGGGGCTCGAACCCACAAACTGTGAGATCATGACCTGAGCCGAAGTCGGATGCTTAACCCACTGAGCCACCCAGGCACCCAACAGATACCTTTTCATGTTAGTGTTTTTGTTTCCTTTAGATATATTCCCAGAAGTGGAATAGCTGGATCATATGGTAGTTCTGTGTTTAATTTTTTGAGGATCTTCCATACTGTTTTCCACAGTGGCCGCTCCAAATTACAATCCCACCAACGGTGCACAAGGGCTCCCTTTCTCCACAGTCATGCCAGCATTTACTATCTCTTATCTTTTTGATGATGGTCATTCTAACAGGCGTGAGGTTTTAGTTTGCTTTTCCTTAATGACTAGTGATATTGAGCAGCTTTTCATGTACCTATTGATCTTCTGTAGGTCTTCTTTGGTCCTTTGACCATTTTTTAATGCCTGAGCAATCAAAAGTTAAGTCAGGAACTTGCATTAAAAAGAAAAAAAAGAAAAGGAAGAAAGGAGGAAGGAAGGAAGGAAGGAAGGTGGGAGGGAAGGAAGGAAAGTAGATCAGGGATTGCACTATAATATGAGAAAATATATTTGCAATAGGTGGTAATAATTAATCTACCTATTTATTTTTTATTTTTTTAATGTTTATTTATTTTTGAGACAGAGAGAGACAGAGCATGAGCAGGGAAGGGGCCGAGAGAGAGGGAGACACAGAATGTGAAGCAGGCTCCAGGCTCCGAGCTGTCAGCACAGAGCCTGATGCAGGGCTCGAACTCAAGAACTGTGAGATCATGACCTGAGCTGAAGTCGGATGCTTAACCGGCTAAGCCACCCAGGCGCCCCTAATCTACCTATTTATTAACAGCATCATGCTTACTGGGACTCCAGCCCTCCTGCTCCTCACCAGGTGCACAACCAGTTATTAATCCTAAACTCTAGTCCCTTAAGTCTCGACCTTAGCTTATTCCAAAATCCGGCCCATCGGTGCCTGACTTATTCCTTTTTAAAGACTGCTCAAAGTATTTATCTGCCTCATCTTAACTCACCTCTCCTTTCCAAACTAGAGAATGTTGTTGATGTGGCTGTCATGATTATCCATAACGCTCTCTATTCAGTCCTACCCTACCTGCCATGCTAGGGTCTGAGGATCTCCTGAAGACTCCATGATCACTCTTGCCCAGACACCAGACCATGCCAAATACATGTCCAGCTGGACAGAGGGATGTGCCTTCATGATCTTGAATAGCCTCAGGTGACACAGCCTGACTCCGGGCTCCAGCCAGGTTCTAGATATTAACCCTATGCATAGATTCATGTGATTTGGCTACTCACCTTGCCCAGATTCCCAGAAAGCCATTTGTTGCTGGGATAAGCGTAGGGGCTCCTGGGATAGATAAGCCAGGAATAGGCAGCCACCAGACAATGTGCCTTTGGGTTGAGAAAAATGAGGTCACTGACTACATAAGTGGGTGTAGGGGAGAGGATAGACTCTGGAAAGTTGTGTAAATGAGAGAGACCACAAAAATGTCTCAGAAAAAGAGGACTGGGGAAAGGTGACTTAGAGGAAATTTGTGGAAACATTAGCACTAACAGTGTGAAACAGAACAAACCTTCTCTATGTCAGGTCACAGATGTTGATCTCAGGCTGTGGGACAAAGCCCAACCCAGATTCTGCCTTGAAGGGAGAGAGGTGAGGATGAAAATGGAACAGGGATAGAGAAGGAATCAGGTAGGTTGGATGGCAATGGGATTGGGGATGGAGAAGATGAGGGTGAGGATGAGATTGGATGGAAGAGATTTGGGGTCAGGTGGGAAGGGAGTGGACAACATGAGGAGGCGGTGAGGCTGAGCTCTGTAGGAAAGGAATGAAGGCTAGCTCTTTGCCTCTTTTGCCAACTTTCCAGACTGAGCTTCTGCCCCAATTGAGAGAGGAGAAAGTTGACAAGATGTGGAAAACTTCCTACTCATTTGCTAAGGATTTTCAAGTAAGTGGAGCCAACCTAGCAAAGTAGTTAAAAGTAAGGGCTCTTGAGTCAAATTGGGTTTAAGACCCAGCTGGGTGACCTTGAGGGGTGCCTGAGTGGCTCAGTCATTTATTTATTTATTTATTTATTTATTTATTTATTTATTTATTTATTTATTTTTAATTTTTTTTTCAACGTTTATTTATTTTTGGGACAGAGGGAGACAGAGCATGAACGGGGGAGGGGCAGAGAGAGAGGGAGACACAGAATGGAAACAGGCTCCAGGCTCTGAGCCATCAGCCCAGAGCCTGACGCGGGGCTCGAACTCACAGACCGCAAGATCGTGACCTGGCTGAAGTCGGACGCTTAACCAACTGCGCCACCCAGGCACCCCGTGGCTCGTTCATTTAAATGTCTGACTTTTGGTTTCAGCTCAGGTCATGATCTCACGGTTTGTGGGTTTGAGCCCTGCACTGGGTTCTGCACTGACAGCATGGAGCTGCTTGGGATTCTCTCTCCTATTCTCTTTGCCTGTCCCCTGCTAGTACACACGCATGCGTTCTCTCTCTCTCTCTCTCTCTCTCTCTCTCTCTCTCAAAATAAAAACATAAAAAAAAAAAAAAAGACCCAGATGGGTGACCTTAAACAAACAAAGGAAACTTTCAGTGCCTCATTTTGTAGGTTACACGTGTTCAGGCAAAAATAATGTGTGGAAAGCCCTTAACTGTGCCTGACACCTAGTAATATTGCTCCAATTATTACTTTAATTAAGAGAAGTTGAGGATCCAGAAGGCAGAGCTCCATATTTGAGGAGTTTGAGTGTTTAGGTCTTGAGTGATGTCAAGTACCTTGTTTGTAGTCCAAGCCTTTCCTGTGTGACTGCTCCCCCAACTTTGTATCTCCCTAAGAACAGAGAGGAGGAGGCTTGCCCTACCCTCTAGGGATACCAAGCCCCCAGATCGTCTGGAAGTCACCCCATCCTGGCCTTGTCTGAAATGGAACGTGACAAAGTGAGCTGACTACTTCCTTGCTGCCCAGTCTTCAGAATTCTATAAAGGGTGTGAGAATCTCTGCAGCAAGTTTCACGGGAATTCTCCGCCCTGGAAAATGACCTCAGATAAACTGTAACATGAAGGCACTCCCTTTTCTGAGAGTGAGAGATTGACAGTGAGAGTCTAGGAGAGACTGCCCAAAACATTAGATGCTGGAATCAGACCTGGGTTCTATTTCCAGCTGTCCTACTAAAACCACTGTGTGACCTTAGGGAAGTTACTGAGTTCTCTGGGCCTCAGTTTCTTCACCAAGTAAATAAAGGGATTAGGCTAAGACCCCTTCTAGACCTAAAATTTCACTATTCCCTTCTACACTCCTCATCCCAAGTGAATGGAAGCCCCTTATTAGGAAAAAGACTTCCTTGGCCTGTCATCCAAAGTTCAATTGGCTAGGGAAAGGGAACTGACTTTTAAGGGTTTATATGTGTTAGATCCTATGTCACATTTACATAAATTTCTTCATTTAATCCTTATAATAGCTTTTTGGACGAGATATTATTGCCCCCATTGTACAGAGGAGGTACCTGAGGCCAGAGAACAAATTGTCCACAGGTATCCAGTAACAGGCAATAACAGGATTTGAACCCAGGTCCCACGAAATCTAGGAATCTTTGCTCTGGCCACCCTGGTGCCTCTAAATGTCTAAAACCTCTAAATGTCTAAATGTCTAAAACCACCCTGGTGCCTTTAAATGTCTAAATTGCCTTTGATCGCAATCAAGAAGCGATCAAACTATAGCATGGTGCTGTCTATAGTTAATGATACCATATTACATATTTGAAACTTGCTGAGAGTGGATCTTAAAAGTAGTCATCACAAGAAAAAAAATTGTATGAACTATGTATGGTGATGGATGTTAACTACATTAGCTGTGGTGATCATTTCAGAATATACACCATATCAAATCATTAGGTTGCACACCTGAATCTAACATACTACTATATGTTATATGTCAATTGTAACTCAATAAAAAAGGGGCAATCAACATTTTTATAATTTGTGTCTCATCATTAATTGTTCAAAAGGTATTCATTGAGCAACTGCTGCGAGCACAGAGCATATTAGATCACACAGGGACTAAAAGGAATTCAAGACACACTCCTAGCCCCCCAGGAGTGGAAAATCAGCCCAGCTCTTAGGAGGAAGAGCAATACCTCTTGCAAGCACAGTACTTGTGCAATGTCCCTCTTTTCTGTTATGCTGTAAGCAACCAGAGGGTAAGACCTGTGCCTTTGCTGTTCGCTGTCATTTCCTCACTGCCTAGCACAGTGCTGGGCACAGAGCAGATTCTCAGAGGGTATTTATTTGGTGAATAAATAACATTGCACAATAAGTGACTGATTAAATGCCCAGATGAGTGGGAGAGCTGTGAGGGCTGGGGGAGTTCAGAAAAGGTCTCTGGAGGAGGCAGACTGTGAGCTGAACTTTGAAGGATAGAAAAGGTCAATTGTACAAACTCATCTCTGGGCCGGAGTCCACTTCTACTGGTCCAGTCTTGAGCTGTTTCCCCTCCACAGCCAGGGCTTCCTCAGAAGAAGAGAACATCTCTGAATTTCTATTCCCTTTGGATCTGCTGACACCAGTGTGGTATGGCCACTTTGTCAGTGTCAGTGACTTCTGAAAAAGGGTTGTCATCTTATGGGAAACAAGAGTCTCACCTGGTCTGGGTTCAGGAGAGGCTGACATCTTTGGAAGGCACAGACTTTGGGGGATAAGCTGGAGAGGCCCCCAGATGGGACAGAAGGCAGTTAGGGCCGAGTTTTCTGGGAGACAGGAATACCAATACCTGGAGTGGTGGAAGTAACAGATAGGCAAACAAAGTAAAGGAACTGCCCTCCAAGTCAGGCCCAGGGCTGGGTTCCCTATGCTCTCTTCATTTAATTTTCTCTGCCACCCTGTGAGGCAGCCATAGCACCCGACCGCAAGAGAATAGTTAATTAAGTAAGCTACAGAACCAAACAGAATATTACGTAACCATTTACAATGAAGTTTTTTAGATGAATAATCTCATACTCAGGATATTTGGAAAATTATCTCCAGAGTCCTTAGTCTTTTGTCTAATTGTTCAAAAATACAAAATATTTCTAATAAGATGAAAAGAGAAACATTAAAAATGGATTCCAGTACAAACAAAAGTCTTTTTGGAAAACTGTAATTACAAAGATTTGTAAGCATATAAAAATGGTTAAGATTTATTACTAAGTGAAAATAAATCATATCTGTGTTTTGATGGTGACTATGAAAATATTTATTTATAAATTGTTATCAGTGCTGTTCTCTGGGGGTGGAGTACAACTGAGAATGACTTTCATTTTCTATTTACATATTTCTGTGTTTTTTTAAATACGAAATATGTATTATTTTCATAATCACAAAAATAGAGGTATTTTAGAATTATAACTGCATATAAGCAAGGACTGGCAGCACAGAAAAATTCAAAGCTGATGTGTTACAGTGACGACTGTTGTCAAGTCAAAATTTGTATTAGAGCTGATTGTGCCAAAAGAAAATTTTTTTCAAAATCAGGGTTTCTGTTTTAACCCATTAAGTGTGTGTTAGTCTTTTTGTGCCGCAATAGAAAACTATAACATCCTCTAACACATCATCCTGTTTATTTCACTTTCTATAACGTCTCAATCTGCAAGGGTCATACTTATCATCTCTTTCCTTCCAGTCACCACCTTCAATTAAACGTCAGCTCCATATCTGTCTTAGCCACTTCTATGAAAGGACTGACATAGACTAAATGCTTGGAAAATTGAAGAAAAAAAAAAAAATCAGTGTTTCACCACCAAAAAAGAAAAGGTGGTTAAAAGGAAACTAAGAAGGAAAAAACAGTGGGATAAACGCTGAAGAATTACAACTATCCAATTGATTAGCATTTATTCTGAAAGAAAGAAAAGAGGAAAATATTTTTGCTCCCGAAGGGAGCATATGGGTGATCCTTGAAAATCGCTTTAATATCCTTCAGCATAGAAATCCTACTTCTAAAAATCCTACAGAAATATTTTATGTATTTATACAGAAGGATATATGTACCATAAAATTCACTGTATTTATAAGGGCAACATATTGTAGAAACTTACCCACCTACAGGATAATGATAAAAGATACATGATGATATATGGTACATCCATACAATGGAATAATATTAGCATTAAAAAGAATGAATATGGTCTGCATGTACTGTCACAGAAATACATGTAACCAGGATATGATCCCATTTTTGTACAATTACATCTATGTAGATATAAATACATAGATAGAATGTATGTCCAGTGTTTGGGGTATATCTGTGAGAACACACACCAAATTATTCACAATATAGGGTTCTATGAAAATGGGGATTGAGGTAAGGTAGGGACATTTTGTTTTTCAGCTGAGTTAAATCTCCATTATAGAGGAGAGCAAATAATCAGCAATGCCAAGAATACTAGCATAGAAAGCCTAAATAGAGCCAAATTAAACAATGAGTTGATCATAATGCAAACCACCCCTGCGCCCCCCCACTAGTAGCTAAACAGAGACAATAACAAGGTACAAGGGCAACTCTGTGAACAAAAATATCACAAAGAAAATGCAGCATCACTGTGGTTGAGGGAATGGTCACTGGAGCTCAAAGCCCCATGTGCCAATTATCTCCATTCACGTTCCCTCAATACACTGAGCCTCAATTTCCTGCTGAATGAGGAAGATGAGCAAGACGAGATAATGTTTTTAAAGCTCAGAGAGCCACTCAATCCTCCATAACATTTCCCTGCATGACTACTTGCCAACTCTGTAAATTCTACGATGAGATCAGGTAGAATCTCTGCACTTGGTGCAGTACTTGGTGAATGGTTAGGGGGGTTCTGGAAAGAGGTGTTTTAAGATGCTGGAGTAAGATTTTTTTAGCCTCACTTTTCAAGCCTGGGAAGAAAAGCCTGAAAGGCTGAAAGAAAAGCCCCACAACATGAAGGAAAAGGAACTCGCAACGTAAGATAAAGATCCCAGGAGATTTTGTCACTTGAGGAGCATATTTCAAGGAATGGAAACCCTGAAAGAATTCACCAACACAGGCCACGGGCTATAGAAGTAATTGATAATGACTGTGGGGACATGAACACAGAAGTGATTTAAAACACCAAGGTCTAATTAAATGGTGCATTAGCTTTGATATCCTGAGAACGAGTAAGCAAGGGAATAGTGAGGTTCACAGGGTTTTCTAGACAACCATATGATATCAAAGGGTTAGTAAAGCTGGGGAGGAAACTTAAACTCACATTTCTCTAAAGCAAGATTAAAATATGAAATTGGTAGTAGAAAGGATAAAAATATTCCACTAAAGCTTCTTATGCTAAAAACCAGTTTAAAAAAACTAGAAAGATGAGATGATGTTCTCCTCTGACCTAATTTTCAAGGACCTAGAAAACACAAAGTCCTCCACAGAAATAGCATACAGGGAAAAGGAAGCAAATGAAGAAAGCAACCAAAGCGGGCTAGAACACACCATAATCACAGCCATAATGAGTACCCGCTGAGTTCCTCTGACAGAGGAAGGGAAGGGTCATTGATGATTCAAAAACAAAACTCACAGGGAGCCTGGGTGGCTCAGTTGGTTAAACGTCGGCCTTTGGCTCAGGGCATGATCTCACGGCTCTGGCGGTTCGAGCCCCATCGAGCTCTGTGCTGACAGCTCAGAACCTGGAGCCTGCTTCAGATGCTATGTCTCCCTCTCTCTCTGCCCCTCCCCCGGCCCCTCCTCCACTTGCGCGCGCACGCTCTCTCTCTCTCAAAAAAAAAAAAAAAAAACCACATTAAAAAAATGTATAAAATGAATTAAAAAAACATAAAATTCAGTGCAGTCAAGTCCCAAAACACGTGGCTAAGACCAAAAGTTGCCAGATGCAGATAGGCACCAAGGACTGGCCCGCTGTTGGCAGGCACTCAGCTGGTCATCAGACAAAGAAAACGATTAATTTTTTTTTTTTTTAATTTTTGGGACAGAGAGAGACAGAGCATGAACGGGGGAGGGGCAGAGAGAGAGGGAGACACAGAATCGGAAACAGGCTCCAGGCTCTGAGCCATCAGCCCAGAGCCTGACGCGGGGCTCGAACTCCCGGATCGCGAGATCGTGACCTGACTGAAGTCGGACGCCTAACCGACTGCGCCACCCAGGCGCCCCTTAAACGATTAATTTAAAAGACCAAAAAGTAGCACAAGGGTGCAGCCTCATGGCTGAAACACGCAAACAGCTGACTGCTCAGACCTAGTGGATCCACCCTACAGTCCTTGAGGCCCCTTGAATGACCCTGGGGTGTATGATGTAACAGACCATCTTGCCTAGGCCAGCCCAGGGGTCTTCTGGGGGTCAGGGGTGGGGTTGTAACTGTTTGAGATGGGTGGCCCCCTCCTTCTCCCTACTTCTGGCAACTGGCTACAATCAAAGGCCTTCTGGGAACAGAAGAGTGTCTCCTGACTCAGGAGCACATGCCACACCGCTTATGCTCTTCTGCAGTTAAACCTGAAAGCCAGTGAGTAGTGATTCCCTTATTCATTTTCTTAAATCCCAGAAGTGGTACATGATCCTACTTAAAAAAAAAAAAAAAATCAATCAACAAAGAAATGCATATGGTTTTATTTTTTTATTTATTTTTGAAATGTATATGGTTTTAAAAAAGAAATTCCTCATGTTATCTTCCCTTCAAATAATACAAAAAAAACCTCAAGAGTTAGGTGCCGTTAACAGTTTGGTATCCATCCTTATAGATATTTTTCTCACACATATTCAAACATATGTATGCATGTGGTGGGGGTGAATGGTGCAAATTATTTAACTTCTGTACCTCAGTTTCCTCAGCTTTAAAATGGGTGGAATTGTGCCTGTGTGGCTCAGTCCTTTGGGCGTCAGTGCAGGTCATGATCTCAGTTTGAGGGTTTGAGCCCCACATCAGACTCTGCTGACAGCTCAGAGCCTGGAGCCTGCTTTGGATTCTGTGTCTCCTTCTCTCTCTATCCCTTCCCCGTTCGCACTGTCTCTCTCTCTCAAAAATAAATAAACATTAAAAAAAGATTTTAATGGGGGGAAATGATACTAATCCATAGGATTGTTTGAGGGTGATATGAGTTAAGACATCTGGCATTCTCAGAAGTGTCTGACCCATAGTAAACCCTTGGGCATTAGCTGTTAGAATGTTCCCTTATTCTTTTTCACAGCAGCTTAGTGTTCTATTGTACAAATGATAATGCTCCTGAGAGAGGTTTTACTGACCCTGCTACAGATGCCCCAGAACACGTGCAAATTAAATAGCTCTCCTAAAATTAGTTGGGGTGAAGGGGATGTGCTGGTCCCAGAACCGAGGACTCTGCCTTGGATTCAGTGTTGTTCTTTTTTTTTTTTTTTTTATGTTTATTTCTTTATTTTTGAGAGAAAGAGAGACAGAGCACAAACAGGGGAGGGACAGAGAGAGCAGGAAACCCAGAATCCAAAGCAGGCTCCATCCAGGGTCTGAGCTGTCAGCACAGAGCCAACCCAGGGCTTGAACTCATGAACAGTGAAATCATGGCCTGAGCCACGTTAGACGCTTAACTGACTGAGCTACCTGAGCCCCCCGGGTTCAGTGTTGTTCTTACCACACCACAGGGATGCCCACAATCCCTCTTAAAGTCAAAAAGTCTGGCCTGAGCAGCTGGTCCCCATCTTATTTGGACTCCAGTCTGTCTTATGGGTCTTCAGGGCTGGGAGCTCAAGGCTCAGGTGAGCCTTCCTCTTGCTGCAGTCTCCAGACATGCCCCTCCTGGGTCCTTGGGGCTTGACTTCCCCTTCTATGCAGTGAGCCATGCTGAGGGCTCCTGGCTACTCTGGTGTCAGCTCAGGCTGATGGGCAGGATGGCAGTGGCTGGGACCAGAGAGTGAGAGGTCTAGCTGCTTATCAGGCTACGGACATTTCCAGAGCTCCTTCTGAGTGTGCCAGATGCTAGCCAGTGAGGGATACTTCCATGACTCCTGGAGTCCCTGTCCCACTGGATGGATTGCTCAGGGCTTCTGGACTCAGGGCCTCCTCTGGGTGGTCTCAGGGGCAGAGCAGGGCAGGCAGGTAAGAGGCAGCTCCTGAGTGTAGTTACCTGGTTCCCGATCCTGCGCTCTGTTGGGCCTCCAGGTCTACTTCTAATGCCCTTGCCCTGGCAGGTTTATGGAAGAGCTGAGGGTGCTGGGTCATGCCAGGCTGAGGCCTTTTCTGCCACCCTGGGAACTTCTCACAATACTTCCGAGCACCTTTGCAGACTCTAGGCTCAGACCTGGAAGAGTCTTGGGGTCAGCCACCCTGCTCATTTACCACATGAAGAGATAAGGTTTGGTGAGGGAGGAGCAGGGGCACAAGCACTTATTAAGCACAATCATGGTGTCATTCACCAAGTTAAAGACTTCAAAATCGAAGCTCTGTCCGGCGGTTTAGATCCACTTTCATCAGTCCTTACGGTTGCTTATCAGACCCCAGCCACCAAAATGGTGAAGCAGATTGAGAGGAGGTATGCTTTTCAGGAAGCCTCGAACAGTGCAGGAGATAAACTTGTAGTAGTTGACTTCTCAGCCACATGGTGTGGACCTTGCAAAATGATCAAGCGTTTCTTTCATTACCGTTATGAGAAATATTCCAACGTGGTTTCCTTAATGTTAACATGTATGACAGAATGTTGCTTCAGAGCATGAAGCCAAATGTATGACAGCCTTCCAGTTTATTTTTAATGCTTATTTATTCTGAGAGAGAGAGAGGGCTCAAGTGCGAGTAGGGGAGGGTCAGAGAGATGGAGAGAGAGAGAGAGAGAGAGGGAGAGAATCAAAAGCAGGCTCCACACTGCCAGTGCAGAGCCCAACTAGGGGCTTGAACTCAAACCGTGAGATAATGACCTGAGCTGAAATCAAAAGTTGGTCCCTTAACCCACTGAGCCATCCAGGCACCCCTTCTAGTTTTTTTTTAAAAAGGGACAAAAGGTGAGTGAATTATCTGGAACTGATAAGGAAAAACTTGAAGGCACCATTAGTGAATTAATCTAATTATGTTTTCTGAAAACATAACCAGTCATTGGCTGTTTAAAACTTGTACTTTTTTTATGTACAAAAAGACTATATATTCCAACTATCATCTGATTATAAGTGACAATAAAATATTAATTCTACCCTTAAAAAAGACTTAGAAATCACTTTATTCTGTTTCTATGACAACCTTGAGCTAGGTATTATTTTTCTTGCTTAAAGGATGAAGAACCCGAGGCTTGAAGAATTTTAAGTGAGTTGCTCAAGGTCATAAGGAAATGGAGTAGCCTAACATATACCTACCTACTTCTGTCTTACTGTAGGGAGTCACGACATCTAAACACACCACTACCTTTACCACACTTGCTTTACCACCTCTTCCAAATGCTTGAGAGATTTTCTCCAGGCAGGCCCATAACCAGACATATACTGGATGACAGAAACACCTCCCCAGCCAACCACCCCAACAATGTCTATCTTTCCCTTGGAAACATCATTCCCTTTGGAACCCTATTCTGAGAGAAGGAAGCATGGCTTCAGGGAACCAATGAACAGGGCAACAGTGTTCTTGGGTTCTAGTTCTGCTGGGTGTGCAGTGAGATGTGGGAATTTCATACGTGGCACCAGGAGAAGCCAAGTCGGTTTGACTCCGGGAAGCTCTGGTTGGAGCCTGTCTGTCTCCGTGCTGTGCCAAAACCCCAGCTGTTCCTCAGAATCAGCAGCCCCAACCTCCAAAAGCCATAGCTGAGTCACTGTCTTCACCCTGCCCTGGATTACTAAATCCTTTGCCTCTTAGCTTTTTCCTCATCCACTCTTTCATAGGTCATGTGTGTCCTCTGTTTATTGCTAGCAGTTTTTTCAGAAATTCCTTAGAATCTTAATCCTTGATACTGTCAATGATGTCAGTCCCTTATCATCCCACCCCACAAAGTGGGTGACTCATTTCAGTGTTTTGAAAGCGCACAGCACAAATATATAAGCACCCTTGAAAATCTGTATTGTTAAGGTGTATAAGCACAACATTATATACATATTTGATAAGAGATTAAAATAGTAATATGATGACTTTTAAATCCCTCACTCAGCAGACAAGAGTCCTTAAGAGTCCTATAAATTGTCAATTTCTTGGGGGGTCTGAAAATCCAAAATTTGCATGTTAATAACTATTCCAGTTTATTCTATGCCGTGTGGACTTGCATCGACTTAAGAGAGGCCAGAGCCAAAAAGGAACATTCTACACATACCACCCTCACTCCCTCCTGGTGACTTAGTCAAGTTTGGCGACTAGTACCCAGAGTCCTCTGGCATTGAGGTTTGGCATGGTGGGAAGAGAGTCTTCCACTGTTCCATAGTAACCCAGCCACAGTTCCTTATGAATTCCATGGCAGCCCTTTACAGGAGCTGTTTGTTGTCATCCTTGCAGTAGTCCCAGAGCTAGAAGGGACCACTGACTATTCTTAAAAAAGAAAGTGAGCCATTTGCAACTACATGGATGGAACTAGAGGGTGTTACACTAAGCGAAATTAGACAGAGAAGACAAATATCATATGACTTCACTCATATGAGTACTTTAAGACACAGAACAGATGAACATAAGGGACAGGAAGCAAAAATAATATAAAAACAGGGAGGGGGACAAAACATAAGAGACTCTTAAATATGGAGAACGAGCAGAGGGTTACTGAAGGGGGTTGGGGGGGGATGAGCTAAATGGGTAAGGGGAACTAAGGAATCTATTCCTGAAATCATTGTTGCACTATATGCTAACTAATTTGGATGTAAGTTAAAAATATTTAAAAATTTTAAAAAAAAAGGAAACTGAGGCACAAAGAGGTGGAGACTCATCCAGATTTACAGATGGTGAGGTCCAAGCCTCCTCCCAAGACTGGCCTAAAGCCAGAGAGCCAGTGGCTTCATGGCCCCATCCTCAACAGTTCCTGAAAGCTTCCCTAGACTCCAGAGTTCTCCCACATTGTACATGGCCTGGGGCACCCCAATCTCAGATTCTGTTAGGTAGTTTCAACAGTATTTTGTTTTCCAGTCTAACCATGTCATCTTTAAAATGTGTATGCCCTTGGGGTGCCTGGGTGGCTCAGTTGGTTAAGCGTCCAACTTCAGCTCAGGTCATGATCTCATGGTTCGTGAGTTTGAGCCCCGCCTCAGGCTCTGTGCGGACAGCTCAGAGCCTGGAGCCTGCTTCTGCTTCTGTGTCTCCCTCTCTCTCTGCCCCTAACCCACTCACATTCTGTCTCTGTCTCTCTCAAAAATAAATAAACATTTAAAGTAAATAAATAAATAAACACTAAAAAAAAAATGTGTAGACCCTTTAACCCAGCTATTTTCATTTTAAAACATAACTCTAGAAAGCAACGTATGCACAACATAATCATTGCAACTTTATTGTAAGCCCCAAGCCCTGTAGACTATACAAGTACCGAAAATATTGTGATTTGCTTTGAGTTACAGTACATCCATGCAATGGAATATGGTGATTAAAAATAATGATGTCTTTAATTATTGACATAAAAAGGAATTTAACAATCTGTCAAATGAACATACTTTATTAAATGAAAACAAATGTTAAAACAGTATGTAGAGGACAAATGACCCAGTTTCTTGAACATAATAGTGACATTTAGGGGTGCCTGGGTGGCTCAGTTGGTTAAGTGTCTGACTCTTGATTTTTGTTCAGGTAAGGATCTCAGGAACCATGAGATGGAGCCCTGCATGGGGCCCTGCGCTGACAGTATGGAGCCTCCTTGGGATTCTCTCTCTCCCTCTTTCTTTACCCCTCCTCTGCTTGTGTGCACATGCATACACACACTCTCTCTCTCTCTCTCTGTCTCTCAAAATAAATAAATAAACATTTAAAAAGTGACATTTAAACAAAATGGAGGGGACCTATAATAGATTAAAAGAAACTTAAGGGGGCACTTGGGTGGCTCAGTCAGTTGGGTAACCAACTTTGGCTCAGGTCATGATCTCACAGTGGGTTTGTGAGTTCAAGCCCCACTTTGGGCTCACTGCTGTCAGCCTGATCCACTTCGGATCCTCTGTCCCTCCCTCTCTACCCCTCCCCCACTTGCACGCTCCCAAAAATACATAAATACTTAAAAAAAATTAAGAGACATTAACCACATGTGTTTGGATCCTAGTTCAAGAAAATGACGTGAAAAAAGTCATTTTTTTTTTTTTTGATAATTAGGGAAAGTTGCTCTTGGATTGATGGAGTGTTGGATGGTATAAAGCAATTACTGTTAATTCATCAATTACTGTTACTCATCAATGAGAATTGTGATTGTTTTTGTTTTGTTGTTTTTCCATTTCATTAGATTTATTTGTTCATTTTGTATTTATTTTTTTCAATTTTTTTTTATATTCTAGTTAGCATACAGTGCAATATTGGGTTCAGGAGTAAAATTCAGTGATTCATTACTTACATGTAATACCCAGTGCTCATCCTAAGTGCCCTCCTTAGTACCTATCACCCATATAGTCCATGCCCTGCCCACCTCCCTCCATTAACCCTGTTTTTTTGTTGTTGTTAAGAGGGAGTTATGGGTGTGCCTGGGTGGCTCAGTCGGTTAAGCGCCCGACTTCGGCTCAGGGCATGATGTCGTGGTTCGTGGGTTTGAGCCCCACGTCGGGTTCTGTGCTGACAGCTCAGAGCCTGGAGCCTGCTTAGGATTCTGTGTCTCCCTCTCTCTCTGTCCTTACCCTGCTTACACTCTCTCTGTCTCTCAAAAATGAATAAATGTTAAAAAAAAAAAAAAGAGGGAATTGTGATTGTTAAATAAAGTGCTAATCTGTTATGGGGGAAAATGGGGGAGGAAAGTAGGTAAAGTACATTCCCATTTCTGATTATAAATGCACGTGCATGCTTTATATGTATAGAGCCACACAGAGGAAAGCTGGAAGGAAGTTCTCCAACTTATTAGTATCCTTGGAGAACAGATTATGCTGATTTTCTCTTCTTTTTACTTTCTTAACAATGCAAACCTGTGTGATAAGGAAAAGTACAGATACCATTACCTCCTGGTGACAAGGGCTCTGCCAAGCAACTGAACAGTTGAGCCACTTGGGATGCCTGCAGGGAGGAGGTGCTGAGGCAGGTCTGTGGGAGAGGCCTCCAGTACCAGGGAGCTGGTGGCCGGTACACAGAGAGTCTGTGAGGTCTGGGCAGGGCACATGTGGCTTTAGCACCTCCTGAAGGCTGGAGCTGGTCCCAAGGGAGCTGCATCCTGACTGTGCCTCCGTGGTGCTGTGCCCAGAATAGGCCCACTTTTGGCCCAGGCCCACCTTCTTCCCACAGCTCCCTCCTCACTCTGGATGGATTGCTGGGGGCCCCATCCATCTATCCCCCACTGCTAGGCTGTGTTTCTGCCTCCATTCCTATGCAGAGCACAGAAAGGCCAATCATTGACCACCAGCAGGGAAGTCAGTGATGGAGCCAGACCTCCCAGGGCCCAACTCTGGGCTACACAGTCCCCTTCAGGACTATACATGGGAGCCTGAGGCCAAGCAACAGGACAAGGTGATGGCCAGGATGTAGGTGTTTCCACAGGCAGCTTCCTCACCCCCAGCTTCCTCTCACCTCCCTTCCCTCAGGCGACTTCCTCACACACACAGATGCATACACAGGACTGGCACTGAAACCCAAGAAGGCCCCTCACACCTCCACCCCAAGGACCACCCCCCTAGGTGTCCTCTTTCCTCAGGGCCTTGGGATGATGGGAACCTTGTATAATATCATAACTAAACTGATAGGAGTTCACTCCTTGATAAGTCATAGATAGAAATGCCAGGTGAATTGTTGCACAATGTAATATTTAGTTGCAGCAAATAAGGAACTTAAGGGGAATAACTTCCAAAGCCGTAACTCCCCAAGCAAGGGTGGAT